>NC_133326.1:620776098-621078021 GCF_042186555.1 Aquarana catesbeiana | reverse complement strand
TCTACTTTACCTATAAATGTTAGTACCCAATTGTATTTTGTACATTTAGGAAAGAATCCATGACTTTCTTAAACCAATCTACTGAGCTGGCCAGAACCACCTCTGGCGGGAGTCTATTCCACATTTTTCACAACTCTTATTGTGAAGAAACCTCTTTGTATTTGGAGCCGAAATCTCTTTTCCTCTAGGTGTAATAAGTGCCCACTTGTCCTCTGTGTTTACCGTAAAGTGAATAACTCAGTACCAAGTTCACTATATGGATCCCTTATATACTTGTACATGTTGATCATATCCCCCCTTAATCTCCTCTTCTCAAGAGAGAATAAATTCAGTTCCTCTAATCTTTCCTCATAGCTGAGTTCCTCTATGCCTCTTATCAGTTTGGTTGCCCTTCTCTGCACTTTCTACAGTTCCCCGTTATCCTTTTTGAGAACTGGTGCCCAAAACTGAACTGCATATTCCAGATGAGGTCTTACTAATGCCCCGTACACACGGTCGGATTTTCCGACGGAAAATGTGTGATAGGACCTTGTTGTCGGAAAATCCGACCGTGTGTAGGCTCCATCACACATTTTCCATCGGATTTTCCTACACACAAAGTTTGAGAGCAGGATATAAAATTTTCCGACAACAAAATCCGTTGTTGAAAATTCCGATCATGTGTACACAAATCCGACGGGCAAAGTGCCATGCATGCTCAGAATAAATAAAGAGATGAAAGCTATTGGCCACTGCCCCGTTTATAGTCCCGACGTACGTGTTTTACGTCACCGCGTTTAGAACGATCGGATTTTCCGACAACTTTGTGTGACCGTGTGTATGCAAGACAAGTTTGAGCCAACATCCGTCGGAAAAAATCCTAGGATTTTGTTGTCGGAATGTCCAACCGTGTGTACGGGGCATAATGATTTCTACAGGGGCAAAGTTATATCTCTCTCTCTGGAGTCCATACCTCTCTTAATACAAGAAAGGACTTTGCTTGCTTTAGAAACCGCAGCTTGGCATTGCATGCTGTTATTGAGCTTATGATCTATCAAAGCCCCCAGATCCTTCTCCACTATGGATCCCCCCAGTTGTACTCCCCCTAGTATGTATGATGCATGCATATTCTTAGCCCCAAGTGCATAACTTTACATTTATCAACATTAAACCTCATCTGCCACATAGTCGCCCAATTGGACAGTGCATTGAGGTGGGCTTGTAAATTGGAGACATCCTGTAAGGACGTTATTTCACTGCATAGCTTGGTGTCATCTGCAAAGACTGAAATGGTACTTTTAATCACAGACCCTATATCATTTATAAAGACATTAAAAAGTAAGGGTCCCAACACTGAACCTTGGGGTACACCATTGATAACCTTAGACCATTCAGAGTAAGAATCATTAACCACTACTCTCTGAATTCGGTCTTTTAGCCAGTTTTCTATCCATTTACAAACTGTTCTTTCCAAGCCTGTAGACTTTACCTTAGTCATGTGTGGGGAACTGTATTGAACGCTTTTGCAAAATCCAAGCATACGACGTCCACAGCCACCCCTCTATCCAAGGTTTTACTTACCTCCTCATAAAAAGAAATCAGATTTGTTTGACAACTTCTGTCTTTCATGAATCCATGCTGTCTGTTGCTTAAAATATTTTTTTCCAGCAAGAACTCATCTATGTGATCTTTTATTAAACTCTCCAGTATCTTCCTGACTATAGAAGTTAAACTAACAGGTCTATAGGTACTCGGTAAAGACTTTGTTCCCTTCTTAAATATAAGCATCACATTGGTCCTATGCCAATCCAGTGGTACTATTCCAGTTATTAATGAGTCCCTAAAATTATATACAATGGCTTTGAAATGACAGAGCTCAATTCTTTTAGGATCCGTGGGTGGATGCCATCTGGTCCAGGTGCTTTATTAACCTTTATTCTGTCTAAATATTTCTTGACCATATCACTTTTGAGCCATTGTGGATCATTTGGGGCTGTGTCAATACCATTCCATTATGGACTTGAGCTCCCCCATGCTCTTCTGTATACACAGAGCTGAAGAATGTATTTAATAAATTTGCCTCCTTTTTGTCCCCAGTCACCCACTCTAGATTATTTTGTAAAGGACCTACATGCTCAGACCTGACTTTTTTACTAATAATATATTTGAAGAATTTTTTTCTTTAAATATAGTTAGCAATGGCTTTCAAATTTAGTTAGCAATGGCTTTCATTCATAGTCATTCGTTGTGTACTACTGTTATCACAGTGATCACATGGTACAGGGGCTAATCACAGCTGACCTGTACCATGTGATAGCTGTGGCCAATAAAAAATCCCCTCCTCAGAGCAGTACAGTGTATGGTGACACTATACTGCTCTGGTCAAAGAATGTTAAAAAAAAAAAGTTTCTTTCCAAAAAAGGGTTTGGGGGTATCTGTTGTGCCCTGGCATTTTAGGGCCTCATGAAAGAGGAGGGGAAAAAAGTATTTGATCCCCTGTTGATTTTGTATGTTTGCCCACTGACAAAGAAATGATCAGTCTATAATAAATAAAAAAATTTAAAAAACGCACTTTAACCACTTCAATACCGGATACATTCACCCCCTTCCTGTCCAGGCCAATTTTCAGCTTTCAGTACTGTCACACTTTGAATGCCAATTACTATTACACTTATAATTTTTTTTGAGACAGATAAAGCTTTCTTTTTTTTTTTTTTTATGATATATTGCTATATCAACTAAAAAAATACTGAACATTTTGAGAAAAAAACAATTTTTTTCTTTGTTTCTGTTATCAGATTTGCAAATAAATAATCTTTCTTCATAAATGTAGGCCAGAATGTACTGTATTCTGCTACATTTCTTTAGTAAAATAACCCAAATCAGTGTTAATTATATAGTCTGTGTGAAAGTTATAGAGTCTACAAACTATGGTATATATATTTGAAAATTGATCAATTCTGATGTTCTGATGGCCTACAGTAGGCCATCAGTACATCAAAATTGATCAATTTTAGTATGAATTTTGGAAGATTTTTTTGTGTGCGAAAATAATTATTTTAGTATATTTTTATTGAAAATATAGTTAAGAAAAAACTATAATGGGACATTCAAAAATCAAAAGCACCATTTTTTAAATTCTACGGGTTCGGTGCATTCAGACAATATATGGTTGACCTAATGCAATTACTTTGTTGTTCTGTTGATAACTGTTGAGATGTGGACACACAAAGATTACACTCATTTCAGTGAGTTGGCTGACTCATTGGCCTGCGTTGTGAGAGGAAACGGTAAATCACAACTATAGTGTAGCACTGAAAAACATGAAGAGGAGCCGGCATATGTTATGAGCATAGATGGCTGCCCCCTGTACAAATCTAATTACATAGAAATAAGGTTATTTTCAAACATGCTTCAGTAAAATTATTTATATCAAGCTGATCTCATTTTCATATATCTCTAAAAAAATATAAAAAGACTGTACATTCCTTTTCATGAATTAGAAATGTGGTCATGTCTACTATCTGATATAATTGTATATTTTTTGCTTGACGGTACCTAAAGGGCTCATGCACAGGGGTGCCTGGAGGTATATGATGTCAAATCTGAGTGTATTCTCCCACCTGGTTACACCACAGGTGCTTTGTACAGCCACCCAGAGAAATCAGTGGCTGTACATGGGTATACACCGGTACTTGTATAAACACACACACATGCAGATGTACAACCCTGGGCGCAGACTGTCTACGTCCAGAGGTGTACATGCAGGTACTGGAGTATACCTGCATATTGCTATTGATTTCTATGGGAGGCTGTACAAAGAACCTGTGGCTCCCAGCGGAAGAAACCCGTCTGAATTTTATGTCATAAGATACTTGGTGCCCGTAAGCGTGATGTCTAAGACCGGCCATACGCGGTTCGATACCCGGCCGGTTCAGCAGAAAATGGCCAAATATTGAACCATTAATGGGCCGAATGTTGATTGATCAATCAACTTGGGTACAACCAGCCTGCCGGATTCTCTTGTGATTATCACTAGTGGCTGCAATAGCCGGGTATATATAAGGACAGGACATTTGAGAGTGGTTGGATCTACAGAAGATCCCCTTTGGAATTAACTCATAATTTCTGCTTTCACTGATTATTAGGCATCATGTACATTGTGTTGGATTTTTCCAGTGTCAGAAACCATGAATCAGACCGAGACAGAAGTACAGTTAGATCACACTTGTTTATTAATAAAAGTAAATAGAACAAACGTAGTCAAAACATAGCCAAAGTTCAGTAACCAGAACAGATAGTCAGGAAAGCCAGAAAGTCAGGAAGCCAGAGATCAGCGTAGTAGAACAGCAAGCAGGATCTGGAGCCAGAAAGGAATGTCAGCCAAGCAAGTCTTTAACAGGAACGCAGGAAATAGTCTCTGTGATGTTGACCAAGGCAAAGGCAGAGATCATCTGGGTTGGATTGCTTAAGTAGGTAGGACTGGTGAGCAGGATATCTGTCACTTTGGAGAGATAGGAGCTGGCAATTAGCCAACAGCTGAGCGGCCAGCTCAGATGAAGGAAGGGCTGAGCCCAGCCCTGGAAGTACCCCCTCCTCAACGACCCCTTCCCCTTGGAGGACCACCAGGCTTGAGGGGAAAACGTCTATGGAAATCATGGAGGAGGACTGGGGCATGTATGTCTGAGGATGAGACCCAAGAGCGTTCCTTCAGACCGTACCTGTTCCAATGCACCAGGTACCGTATGCGCCCACGAAACCTACGGGAGTCAACAATGGACTGTACTTCATACTCCTCATGGTTCTCAACCTGTACAGGGTGAGGACGTGGCACAGAGGTGGTAAAGCGGTTGCAGACCAAAGGTTTTAATAAGGAGACATGAAATACATTTGGGATACGCATATTAGAAGGAAGGTCTAATGCGTAAGCCACTGGGTTAATCCTGCGAAGAATACGGAAAGGCCCAATAAACCGAGGTGCGAACTTCAGAGGGAACACGAAGTCGGAGGTTGCGAGATGACAGCCAGACCCTGTCCCCAACCTGGTAGGAAGGTGCAGGCAGGCGTCTGCGGTCAGCATGTAGTTTGTATCTATCATTAGCATGTCGCAAACCCTCCTGGACTTGTGCCCAAGTGGAACGAAGTGGCCACCGTTGTTTAGGATGTATCCCTTTCAGTTCTCCCACATAGAGGAGTTCAGCTCCCATGGTTGAGACAAAGGATCTTCCATTCTAATTCTAGTGTAGGACCCACTAATTCGGGGTACTTTGTCGCAGTAAGTGGGCTTAGCACTATATGACCATATAGTGTGACCAAACCCCCGTATTTTTTGAATATGTTCAGGTGTTCAGGTGTTTTTAACTAGCCCTGCAGGAAACGTCATTCTTGTATGTGTGCGCTGTAAAATATTTTGTACTGTTTGTAGGTCTTATAGCAGCACCATCTTGAATTTAAATGCATTGTATGGTGTGCCCCCCAAATATGTTCTTGCATGTGACTCATGAGACTGTTCCGTCCATGGTCGTAGGGGCTCTTCACCATAAGATAATCCAATTCCAAGTTATTTCCTCACCTAAGTTCCCGCTGGTTATTGGTTATCCTTGGTTACAGAGGCACAACCCCTCTTATGATTGGCTCCATGCTGAGGTTCTCTCCTGGTCGCCACAATGCAGTAAGACATGCTTCCAGAAGGTAGCTAAGGTCCTGTGAACCTCTTCACTCTCCTCCCTGCCGAAGGAATACTGCAATTTTAGCGATGTCTTTGACAAAGGTCAAGCCGGTAATTTGCCTCCAAACTGGTCGTATGATTGCACAATTGAACTTCAACCTGGTGCCATACCCCCTTGTGGACGGGTTTACCCTTTGCCAGTCTTGGAGGATAAGGCAATGGAGGAGTATGTTGCAGACGCACTTTCTTGTGGTTTCATCCGCAAATCCTCGTTCCCTGTTGGTGCTGGTTTCTTCTTTGTGAAGAAGAAGAATGGTGAACTGAGACCTTGTATTGATTATAGGGGTCTCAATTGTTTCACGATTAAGAATGCCTATCTCATTCCGTTGATTATGGAGTTTTTTGACCGCCTCAAGGGAGCAACGGTTTTCACGAAGCTTGATTTGTGAGGGGCATCCAATCTCATGAGGATTAAGGAGGGCGACAAGTGGAAAACTGTGTTTAATACCAGAACAGCCCATTATGAGTACATCGTAATGCCTTTTGGCCTTTGTAACGCCCCGGCAGTTTTCAAGGAATTTATTAACAATATCCTCCAAAATTTGTTGCAGTTATGTGTGGTGGTTTATCTTGACGATATCCTCATATTTTCCAAATCCCTGGAGAGCCACCACACAAATGTCTGTCGTGTGCTTCAGAAACTAAGAGAGAACAATCTCTATTGTAAATTGGAGAAGTGCGAATTCCATCGTGAACAGGTCATTTCCACGGCTGCTTTTTCGATGGACCCAGAGAAACTTTCAGCAGTCCTACAGTGGCCCCGACCCATGGGTTTACATCTTCTGCAGTGTTTTCTTGGCTTTGCCAACTATTATCGGAAGTTTATTCATAACTTCTTGTCTCTGGTCAAGCCCCTGACTGATATGACCAGAAAGGACGATAACCCACAGAGTTGGTCTCTGGAGTCCATTAGGCCTTCAAGAGTCTCAGGCTGCCTTTGTTTCTGCTCTTGTGTTGGCATATCCTGATCCTACGTTACCTTTTATCCTTGAGGTTGATGCTTCTGAGACTGGAGTTGGCGCCCTTCTGTCTCAACATCCTACCTCTGAGAGCGCTATGCATCCTTGTGGCTACTTTTCCAAGAGATTATCACCTGTGGAGTGCAATTGCGAGATTGGCAACAGAGAGCTGTTAGCAATCATTTTAGCCCTGAAAGAATGGAGACATCTCCTCAAAGGTACCACTGTGCTGGTTCTCATTCTTACTGACCATAAGAATCTCACATTCTTGTCTGAGGCTAAATGCCTCTCTCCCAGAAGGGTGCAATGGGCTCTTTTCTTATCAATTTTAAATTACATTGTCAAATTCTTACCCAGTACTAAGAATGTAAGGGCTGATGCTTTGTCACAACAATTTTCTTCCGCTTCCAAGATGGAGTCAGTTCCGGTTCCTGTGATTCCTCCTGATCGTATTCTGGCTTTGGTTCGCACCAGTCTCACTTCTCCTTTGGGTGACAAAATTCTTGCTGCTCAGGTCCATGCTCCTCTTGAGAAACCTTGTGACCGCTGCTTTGTCCCAGAGAGTCTCTGTAGAGAGTCTGCCGTGCTCCAGACTTACCATTCTCCCAAGGCTGCTGGCCACCCTGGGAAGAATCAGCTCTTTTGAGCCATTTCCCAACAATTCTAGTGGCCTAGTCTACGTGCTGATGTAACTGCCTTCGTAGCTGCCTGTTCTGTGTGTGCTCAGAGTAAGACACAACACCTTTCAGTGGGCCTCCTACAACCCATACCCAGTGGAGAGAGGCCCTGGACCCACTTGTTTATGGATTTCATTGTGGAGTTACCCAACTCTGGAGCCCTGACACCCAGCTGGCCAAATTCATTGTTGCACTATGGTGTCCCTAAAATAAATCCATGAGAATATAAAATATTGGAGCTGCAATGGCTGACTTGTTTTCAAATGTGGTATCACATACTGTACATCTAGCTTTGCACAGCCCATGAGAGCCTATTCACAATTATTCTTTTTGGTGCAGCAAAACTTTGCTGCATAAAAATGCCTGTCAAGTAGACATCCCATAGTTTTTTTACATGAGTTTTATTACTGCAGTAGAATGGCCTTTTAAAAGCTGAGATTTAAAAACTTCCTAGAGATGTGAATTGATTAGTCTGCCATCATGAAAGCTCTGTCTGTCTGCAGTGAGATTGACTTCAATACCCCTAAGAAACACATACATTACATGGATTAGTCACAGTTGCTGTTATGGGCAGTTTAAGACCGCAAGTTCTATGGGAGATAAAGGCCACATAAACACATGGCTTAGAAGACAAAAGGGGGTCTTTGTAAAACAATTTATGTCAGGCCACTAAGAGCAGGCTACTGTCTGATAAAGGATTTTACTGACAAATTGCCTTCTTCAATCAGCTGTCCTGATAGAAGGGTTTCTATCAGGACAGGACATTTGAGAGTGGTTGGATCCACAGAAGAGCCCCTATTTTAATTTCTGTTTTCACTAAATATTAGACATCATGTACATTGTGTTGGATTCTCCCAGCTGGCCAAATTCATTGCTGCACTATGGTGTCCCTAAAATAAACCCATGAGAATATAAAATATTGGGACTGCAATATCTGACTTGTTTTCAAAGAGGCAAACTCTAGGCAGAGACAAATTCAAATAATCCGTTGGTGGGTTGTTTGCAGGGGCATCACATCCAAATTATGATAAATTATATACAGTATTATTGAAAATAGACATTTTAGGTACTCAATCATATTCTGTATATATTACCTTAAAAATCATGCAAAATGTATTAATACCTTTGTTAGACATTACATATTACCTTTTTTACACATTGCAAAACCCTGTAAGTGTAAAGTGACCCCATACTAAGGATCCCTTGACATCTGTCTTTGTAAGCATTTGCAACATACATGTATTGTTAGATTTGAACGGGATAAAATGTTTTATCCAAGGGAACTTGATTCCCCAACATATTTTGTAGAATAATCCCACTACCTCAGGAGGATGGGAGAGAAAAGTAAATCTGCAACATGCAAAAGAGACATACACAATTTTTTATTATATTAAAATATCATAATCTACTTTTTATTTGCAGCGAGTATTTACCTTTTTCAAGTGTCAAGTGTCAAGTATTATGTTTCAATATATAATTAAAAAATGTTGTGTTGTCATATAAGCAACTCTTTTGCATGTTGCAGATTTATTGTTCTCCTCCATCCTCCTGAGGAAGTGGGGTTATCCCCAAAAAAGTGTTGATGAATCAAGTTCTAACATTTTGAAAAAGATAAAAATTGTTTAATATTGACGGGCAAGGATTGTTCATATCTAACAATATATGTATGTTGCAAATGCTTGTAAAGAGAGATATCTAGGGATCCTGAATAGAGGGGGGGGGGGGGGGGGGCATGTCACATAACCCTTAGGCTGGCCATACACGGCGCAAATTTGCTTTAATCCTCCATCAACACAGACAGTGTTGATGTGGGAATCAAGTGTAAGAGAGAGATGGAAGGCAGGTGATCTGATGCATTGATCAAGATGTTACAGTTTATTCATAAAAAAGCGGGATGAATCCATACAAAAAGTATCTATGTGTTCATAAAACCAGGTTACAAGTATACACATTAAATTAGTAAAATAGACATGCCCATGCAAGGGCAAGGGCAAGTGCTAGAATTTTCTGACGCATTTCAAGGAAAACCCTCTTCATCAGAGCCTTGTAGAACGGCAAGAGAGGTCTGTATAGTATTGTGGATCGACATACAGGGGAGTGGCTAGTTGGGAGGAGTGTCACATGGTAAGTGATGAGTTCTCCTACGCTCTAAGTTTGTCCACATCCCAGCGCTCTATATGTAATAGAGAGATGTAATTCATATGTTCCTTATGGCAATTCAATGTGTATCTGTCGGTTGTGCCTGCATCCAGGTTTACAAGAAGGATGCAGTCTGCATGCATCTGTTTGAGAACAGGAGGCCGTTGCTTCTATAAGAGTTCTAGGTAGCTCCAATCAGAAAGTAGTCTTGTGTTGCAATGAGGATATCAGCTGTCTCCATCCATGTGAGACATCAGCGCTGATGACCGCTGGTTTTGTAACCTGGTTTTATGAACACGTAGATACTTTTTGTATGGATTCATCCCCCCTTTTTTTATGAATAAACTGTAACATCTTGATCAGTGCATCAGATCACGCGACTTCCATCTCTCTCTTACACGTGGCTTACTTTGGACCCCCCCTGGTCAGTTTAGGCAGCGGAACTTGCATGATCATCTTTTGCTTTATCTTTTCCTTTTGAAAGTACTACCATTTTATATCAACGAGCGCAGGAGAAAATTCTTTCTTTGTTTATGTTGATGTAGGAATCCCTCCTGCTGGGCTGTTGTCTTCTCCCAGCGAGGGAAGCCATCATCTTGTTTGGCTACGGGACAGAAAGTGAAAGGAAATCTCCTCAATGGGACACAGATGGCGAAAAAATTAATCTGACAGGGGTTATAACCCTCCCTTTACTCTAATCAAAATGAAAAAAAAAAGTTTTGCTTTAATGCATTCTATGCATTACAGTAAAACACCTTCTGTGCTGCAGGATCCCCCCAGCCCCCCCCCCCCTCCCCCCTTATACTTACCTAAGCCCAATCCCTATCCAGCGATGTGCATGTTAGCAGCAGCTGAGCCGCCTAGTCTTTGTCAATAGACGCAGACAGGGCACTCAGGATCGAGCACACATGTGTGCCCCCAAAGCAAGCAGCTTGCTATGAGGATACTCACCAAAGAGGAGGAGCCAGGAGCGTCGTCAAGAGACCCCAGAAGAGGAGGATCAGGGCTGCCCTGTGTAAAAACTATTACGAAGAGCAAGTATGTATGACACGTTTATTATTTAAATTGAAAAAAACAATGAAGATTTAATGTCACTTTAACATGTATGGTCAGTTTTAACCATATTACGGTAACTAATAGACTGATAAAGATGCCTGAACTTTATACAAATTAATTTAAACCAAGATAATCTGAGGAATAGTCCTACTACCCTGACCATTTATTATTCAGGCAGACAGTGCTGGGCTTTTTAGAATGTTGTGCTCACATCAATAGTACCCAGGCTGTAGTAGCCAAGAACTAAGCCTAACTAAATGTACCAACCAAAGATTTCATCTGTGTAGCACCAAGTCCCGTTATCGGTGAACATTAGTTTCACTGGTGATCTCACATCACAGGCTTAGGGTTTTGTTTTATGTAGTCATTTCCATTAAGCCATAGCAGTTTAAATTAAGAAACACATGGAATTGCAGCCTGGCTTTTAGATTAATTGGAAAATATTGAAAATGTAAATTTCTCTAATGCAGACAGCTTATAAAAAATACATGCTCCAGGGTGACTCTCTCTCTCTCTTTCTCTATATATTTATATATACAGTATATAGTGTATACATGGATAGGATCTAGCCTACGATTATATAATTATAATAAAAAATATGATATCCCTCTCCATTCCTTATTATTTTTTACTAAGAACTGCTGTTACTTCCCTTTAGCTAACAATCAGATTCCACACATGCCCTGAAAGTTTGGATCCTATAATAGGTTTTGGAGTGGGAATATAATTACAGTTCTTGGTAAGAGCATATTGCTACATCAATGTTTCTCTATTTATCTGGCTGTGTACAAGGCACCATAGATATTATTTAGGTACTTCAATTGACACAAGCTAAACCAGCAAATGTGGAAATTATCCTTTAGTTCCACTTTTCTTCACAATGTCACTGCCAGCGCTGTGGGCCACACAAAGGCCAGCCATATATGCATGCATTTTTTTCATTTAGCCCGTGAAAGGAGCATGAGAAATCTAATAGATCCATCCATTCACGCTAAGTAACATGGATGGAGGAATCTTTGCTGCTGCCTCCCCTTGCAACTGCTTACATATCCCAAATTGCAGACCAATAAATTGGCCTACAATTTTCCACCTAGCTTTTATTAATTTTTCATTCTAAGTTTGTTGACCCAGGTGAGGCCAACAG
Source organism: Aquarana catesbeiana (assembly GCF_042186555.1). Taxonomy (NCBI): domain Eukaryota; kingdom Metazoa; phylum Chordata; class Amphibia; order Anura; family Ranidae; genus Aquarana; species Aquarana catesbeiana. The sequence goes on along the minus strand of NC_133326.1, from coordinate 621,066,339 downwards.
GGCCACCCATGGCTTGAAATACAGCTAATTCATCACAAATCGGATGACATTTTAACCATGTGTAGCCAGTTTAGGCTATAAACATATTTGTGATAGCTGTGTAAAAAACATATCACTACATTTAGCATAAAGACTATCATGTAGAGTGTGTAAGAGAGAAAATACTATAATATCAAGGACCTTATAAAGAGGGACACTGTCTTCAGAAGAAGATGTCATCTCCCTTGGACCTTATAAAGAGGGACACTGTCTTCAGAAGAAGATGTCATCTCCCTTGGCTCTGTACAAACTAATTAATGCAAAAATAAGTGAAAATACAAATGGATACAATCTTTATTTTTTATTTATACAACGTTAAAACAAGTACATTTTAAAATTGTTTTTAACATTGAATAAATAAAGAATATATTTTTAAATTTGGTGTATTGCCTCCTGTACTGTGCCGTTCTAGTCCGCTCTTATAGGCAATGGGAGCTCTTCTCCCACTGTTACCTATTTTTTGTTTCTAGATTATTAGGGAGAGGCATTCATAGTCTCCTCCATTTCCCATGTTACATTTTAGGTGATAATGGTGACACTGTAGACACACAAAGGACCATATGGTATTGTTTATTTAGACACATGTAAATGTGTACCCTCATAAAATGTGTCTAATGTGTTTGGGTGGTTTACATACTATTAGTACTAACGTAATTGTTTAAATTAATTTATCAGCTCCACACTCTATAGAATTAGATATCCCAGTTCAGCTGCTACAAATATTAATCCCAAAATTCCAGCAAAACATAATAAATAAATGATAAAATAATAGAAATAAATTATAAAATAAATGATAATCTCCAAATACGATAAAAAAAATGTCTTGATCCAAAATATAACTGTCTTGTCAGAAAAAATGTTATTCATTCTTCTCAAACCTTTTCCTTTTTATTACTCCACCAATAAATTTGAATTTGTCTACCAAAAAGTTAAACAGCACTCGACCGCTCCTTTGCATCTTTAACTATGGAAAGGCAGTAGTGCTGTATACCTCAATCTTTTAGGTCAGTGGTCTTCAAACTGCGGCCCAGGGGCCGGATGTGGCCCTTTGCTTGCCCTTATCCGGCCTTTTGGGCACTTTACCTCACACTGATACAAGACACTATTCACCTTTTCACAAAAAATGAAACGGTAAACTAACACTGTACAACCTCCCCCTCTCCACTTATTTCCATAGATGATTAGCTTTTATTGCCTCAGCAGATGCTGCAGGAGTCTAGGGATCTGAAAGCCACAGTCTTCTTTCTCTTCTTTCCTTAGGGATGCTGGGATGTGCACACATGTGACCAGTCAGAATAGCATGGATTTATCCCTGAGTAAACCTTGTGGCTTTCAAATCTCTGGACCCCTGGGAGGTGCTGGAGTGGGTTTGCTCCCCCAGATTTCAGTTATGCCCCCCTCCCCCAGGTCTCTGAGAATGCATTCACTGATCCATGATCCAGTCTGATGGGAACATTTGATGTAAGGGGGACTCTGATGGGAACATTTGATGTAAAAGGGGCTGTGATGGGGGCAATTCATGTAAGGGAGATTCTGATGGGGTTAAATGATGTAAGGGGCTACTCTCATGGGGACAAGTGATGTAAGGGGGACCCTAATAGGTACTCTCATGGAGGCAGTTGACATGGGGGGGCTATGTCAGATAGCTATATCTGAATGAGGCAATTGATTTAAGGGGGCACTGTGTTGGGGACTTTTGATGTAAGGGAGGACTTTAAAGGGGATATTTGATGAGTAGGGGACACTCAGATGGGTAAAATTGTTGTAAGGGGGCACTCTGGTGGGGACATTTGATGTAAAAGGGAAACTTATGGGGACAGTAGATGTAAGGGGCACTCTGAGGGTGGAAACTTATGTAAGGGGCACTCTGATGCAGACAATTGGTGTAAAAGGGGACTCTCACTCATGAGGACTCCTAAAGTAAGAAGTGACTCTGATAGGGACACTTGATATGTGGGGGCACAGGTTATGATTAATCACTTTAGCCCCTGAAGATTTTACCCCCTTCCTGACCACAGCACTTTTTAGAATTTGGCACTGTGTCGCTTTAACTGACAATTTCACGGTCATGTAATGCTGTACCCAAACAAAATTTGCATCCTTTTTCCCACAAATAGAACTTTCTTTTGGTGGTATTTGATCACCTCTGCGTTTTTTATTTTTTGCGCTATAAACAAAAAAAAGGAGCGACAATTTTGAAAAAAAAAAAACAATATTTTTTACTTTTAATAAATATCCCCTAAATAAAAAAACAAACAAACAAATGTCTTAGTCTTATATCAGTTTAGGCCAATATATATTCTTCTACATATTTTTGGTAAAATCGCAATAAGCGTATATTGATTGGTTTGCGCAAATGTTATAGCGTCTACAAACTATGGGAGAGATTTATGGCATTTTTATTATTATTTTATTTTTACTAGTAATGGCAGTGATCTGTGATTTTTAGCGGTACTGCAACATTGCCACGGACAGATAGGACACTTTTGACACATTTTTGGGACCATTGACATTTATACAGCGATCAGTGCTATAAATATGCACTGATTACTATGTAAATGTCACTGGTAGCGAAGGGGTTAACACTAGGGGCGATCAAGGGGTTAATTGTGTGTTCCCTCAGTGTGTTCTAACTGTATGGGGATAGGACTGACTGGGGGAGGAGACATATCGTTGTTTCTACTTAGTAGGAACAACGATATGTCTCCTCTCCCCTGACAGAACAGGGATTTGTGTGTTTACGCACACAAATCCATGTGCTGGCTCTCGTGCACGTGTGCCCTCTGGCGGCTCTTAAAGGAGACCCCATACCCGTATGGGGTGTCACGCAGTGGTGCCGTTGTGCCATAGTAAATCTACGTAAGCCGGTCGGGAACCAGTTAATATCTAAAAACCAGTCTATCACATACTGGTGTTCACTCCTGCACTGCCTCTGCACTATCTGTCAGATGTTATTTCCAGGTCATGAATGTTGGTACAGAAGTACGCAGAGTGAACAGCGAATACTTGTTCCCTGCATCTCTGTCACACTGTGTGATAGATGGTCAGTGACTCACACACAGTTGTGTGAGCAGCAGTAAATAATCATCTACAGAGGTAAGTGCAGTGGAGAGTGGGGGTGGTAAGAGTGTACAGTTTTAGTTATTCTTTTCACTTAGCATATTTAGCACTACCCCCACAGGAGTTGCTGGTGATGATGGGTTCTCTGTTCTGCCATGACTCTTTAAGCTGCTCAGTCCCCACTGACACACCTGCGTAACTTACACAAGGTAATAGACAATGTGAACACTGACCCATAAGATGGCAAGCAACTGAACTGTAGTAATGCTAAACCCTTTAAGAGCACAGTTGATTCACCTCACCGCTCCTGGCATTCAACAGGTCTGGTCCCCCACGCTTGCTAGTCTGCTTCCCCAGAAGTCTCCAGTCCTCATGATCACACAAGGCTCAGTCTCTGACTGATATAAGAAACAGGTCTCTCCAGCTCTGGTCCCAGCTCAACAAAAGACCTTTCTGTGGCTCAGCCCCTAGACCAGGGTTTCTCAACCAGTGTTCCATGGATCCCTAGGCCTAGGGTTCCTCCAGAGGTTGCCAGAGGTCCCTTATGCTATTAGCAATTTCTGCCTCTCAGATAAGTTCCCACTGCCACCATTGATCTTGTTAGCTATCTGTAAGGGGGGACTTGTTATCAATGACCACAAGAAAAGGGATCATTCTTCCATCAGACCATCACACTAATGTATCATGGGTTGTAAATATAGTAATTATTAGAAGGGGATCCCAGAGACCGGAAAGATATTTCAAGGGTTCTTGTGTGTTGAAAAGAATGAGAAAGGCTGTCCTAGACTCTAGGTTGTGGACATGGACACTCCATTGACAGCCCTCTGTGGCTGTCTCCCTGGTGCAGACACTGACAACAACAGGTCTACACCTTCTGGCTCCCCATACTGTTCTGCCCAGATCTCCACAGACTTTCTCAGGAAAACTCTTGACCTCTCCTCCTTTGTGTGGCAAGAAATTCTGGGTATTAAAGTCTGCAACTCCATTATCCACCATCGACTTGTCTCATCCACTGCAAGATGATATAACGCAGGAGCCACTCATCCTGGCACACAGGGACTGGCCTGGCATTATAAGCTGAGATCAGTTGGCGATCACTGTGAGCAGACAGGTAGGTGCACATTATTGTAGAAGAGACATTGCATGTATTTTCTGCTATAATAGCCTGCCTGCTTGCTGCCTGTAATAGACAAGACTTCAGTTCCACTTTAAGATGAAATCATATATTTGACGCTAAAGCCCCATACACGCTATCAGGTTTTCTGCTGATTTTTGTCTTTAGATTTACCAAATCCATGTAGTGCGAGGGCCTGCCTGATTGCATACACATTGAAACTCCTAAGGTTTGACCTCATATTATATGGTTTTGGTAAATCTGAAGAAAAAAATCAGCAGAAAATCTGATAGTGTGTATGGGGCTTAAGTCCCTTAACTTATGCACTGACTCAGCCATCTTCAAGTGAAGAAGCCTAAACATAAGGTTCAATGACACATATATTATTCTTATGACACGTACACACGACCGGCTTTTCCGTCAGACTAAACTCTGACGATTTTTTCGACAGAGTTCCGCTGAAACGGACTTGCCTACACACGATCACACCAAAGTCCGATCATTTAGAACGCAATGACGTACAACGGGACTAGAAAAAGGAAGTTCAATAGCCAGTAGCCAATAGCTGCCCTTGCGACATTTTTGGTCCGTCGGAACAGCATACAGACGAATGGTTTTCCCAATAGGAACTGATTCAGTCGGAAAGATTTGAAACGTTCTATTTCTAGGTCCGTCAGAATTTTCGAAAGAAAAAGTCCGATGAAGCCCACACACGATCGGAATGTCCAATGGAATGATTCCGTGTAACCTTTTCTGCCGGAAAGTCCGGTCATGTGTACGCGGCATTAGAGCGAGAAAAAGAAATGGTGGAGCCAACCATTCACTCATGTTTTAAGTTTAATAAAAAATTCAGACTCCACAAGGCAGTACTTAAGTCTTTGAAAAAACAACTGATATTTTATTTTTATTTAAGCATGCACAGTGTCCTAATCACATGTTACCTCGCTGCATTCTTGAATACTTATATTTTATTTGCCTCCTAAAAGCTGTGTGTTTTTTAGTCATGTAAAATGTATTCTTAAAAAGTCTGTGCTGGCTGTATATTTTTTAGGCTGCTGTCCAGAAAAAAATTGAGTTGGCAACCCCGATGGATATGTGATGTCTACAGATTCATTGTTGACTATACAACTGAAACATGCGTGACTTCAACTACACAGCAAAACAATAGGAAAAATAGGCAGACAAACTACAGCCAAGTTACCTGTAATGCAGTCTTGTCAATGGTTATTGCTCTGATCACTGACAATTCCCTGTGTGACTAACAGCTAATTACAGGAGCCAGGCCTTTAAAAGGTAGACTTGTCTTGCATTGTGGAAGCAATGGTGATCATTGACTTTGTTGTGATCAAAAGACTAATGTTTAGTTGGTGTCATGCATCTGTTTTCCTACAACTACATACACATAATCAGCCTAAGGCAACAACGTAGGTTGATGAATTTATGTGTTTGTACTGAAGAGCTGCTTGTCCTCATTAGCACTTGAAGTATAGATGAGAGAGCTCCAGTTAGGGCTAATAAATCACAATTCTGTTGTGTTTTTTTTAAAAAGCGAATTTGTTAAGCTGCGTTTGTTATGAACCCAGATAGTAATCCAAATGGGTAGCCTAAATGTATATGCATTTGATATGTGTAAAAGATTTAATAATTTAAAAAAACATATTACCCAGTCATTTTACACTTATGCCCCGTACACACGATTGGACTTTTCAACAATAAAACCGTGAATTTTTGCTCAAAGGATGTTGGCTCCAACTTGTCTTGCATACACACGGTCACACAAATGTTGGCCAACAATTACGAACGTAGTGACATACAAGACGTATGAGATATCTCCATTGCGAACGCTAGTTTTACAAGACCGAGCGCTTCCAGCTCGTACTTGATTCTGAGCATGTGTGGACTTTTGTCCAACGGACTTGTGTACACACGATTGGAAAGTCAGACAACAAACATTTCTTGGCGGAAAATTTGCGAACCTGCTAGCCAACATTTGTTGGCGGAAAGTCCGACAACAAATGTTCGATGGAGCATACACACGGTCGGACTTTCCGCCAACAAGCTCACGTCCAACATTTGTTGTCGGAAAATCCAATCCTGTGTACGCGGCATTACAGTATATTTTGTATAGGATACTCACTTGCAGGCAGGTCGGACCCCCTCCCCCCCACTCTATTTGGTAGTGGGAGTAGTGTGTTGAGCTGCAGGTTTAGTAAATTCTAAACAATGAGCAGCAATGACTCTTCTTCCAAGCTTACACTGTGTTTGTGCACATCTCCAACAATTAACAGACACCCTAAATACCTCAAAGGGAAGGTCAAGCCTTAGAGAGGGCTGTCCCTTTTAAAGAAAGCGCCATATAACAAAATGTGTTCAATGGCGGAGCCATGTGAGTTTCAAGGCCTTGCATATGGTTGGAGTGTGTAGTGTTTAGCAGAGTTTTTCTGGCCATCTGGCATTGAAGTACTTCAATGTAAACTAGTGCCAGCATATTGCTAAATACTGCAGTCTGTATTATTGCTCTGCTCTTTTTGATGTTACAATCTGTATAACTGCTTTTAAACTGCCTTCAAGTAATCCCAATACTTCAAAAAAGTCATACAATGTACAGTGCCTTGAAAATGTATTCACACCCCTTGAAATTTTCCACATTTTGTCATGTTACAACCAAAAACTTAAATGTATTTTATTATGATTTTATGTGATAGACCAACACAAAGTGGCACATAATTGTGAAGTGGAAGGAAAATGATAAATGGTTTTCAAAATGTTTTACAAATACATATGTGAAAAGTGTGGCGTGCATTTGTATTCAGCACCCCTGAGTCAATACTTTGTAGAACCACCTTTCACTGCAATTACAGCTGCAAGTCTTTTTTGGGGATGTCTCTACCAGCTTTGCACATCTAGAGAGTGACATTTTTGCCCATTCTTCTTTGCAAAATAGTTCAAACTCTATCAGATTGGATGGAGAGCATCTGTGAACAGCAATTTTCAAGTCTTGCCACAGATTCTCGATTGGATTTAGGTCTGGACTTTGTCTGGGCCATTCTAACACATGAATATGCTTTGACCTAAACCATTCCATTGTAGCTCTGGCTGTATGTTTAGGGTTGTTGTCCTGCTGGAAGATGAACCTCCATCCCAGTCTCAAGTCTTTTGCAGACTCTAACAGGTTTTCTTCTAAGATTGCCCTGTATTTGGCTCCATCTACCTTCCCATTTAACTCTGACCAGCTTCCTGTCCTTGCTGAAGAAAAGCATCCCCACAACATGATGCTGCCACCACCATGTTTCACAGTGGGGATAGTGTGTTCAGGGTTATGTGCAATGTTAGTTTTCCGCCTCGCATAGCGTTTTGCTTTTAGGCCAAAAAGTTCAATTTTGGTCTCATCTGACCAGAGCACCTTCTTCCACATGTTTGCTGTGTCCTCCACATGACTTCTCACAAACTGCAAACGGGACTTCTTATGGCTTTCTTTCAACAATGACTTTGTTCTTGCCAGTCTTCGATATAGGTCAGATTTGTGGAGTGCACGACTAATAGTTGTCCTGTGGACAGATTCTTGGGATATTTTTTTTTATAACCTAACCCTGCTTTAAACTTATCCACAATTTTATCCCTGACCTGTCTGGTGTGTTCCTTGGCCTTCATGATGCTGTTTGTTCACCAAGGTGAAACCTCTGAAGGCTTCACAGAACAGCTGCATTTATACTGAGATTAAATTACACAAAGTTGAACGCTATTTACTAATTAGGTGACTTCTGAAGGCAATTGGTTCCACTAGATTTTGGTTAGGGGTATCAGAGTAAGGGGGGCTGAATACAAATGCACGCCACACTTTTCAGATATTTATTTATAAAAAATGTTGAAAACCATTTATCATTTTTCTTCCATGTCACAATTATGTGCCCCTTTGTGTTAGTTTATCAAATAAAATCCCAAAAAAATACATTTAGGGCTCATGCACACAGCACGTTTTTACAGCTGCTGTTGGGGGGCGTTTGACGGTTTTTTAACTGCCTCTAAAAGCCCCACCATGTTAGCCTATGTGTCCATGCACACATAAACTGTCAGAGGCGTTTGAAGGCATAAGCGTTTGGGGGCAGTAGAAAAAAACATCAGCCTGTGCTTCCAGGAGCAGTACAGCCGAGCTGTAAAAACGAAAAACACCATAAAACGCGGCTAAACGCGTCAAGCCACGTTTAGCCACGTTTGACATTTTAAGGCGTTTTTACATCACGGAGTGTTTTTAATGAAAAAACGCCCAAAAACGATAACGTCAAAGAACGCGGAAAAACTTGCAAAAACAAGCAATAACGCTAATGTAAAAAGGCGGCTAAACACGGGCACTTTTAGCGCTGCTGTATTGCTGGCGTTTTTAAAATGTCCTGTATGCATGAGGCCTTACGTTTTTGTTTGTAACAAGAAAAAACGTGGAAAATTTCAAGGGGTATGAATACTTTTTCAAGGCACTGTATCTGAGCTGTCTTGTTTTATAGATCTTGTTCAATACAGTACAGTATATTGTCAATTTCAGTTAGGTCCGTATCAAATACTGTGTACACATTAAAACAGCAATAATTAAGAACATTCAATATCAAGTGGCAATACTTATGCATGTACAGTATACCCATTCCTTAGTATCTATGGCCAGCTTAAAGTGAACCTGTATTTTGTCCATGCAAGTCAAAGAAACTGGTTTATTTAAAGCCCATCTACAGACCTACTTTATATGTGATAAAACTCTGACCTACACACCTAACACAACTGTTGTGTTAAATTTTGTGAAAAAAAATTCTTTGAACTTATTGTAGAAACTTTGAGTCCTCTAAGTAGCCCACACAAGTGTGCACAATAAGGAATAATTCTAGGCAAGGAGGGATGGACTGTGCAACCACACACACTTCATCTCTGCCCACATAGCGTTCTAGCCCTAGTAGGCACAGCAACTGCAAAGGTATTAATGCAGAGATATATTCACTAGGGATGAGCCGAACACCCCCCGGTTCGGTTCGCACCAGAACCCGCGAACGGACCGAAAGTTCGCACGAACGTTAGAACCCCATTGACGTCTATGGGACTCGAACGTTCGAAATCAAAAGTGCTCATTTTAAAGGCTAATTTGCATGGTATTGTCCTAAAAAGGGTTTGGGGACCCGGGTCCTACCCCAGGGGACATGTATCAATGCAAAAAAAACTTTTAAAAACGGCCGTTTTTTCGGGAGCAGTGATTTTAATGATGCTTAAAGTAAAAAAAAAAAAAGTGAAATATTCCTTTAAATATCGTACCTGGGGGGTGTCTATAGTATGCCTGTAAAGTGACGCGTGTTTCCCATGTTTAGAACAGTCCCTGCACCAAATGTCATTTTTAAAGGAAAAAATCTCATTTAAAACTGCTTGCGGGTTTAATGTCATGTCGGGTCATGGCAATATGGATGAAAATCAGTGAGACAAACGGCATGGGTACCCCCCAGTCCATTACCAGGCCCTTTGGGTCTTGTATGGATATTAAGGGGAACCCCGCACCCAAATTAAAATAAGGAAAGGTGTGGGGCCACCAGGCCCTATATACTCTGAACAGCAGTATACAGGCGGTGCAAACAAGACAGGGACTGTAGGTTTGTTGTTAAGTAGAATCTGTTTGTAATTTTGAAAATTTTTAACGTGTTTAGCTCCAGCCAAAAAATCTTTTCTAAGCTTTTTGGAAAACATAGGGAAGGGTTATCACCCCTGTGACATTTGTTTTGCTGTCTTTCCTCCTCTTCAGAAGATTTCACCTCACTTTTTTGTCCCAATGAAAAATGTTTTTTGAAAATTTGGGTTTTTTTGTGGAACAAGGATTGGAAAGCATCAGTGGAAAGGAGAAATTGTTTTCCCATATTAACTCTTACAGGAGAGAATTTCCCTTCCTAGGGGTAGATTTCATCTCACTTCCTGTTGTCTCCTTCCGTTTGCAAGTAGGAGTCATTTGTAAGTTAGATGTTTGAAAGTAGGGTCCTGCCCTATATACTCAGCAGAAATTTGGGCCTTAGGTGTTGCTGTGGCCACAACACTGTAAGCCCTCACAGGGCCCTGCTGTGAAATATTAGATCAAGAATTGTAATTACATGCCCCTGTTGAACAGGAGCTGAAAAATTAGGCCTTAGGCACTGGTGCTGGTGCCACAACACTGCAACCCCTCACAGACACTCTAGTTGGAACGCAGGAACGAGCCCTGCTGCAAAGTATTGCTTCAAAAATTGTAATTACACGCCCCTGTTAGACAGGGGCAGAAAAATTGGGCCTTAGGCACTGGTGCTGGTGCCACAACACTGCAACCCCTCACAGACACTCTAGTTGGAACGCAGGAACGAGCCCTGCTGCAAAGTATTGCATCAAAAATTGTAATTACACGCCCCTGTTAGACAGGGGCAGAAAAATTGGGCCTTAGGCACTGGTGCTGGTGCCACAACACTGCAACCCCTCACAGACACTCTAGTTGGAATGCAGGAACTAAATGTAAATAGTCTAGAAGATAACAGGAACGGATCTAGCTGAACACTGTGAGCAGGACGCACTGCACTAAATGTAAATAGTCTAGAAGATAACAGGAACGGATCTAGCTGAACACTGTGAGCAGGACGCACTGCACTAAATGTAAATAGCAGGAACGGATCTAGCTGAACACTGTGAGCAGGACGCACTGCACTAAATGTAAATAGTCTAGAAGATAACAGGAACGGATCTAGCTGAACACTGTGAGCAGGACGCACTGCACTAAATGTAAATAGCAGGAACGGCTCTAGCTGAACACTGTGAGCAGGACGCACTGCACTAAATGTAAATAGCAGGAACGGATCTAGCTGAACACTGTGAGCAGGACGCACTGCACTAAATGTAAATAACAGGAACGGATCTAGCTGAACACTGTGAGCAGGACGCACTGCACTAAATGTAAATAGTCTAGAAGATAACAGGAACGGATCTAGCTGAACACTGTGAGCAGGACGCACTGCACTAAATGTAAATAGCAGGAACGGATCTAGCTGAACACTGTGAGCAGGACGCACTGCACTAAATGTAAATAGCAGGAACGGATCTAGCTGAACACTGTGAGCAGGACGCACTGCACTAAATGTAAATAGCAGGAACGGATCTAGCTGAACACTGTGAGCAGGACGCACTGCACTAAATGTAAATAGCAGGAACGGATCTAGCTGAACACTGTGAGCAGGACGCACTGCACTAAATGTAAATAACAGGAACGGATCTAGCTGAACACTGTGAGCAGGACGCACTGCACTAAATGTAAATAGCAGGAACGGATCTAGCTGAACACTGTGAGCAGGACGCACTGCACTAAATGTAAATTGCAGGAACGGATCTAGCTGAACACTGTGAGCAGGACGCACTGCACTAAATGTAAATTGCAGGAACGGATCTAGCTGAACACTGTGAGCAGGACGCACTGCACTAAATGTAAATAGTCTAGAAGATAACAGGAACGGATCTAGCTGAACACTGTGAGCAGGACGCACTGCACTAAATGTAAATAGCAGGAATGGATCTAGCTGAACACTGTGAGCAGGACGCACTGCACTAAATGTAAATAGTCTAGATAGAAGATAACAGGAACGGATCTAGCTAAACTGAATACAGTGTATATATATATATGCAACACCTGGGATGCATATATATACACAATACACTGTAAGTGCAGCTAACTGACTGACTGTTCTGCCTAATCTATCTAACTCAAATCAAATGACACTGTCTCTCTCTCTCTCTATCTCTCAGCACACCGGAACACACACTACACAGGGCCGCCGTGCAGGCGGCCTTATATAGTGTGGGGTGTGTACTAAATCCCCTGAGCCATAATTGGCCAAAGCCACCCTGGCTTTGGCCAATTACAGCTCTCTCTACTGACGGCGCTGTGATTGGCCAAGCATGCGGGTCATAGTGCATGCTTGGCCAATCATCAGCCAGCAATGCACTGCGATGCCGCAGTGAATTATGGGCCGTGACGCGCCACACGAATTTAGCGCGAACGGCCCATATCGTTCGCAATTCGGCGAACGGGCGAACAGCCGATGTTCGAGTCGAACATGGGTTCGACTCGAACACGAAGCTCATCCCTAATATTCACCATGGCAGGCTGAGTGTTGTCCCTCTAATGAAGAAAGTGGTACACCAAGTGCTCAGCTGGTCAAGTCAACAGGTATTAACATGAGATTTCAAGAGCTTGATCTAACCCAAGCTCAATTTAATCTTCTATTACAAGTCAATACTGCGTCAAAGCAAACTATAGCTAAAGTGTGGAAAACGTCTAATTCTAAATGATTCCTTATTAAAACTAAGCACAGGGTAGCACAAGCTATGATACATTGCAAAACAGAAGCAACCTACCTAAACACACTAAAGTTTGTCAGCCCTGGGTGGATCACATTTTAACACTGAGCTTTTGACTCGGCTCCCTTGGAACCATGGAGGGATCTACCTTGGGGACCCACCAAGGTGGATTTTTGTGACTACACAATGACTCTACCTTTCTCAATTAATTTGCTAGCCATCCTGGGGGAAACCCTGACCACTTCCAACCCCTCTTTTCTCTTAGTTCTTGCAAAACTAAGCTATATTGCACTGAAAACATTATAAGTGCAAACTTTTATGCCCTGTACACACGGTCGGACATTGATCAGACATTCCGACAACAAAATCCATTTTTTCCGACAGATGTTGGCTCAGACTTGTCTTGCATACACACGGTCACACAAAGTTGTCGGAAAATCCGATCGTTCTGAACGCGGTGACGTAAAACACGTACGTCGGGACTATAAATGGGGCAGTAGCCAATAGCTTTCATCTCTTAATTTATTCTGAGCATGCGTGGCACTTTGTGCGTCGGATTTGTGTACACACAATCGGAATTTCCGACAACGGATTTTGTTGTAGGAAACTTTTATAGCGAGCTCTCAAACTTTGTGTGTCGGAAATTCCTGTGGAAAATGTGTGATGGAGCTATAACATGAGCCCCTCGTCCTTTTACAATTGTCATACAAAGTCATCTTTGGTCCTTGTGGTTTGCAATGAGAATCTACATCACCCAGCTAGGTAAGTAAAAAATCTGGGGGTTGGAATAACTATTTTACAGTAATGGAGGGGTGTGGGGTGAGAGTGGATTGCCTTGTCCAGGAGGATAGGATATGGGGCTAAATCAAAGTAGACAATGTTAGCTGCCAGTATTGGTAAGGGGTTGTAGTAGGAATATTTTAAAGATGTAGTGGACATCGCCTAACAGCTCAGGCTCCAGTACTTCATCCGGGCATTAGTTCACTCCAATACCTTCTTTGGGGATCTGGAAACTATTGTTATTTACCAGCTTGTATGATAGAAGAGCATTTCACCAACACGCCCATTACAGACATGTTGATATCTTTCAATTTCAGGAAACCTGTTGTATCAGTCAGTAAAAAAGACTTTAAGCCCTCAAAAAGATTCTACTTTGCATTGAATGTTTGTTTCTGGTTGGTGATAGTGTAGCCAAAGTTATACAGCACAGTCTTCAGGAAGTAGACCCACTATCAGGTCACCTGAGGCCTGGTGACAGATGCACACCACTGGAGTCAGTAGTGCATCGCTAAGGTAGTGGACCCTATGGCTGACTGCTGCGGATGAAATTCTGGGTGGTTCAGGATAGCAGGTCCTCTGGAGCACCGACACAGATCCCACTGGGAGCTAGAGCAAAAAATTCAACCGGGCACGGAGTCTAAGAGCCAGCAGGTGTTCACCAGAGCCTCTAGTGGTGAGGATGGACTGCACTGCAATTGGCTCCAGGTCGCGACTCCCAGGGTCACCCAACTCAAGCTTAAAGAAGCACACAGGAAACCAAACACACAATATTGCTCAGCAAGGCAGGCTTGGAGAACACGGTGTTAAATAGTGGTTCCTGTTGAGGCTAGGGTGGAGCCACGCTGAGGGAAGATTACTTAACCATGCAGGTCTGAGAGTGCAGGCCCTAAGGCTGATACACAGACCAGAGATAAGCAGACAGACAGGGCATTGAAGTATTACTGCAGATTCATGACACTCACCCACCACACATGTGAAGAGCATTGTAAAATCTTACTGCTGTGGTTTACACAAAACAAAAATTATACTTTATTAAATAGAAAGTGTATAACGGTTTAGGCTCGGTTCACACTCCTGTGGTTTAGGATCTGACTTATGAGAACCAAAGTTGCAGGTTATGCATCTCTATGGGAGCCATTCCAATTGACACTACGGAAGTCGCTACAGCTTCAGAAAAGGTTCTTACACTACTTTGATCAGACTCTGACACAGCTACAATGCCAGAGGATGTAAAAGTCTTATCAAAGTCGTATCAAATTCGGACTCCAAAGTTGCGCTGCAAATCGCGTAACTTTGGAGTCGACTAGTGTGAACCGAGCTTTAGGCAAACTTTTTTTAAGAGTATAACTGTTTTCATTTATTTTATTATATATGCAATTGTACTTTTACATATAAACATTTCACACATGACTGTTTTTCTTTTTGCTGTCTGTGACCCAAAGGGGAGAATTAGCTTTAGTTCTTGTGTGACACAACAGGAAGTGTGTTAAGAAATCTCTACAAAGTGAGGAAAATCCCCTTGTTGTCACTGGAACATGTGTCTCTATTGAAAAATGTCCCCGTCTTTCCTGTTTTGGGGACAACTCAAAATTTTCTCCTACTTGACAGTAGCCACCAGGATAAACAAAGAAAGTAGATTTCTCCAGTGGGGAGTCAGACAGCAATGAAAACCTAACCCCTGGCCACTCTATTCAAAACCAAGAAAAATGTTTTGGCTTTAGATACACTCCTTTAAAGGAAAAGTATGGGTTTATGAAAAATAAACATCTATACTCATCTCTATGCTGAAGTTGATCCCCATGATTAAGCTCTGGGGGCAACGAGAGGGGGCATGGCTTGGTTGGAGCCCAGGCTGAAGCTGTTATTTCACATATCCACAGGGTCTTGCAGTGACGTGCGGCGCATAGGACCTTTTTTGTATCATTGGAGCTGGGTTGGGCTCTGTCCTTGCCAGCACTCCCAGTGGTGTACTACAGGAGAGGACCCGACTGGAGCCTTGAGTGGCACCCCCTATTTGTTGTCTGGTCACTGTCCCACATCGGCACACATCACACATAAGAACTGAACACACATGACTTCTGATCGCTCAGCTCTGATCACTGGAGTGCCAGGCTGCAGAGGGAGCAGGCGCATGCTGAAAGGTGGAGCCAACTGTCAATCAGGCAGCTGGGTGGATCACAACACTATTGTCAAGATCCTTCCAGAGCTTGGAGAAGCTCTTCTTCATCAGATGACAGCAGCAATAAGACAAAAAAAGAATGGCGCATGAGAGGGTACCGAAACATACTGATAACACAACTAAAAGTCTATAAAATCCAGGAAGTATACTTATGCAGCATTAGTGGCAGCTTTCTTGAGAGCGAAGCAGTCTCTGGAAGAACAATGGGAGAAAAACAAGGTGCTGCAAAAACTAAGTGCAGCAGAAGATGCAACAAATGGTATATTTAATTATCTGATTTTTAAATGTAATTATTTAAAAATCAGCCAAATGGTTTTAGATCAATAGCCATTTAGATCTGATGAAGAAACAGATGCTTTGAAACGTTATCTCCATGTTCTGACGTCACTATTGATGCGACTCCGAGTGTGTTCCATGCTGGTTCCGAGACGACAAGAGGGATGTCTGGCCGGTTGTTCCTCTCCTCTCATGTTAACATCGACACACCACCATTTACCGGAGACCCACTGAGCGACCACATTATTATACTGTTTTATGCCTATTGATCTTTATATTAGTGTGAGTAGTCATTTGGCTGATTTTAATTAAATATACCATTCGTTGCATCTTCTGCTGCACTTCGTTTTTGGCGCACCTTGTTTTTCTCCCATTGATAGCAGCAATAGCTTGCTCTAAGCTAACTTTGGGTTAAAGGAGTACAAATGTAAGTGTACTCCTGTGACCTACAAGAGAAGTGCAGCCAAAAAAGCTTCAGCCATACTCCTCTTTTAACTGTATTACATGGTAGTTTCTGAAACAAACATTGCATAAACCAGAATTTCACAGCTTTGACATGTCCTGAGGTCATAGGAGGTGTATGCAGTTTGATCTTGTGATAGTCTGTACTTGGACAACACGCTGGGAAGTAGCAGCTGCGGCAGTTACATGTGTAGTTCCCCACTTAACAAAATATTCACGTTTGTTCACAGGTTACTTATTACTTAAAGCCTTATTGTGCACACTAGTTTTTTTTAAATAAATAAAAAAACAAATTTTCTCACATTTGCAGCTGTCAGTCCCTATTGGCCATTTATAAATGACCAGTTCATCAGTGCTGGGCAGTGCCAGATTTATTATGGTGGGAATGGGCTTAGAGCATTGGGCAGCACAAGAATACAAACTATATCAACTGTACAGTAATTGTACTGAAGATGACAAGCTCCATTTAGTGGTAACAAATCACAAATTCATAGTTTTTATAGTTCAGACAGATGTCCGGTGCACGATTTTCAGTACTAGCCCCATGACATGCTGCCGTCTACACTGTGCAGCGCAAGCTGCAGACAGGCTGAATATAATTATATGGCATTGTTTACAATGGCCAGTGCCTGTATGAAAGCTCTCCTAACAAGAATGGAAAGGGAGATGGAGAAGAGGTTAGACTTGCAAAGCTGCTTGATGTCAATGGATAGTTTTAAAACAGTTTTTGTTGATGTATAAAATGGCTTATGTTGCAAATATATTAAGAAAAGTATTGTTTACTTTTAAAGTGGCACTATAGATGGCAGTCAGACTTTTTTCAAATGATTTGAACAGCAAACTTAAGCTGGCCATATACATTAGTGCGTAGTCAGGCAGGTGAGCACTATCCACCTCCTAATGTCTTTTTGGGCCAGTTTCTGCCTTACTCAGAAGTTTAAGAACTTTGGTGTTTTGGCCATTGAGGAAGAAGAGGGCAAGTGCATGCTTATGTATGGTTTTGGCACTGGATTATCCTAGGGGCAAAAACAGCAGGCAAGGTTTTCTGAACAGTTGTCCAGGGCCTTTTTTTAAAAATATATATTTATTGAATTTTCCAAGCAAAAAACTCATACAAAAGAAATCCAATGTACAAAACTCAAGAAAAAAGAAATACTAAACAATAACATGAGACATTGTGCTTAATTGTTTATTGCCAATATAGAAATCACTAGGACACATAATAAGTGGATGTTACATACTCCATAACAAGGTAATCATAACCATATAGAATAAACATTAAACCTGTGGATCTATAGAAGTTAAAGTAAGGGGGTCAGAAATCCATCTGCCCTAGATTTTATGGAACACTTGTTTTTTCTAAAGTTGAAAAGTAAGTTTGTATAGGGAGTTGTTAACAAGTTTTAGCCAGTAAGCCAATGTAGGCAGGACCGACCCTTTCCAGGACAATATAAATATTTTCTGTTCAGGACCTTTTTAGCTATCATATTGACATTAAAATTTGGCCTGATCCAACTTAAAACAGCCAGAGCAAGAGACTGCCATCTAATGTCTATTAGGCACCATAAAATGGACCCTCCAATCTGCGTGAATATATTCCTGATATGTCACAATATACAGCAACAAGAACATATGTCTTATCATTAAAAAAGCAGGTCCTAAGCTCCATTTAGGTGACTTCTGCTAGGTTGAGATGTCATTAGTCTGTCACAGGCAGAGGAAAGCATTTCCTCTGTCTCCTCTTCCCCAGTGATCAGACTAATGCCGCGTACACACGATCGGATTTTCCGACAACAAAACCGTGGATTTTTTTATGAAGGATGTTGGCTCAAACTTGTCTTGCATACACACGGTCACACAAATGTTGTCAGAAATTCCAAACATCAAGAACGCGGTGACGTACGACACGTACAACGAGCCGAGAAAAAGGAAGTTCAATAGCCAGTGCGGCTCTTCTGCTTGATTCTGAGCATGCGTGAACTTTTGTGCGACAGACTTGTGTACACACGATCGGACTTTCCGACGGGAAATGTTCGATGTAAGCTTGTTGTCGGAAAGTCCGACAGTGTGTATGCTCCATCGAACATTTGCTGTCGGAATTTCTGCACACAAATGTTTGAGAGCAGGCTCTCAAATTTTCAGTCACCAAAACTTGCCCCCAGACAAGCAGACAATTGCTTGGCAGGAGCGATTCCCTTCTCAGTACTGTCTGTGTTGATGGGATGATGCCTAAACAAAGATGGCAGTGTGCTTCAGGAGAGAAAATCAGATGAAAGCATTATCAGAGAAAAGTATTGACATGATGTGATGCCTCCTCACCTTGTAAGCTGGTGCTTACTAAGGTTCATCACGTGATGTGTTTTTATGCTTTTCTGTTTTAACTTTTGCACTGTTTGGTAATGTGCTCTGCTGAGCTGGTGCGTTCTGAGAGTTAAGGGTTAATGATGCTGGTCAGGTTTTCACAGGCTTTCACCTTCTGCTGGGGCAAATGTATATAAAGAAAGGAACCACCTGTTGAGGCCAGTCATTGCAAGTCGCTTCATGTATGGGGAGGGAACAAGGGAACAGGAGCCATGCTGAGTATGTAATTGTTACCTTGCTTTATGTTACCAACCTTGGCAGGAACCCAGTTGGGGTTCCAGGACATGGACTTATGCAACTGATCTAAGGACTTAAAGTCTAAAGAGCTAAAGTCTCCATACTTATCTCTGAAACGGTCCAGCACTGGTGCCAACATCTTCTCCTGTATGCAAGTCTTTGGGTTTCTTCATTGGCCCGCAGGCAATCATGTCGCTCCTGCTCATTCGCAGAAGGCCATCATCCCGGCACCAGATACCGGCCGGCACTGTAATCTGAGCTTCATGTAGTAAAAACATTATTATTGAGTAGATTATTCTTCTTAATCATCTTGAACTAAGGGTTTTTATGTTTTTACTTGAATCTGGACCTTTCCAAATATACCGTGCTATATAGTGGTAAATTAGAGCCCATTCCCTCCCTATTCCTCCATGCCCACTAACCAGCTAATTAAAATGGGGGTGGCATATTACATGTAGATTAATGAAGGCTTAACCTCTTATTCACAGGCTGGAGGGGCATGACACAGCCTGTGACTAGTACAAATCCACCCATACCATGTTATTTCCACAAAATAATTGTAGCACACCCCCTAAGGAGCCGCAGGTGAATCGTGATTCCTCCCACCCTGCACAGCCAGGCACACCGAATTTTCACAGGCACTTCAAGTCAGAGAACAGTCCATTTGTCAGAAAGAGGTACTCACCAAGGCAGAGATACAGAGAGCAGTTCACTCTTGCAACTATGCGCACTCCACCCCCTGGAGATGGTACAGAGGGTGAATGGCACAAAGAGGCACAAGCTACCAGCAGGCTGGGCAGGGCTTGCATAAAGGTCAGCGTAGGGCTTAGCAGCCATGCAGGAGCAGGTAAGTATGAGCCCTAACAGAGGCTGAAGAAAAGCAGAGTCCAGAACAGGCTGAGGGCCTAACACCAGGGGAAAGTTCGTGTGCAAGCTGGAAGCCAAGATATTGAAGACTGGAGGCAAGTTCAGGAACCGGCTGAGGGTATAGGCACAGGAGACTGATGGTAATCCGGGTCACAGGCTGAGGGTCAAGGCACAGGAGACTGATGGTAATCTGGGTCACAGGTTGAGGGTCAAGGCACAGGAGACTGAAGTTAATCCGAGTCACAGGCTGAGGGTCAAACACCAGAAGAATAAGCAAAGTCCATAAAGCAAGCCAGGGGTCAGGTCCAGGAGAAGATCAAGGCAGGTCAGGGTCAATCTGGGTCACAATAGGCAATCAGTAAGCAGGAAACAGGAATAATACACAGGAAGCTGAAGTCAAACCAGCGATTTGCTTAAGAAAGGAGGCAGCTTTTATAGGCAGCAAGGGAGTCACGTTATGCGCTAGTTCGTATGCGAACGTGTGTGTGTCGAAGCACTGTGAACGCGTGTGCGCCAGAGCGCCGTTCCGCCAGGCATGCGCGCAGGGACACATCGACGCTGGCAAGGCTGATTCAGATTTCTTCTCTGACACCATTGCTTTGTTTTGTTATTTTATTGAGGGATTAGAACTTGGATAGGGATTGGGAATTATGGGATGCCCACTTGACTTCAAAGCAATTCCAGGGACAACTTCTACTATATACAGTCTTTATACACTCACTTCCTCCAGCACACTTGCTTGCAGAACTTCACTGGCACACCGAGGGTTAATCTGACACAGCACTCAGTCAGATTTTGAGCAAAAGCCTGGTATAGGCAGGAACGCGATGCTCCTCTGGGTGTGTAGAAAAAGTCAGTGTCCAGCTTACATCCCTGTGGCTACTTATCCCAGCACCACCTTTTCTGGCACTGCCAGCCCGCCTGACTGCAGCTGTCCCTTTCTATAAGCCCTGCTGGCTAATTCTCCACAGTCCTCCCAGACTGACACTCTCTCTCTCCACAATCCTCCCAGACTGCTCACTCACCAGCCCACCCGGCTGACTTTTCAGCAGAACTCCTGGATGTACTGACCTGCTCCTGCTGTCCTCTCCTTGCTCCCTTGCCTCCAGGAAGGATTTTCTCCATGTGTTGTAGAGGATCACCCGAGCCCCAAGCCTGAGGTCACCCACCCCAGACTAGGGGGCACCCTCAAGGGCCACCGACAGCCTCCCTGGCATTCCTTATCCAGCTTCCAACCGACTGCCCCTGCTGGCATGACCCATGAGTATTTATGAGGTACCCTGCCTGCTGCCAGCCCATCTTGATGGAAATTGACTGGGGCTCTCATCAATACTCCAAGCAGCTCATCCTTAACTCCACCCTCTACTTTTGGAAGCTTCTCCAAGGTTCAAGAGAGCAGGGGAAGTTACCAGTTACCAGAGGTACTGCTTGCTGAGTCATCCAGCCTCCCCGAGTGACTCAGCCCTGACCCAGATTCAACCCAGGCCTGGCTCTCAAGCAAGCCAATTTACTTACTCTAACAACTAACCTATTTACATTTAGCAAACTAGAGAGTGCTACATAATAAAGATTTGATTGCAAATATATACATATGTTTATGCCAATTTAAAACAGGTACTTAAAATAATTACAGTGCCATCATCCACATACAGAAATAGAAGGGACAATGTAAATTAAACAGTGTGTGTTTAGTATCACTTTAAATATGTAAAAATATTATACTAAAAAAACATTTTGTACAAGTTGAGATGCACCTGAAGTCCTGAATATGCAAATCCAACAACCAAAATAATAATTTGGCGGTATGTGACTCCCTTGAGGGATCAAAGGAAGGGAATTATGTAAAATCTGTCATTTTGGTTACAATATCTCTTAATGTGGCTGCGAAGATACGAAGGGAAACAAGGAATGCAGAGTTACATTTATTTGATTTTTTTATGACTGAAACCTGTCAGCAACGATGTGCAGAAGAAGAGGAGAAGCCTCATGGGAATGATATTTTAATTCTGCTCTAGCTTAGTGACTGGTAGAACCAGCAAAAAAGAAAAACTGCTTCTTCAAGCATGGACATTTTATAAGTGGCAGTTTTGATGTGAATAATGTTTCCTGGTGTATAAGGAAGGCAGGAGGCTTAGGACAGGAGAATGGCCCAAACTGATGGAGATGGCACAGGTCTACTTGGCTTAGCCGTATTTAATTATGGGCATGCTTGTAAACAATTGTAAAGAAATAACAGCCGTTTGCCATTGAGGAGTTGGGGAGCTCTCACCACAACCTTCAACTTCTATAATGGACATAGGTATTTACCTAACCCCCCAACCCCAGATGTCACTCCTTAAAATGCGGTAGTAACATTGTAACAAGAAAGGCATTTAAAAAAATGGTTAGCCCAAGACATGTAAAGATACAAAAAGGAGGGAGGGCAAGAAGCTTTCATGCAATATTCACCTTTAGTCTAGAGCTGTCCCCTTTATTAATTATTTTCTGCCATTAGATGTCACCAGTACCGTATATAATTGTGTCATTCAGGGGCGTAACTAGAAATAGCAGGGCCCCATCGCAAAATGTTGTATGGGGCCCGCCTGCAAACAGCCCCCCCCCACAGCTGCCCTAGTGTCAATGCAGTGTGACCTCTACCACATACAGCGTGACCTGTGCCCAATGCAGCGTGACCTGTGCCCAATACAGCGTGACCTGTGCCCAATGCAGCGTGACCTGTGCCCCAAACAGCGTGACCTGTGCCCCAAACAGCGTGACCTGTGCCCAATGCAGCATGACCTGTGCCCCATACAGTGTAACCTGTGCCCAATGCAGCGTGACCTATGCCCCATACAGCTTGACCTGTGCTTAATGCAGCGTGACCTGTGCCCCATGCAGCGTGACCTGTGCCCCATGCAGCATGACCTGTGTCCCATACAACGTGACCTGTGCCCCATACAGTATGACCTGTGCCCCATACAGCGTGACCTGTGCCCCATACAGCGTGACCTGTGCCCCATACAGCGTGACCTGTGCCCCATGCAACGTGACCCTTGCCCAATGCAGCGTGATCTGTTCCCAATACAGCATGACCTGTGCCCAATGCAGCGTGACCTATGCCCCATACAGCGTGACCTGTGCTCAATGCAGCGTGACCTGTGCCCCATGCAGCGTGACCTGTGCCCCATACAGCGTGACCTGTGCCCCATACAACGTAGCCTGTGCCCAATACAGCCTGGTCTACCTGTGCCCAATAAGCCTCACCTGTGCAGAGGAAGAGGCAAGCCACCCAGATCAGCAGAGAGTGGGATTGCCCGCTGTAATAGCTTTCATTTGAATTTCCCATCTTCCCGGGGCTCATCGTCACACCTCTTGGCCTGACGCCTTTGATTATGTCACACATCCCGCATTGGATCGGCATTCTGTCTATCAAAGGCGCCGGGCCAAGAGGTGGAGCTATGTGACATGAGCCCCGGGAACACTGGAAGTTCTAATGAAAGCTATTACATTGGGCAATTCAGCTCTCTGCTGATACGGACAGCTTGCTCTTCCTCTCCTCTCTCTTCCCCTGGCTGGGAGACTGTGCCGGCGGTGCTCTCATCCTCTCCAGGCTCCACTTGGCTGTGGGCCCCATAGCGCCCGCATGGGTCGCTATGGTGGTAGTTCCGTCCCTGGTGTCATTTAACCCCAAACCTGTGAGGTGTGCTGCACTAATAATGACTCACTGTTTTGTGAGGAAGAAGAAGAAGGTAGGACCCATGACGTCACCAGGCCAGCCAGAGAACCCTTGGAAAAGAATGGAGGAGTGACTGGAATTCCACTTTAGGACCTCATGCACACTGGCCATCAAAATCAAACTTTTAGTGTTCATTCATTTCAATGGCCAGAATAAATTAATATATGAATGAAAATGAAAAATTAAATTAATGCCCAAACGTTTGATGCACCTAAACGTGTTTGCAAAACACAGTTTTAGGCTCGATTCACACCTATGCATGTTGCTTTTGAGCGTTTTTGGAGGTTTTTTTTTCATGCTTGCCGCGTTTTTGAGCCGCGTTTTTGCCGCGTTTTAGCGGCGTTTTTGCCGCGTTTTTGCCGCGATTTGCGTTTTGCGTTTTTTTTTTTTTTTTTCATTTTTTTTTACAGTCTTACAAAAAAATTACAAAAAAAAAGAAAAATAAAAAAAAAAAAAAAAAAAAAACGGCAAAAACGCACCAAAAACGCACCAAAAACGCACCAAAAACGCATCAAAAACGCTGCAAAAAAGGTGCACTTGCGTTTTTGATGCTTGTCCATTGAAAACCATTACATGCAAAACGCTGCATTTTGCATGAGAAAAAGTCCCCGACCCTTTCCAAAAACGCGGAGATACAAAAAAGCATTGATGTGAACATGTTCCATAGGAACCCATGTTAAAAAATTCCCGTGCATTTCTGCAAAATGCAAAATGCATCAAAAAACGCGCTAGTGTGAATGGGGCCTAAGGCATGTTTTACGCTGCTTTTCCCCCAGGAAGGTCATTGAAGTGTGACTTTTTTTTTTTAAGTTTATTTATTTATTACAGGTACTTATATAGCGCCATCAATTTATGCAGCGCATAACATATAACATATTTATTATACATTCACATCAGTCCCTACCCTCAAGAAGCTTACAATCTAAGGTGTTTTGTTTTCAATGGGGTATGGATGGGTTAGAAATTCTTGCAATAAGGAGATTTCCTCTTCACTTCCTGTCCCATTGATGATGCCATTGGGACAGAAAATTAGGAAAATTTCCAATGGGGACACAGACAACAATAAAAAGAGTAATGCCCCATACACACGATCAGAAATTCTGTCAGAAAAAACTTGGATGGTTTTTCCAATGGAATTCCGCTCAAGCTTGCCTTGCATACACACGATCACACAAAAGTTCACTGAACTTTCGACGGTCAAGAACGCGGTGACATACAACACTACGACGATCCGAGAAAATGAAGTTCAATGCTTCCGAGCATGCGTCGAATTGTTTCCGAGCATATGTGATTTTTTGCGCGTAAAGAACGTGGTGACGTACAACACTACAACGAGCCGAGAAAATGAAGTTCAATGCTTCCGAGCATGCGTCGAATTGTCTCTGAGCATGTGTGATTTTTTGCGCGTCCGAATTGCATACAGACGAACGCATTTTCAGATAGGAACTTTTTCCAACCGAAAAGTAGAGAACCTGCTCTCAATCTTGATTTTTTGCGCGTCAAGAACTTGGTGACGTACAACACTACGACGAGCCGAGAAAATGAAGTTCAATGCTTCCTAGCATGCGTTGAATTGTTTCCGAGCATGTGTGATTTTTTGTGTGTCCTAATTGCATACAGACGAACGCATTTTCGGATAGGAACTTTTTCCGAACCGAAAAATAGAGAACCTGCTCTCAATCTTTACGGAATCCAATGGAATTCCGCTCAATCTTGCATACACACGATCACACAAAAGTTCACTGAACTTTCGACCGTCAAGAACGCGGTGACGTACAACACTTACGAAGAGCCGAAAAAATGAAGTTCAATGCTTCCGAGCATGCGTCGAATTGTTTCTGAGCATGTGTGATTTTTTGCGTATCTGAATTGCATACAGACGAACGCATTTTCGGATAGGAACTTTTTCCGACCGAAAAACAGAGAACCTGCTCTCAATCTTTTGCTGGCTGGAATTCTGCCAGCAAAAGTCCGATGGAGCATACACATGGTCGGAATTTCTGACCAAAAGCTCATAGCCAACTTTTGCTGCCAGAATTTCTGATCGTGTGTATGGAGCATAAGAAAAGTGGATGGGTCCTGTCATATTTTTCAGTAACTTGATCGTTATTTTGCGTTATGGCCCATTTATCAGCATGTGTATTACAACATGGTAGCATGTTTTTTTTCTGAAACAAACATTGCATTAACTGGAAATTCCCCTTCACAGCTCGGACTTGTCCTGAATTGATAGGAGATGAGATGTGTAAAGTTTGATCTCAGTGACAGCGGCTGTACGCTATGTGGACATCCTGGGAAACAGCAGCTGCGGCAGATAGGTGTGTAGTTCCCCACTACACAAAATTCCCAATTCATGTTTGTTTCCAGGTTACTTATTACTTGGCCTTAATGCGTGTACCAAGCAATAATACATCTGCTTGGAGGGATCACAAGACTGTTTGTAGATCATACCTCCCAACTTTTTTAGATGGAAATGAGGGACACCTATAAGAAAAAGTATGCAGGCATAGGACACACCCCCTCTCATACCCCTTAAAGGAGAATTATACAAAAAAATGATTAGTTAAACCCACAAGATTTTTTTTTACCACTACTATTCCTTTATATTGGCTTTTGAAATTTACACTGCAGCAATTTAGAAATTGGATGAAAGGTTTAGCACTGTGAAACACTTTAAAAAAAAAAAAAAAAGTGCATTTTATATACAATTATATAGATCAAACCAAAATGAGGGACAAAGGAGGAGGAAAGAGGGACAGAGGGACTTTATTCCAAATCAGGGACAGTCCTTTGAAATCGGGGACAGTTGGGAGCTATAGAAGTAATAGGCGGTCATCTTTTTCTCTGCATGACACAGAATAAAAGCCTGTGGGATCTCCATAAAAACATAAACATATACTACTTTAAAAAAAAGATTTTGGTTTTAATTTTCCGAATTATAATCATGTCATTTGGTTAGTAAAAAAGATTATGGGTTCTGCATGAAGGCCAGTGTGATTCCTATTTAATATAAAAGAATATTATAACTGCGCTAACCCAGTGAAAAAACCACAAAGCTGGTACACAAGAATGTGACAAGTATTCAAATAAAATGATGTAAAAAATGTAGCGCTAAAACTAAATATAATGAAATACATATATGAAAACTGATATTGATCAGTATTAGTGAATATTCAACCAATATGATGTAGATGTGAAAAAATATGTGATAAAGTCCAACAGTGTAAATAAAAAGTCCAATAAAGGTGAAAAGAATCTTCAAACGTGTAATTCATCAACTAGTGAATCCTGAAATGAGGGAGGTTAAACACTCTTACTGGAGCAGATGGATTCGGATGTGGGTGACACCGAATCAAACAAGCTTAGAAAACCAGATGGATGGCTCTCCTGAATGAAGATAGGAACCCCGGATCTCAGAAGGCATCTCCTCTGGGCTGGAACAACTTAAGCAATATCCACCGAACCAAGGAAACGACACATCCAATGGGGACATCCAAACTCTCACATTGAACCAAAATATAGGGAAGAGAAGAGAGGAGTGCTCCAATGGTGCAGATCAAAAGAGTAGGTTTATTGAAACCAACCGATATACAGTAATTAAAAAAGTGATCACATGGAGATAAAAGCAATGTAGGGAACGATGAGCATTGCCCAGAGGAGATGCCTTCTGAGATCTGGGGATCCTATCTTCATCCAGGAGAGCCATCCATCTGGTTTTCTAAGCTTGTTTGATTCGGTGTCACCGGCATCCGAATCCATCTGCTCCAGTAAGAGTGTTTAACCTCCCTCACTTCAGGATTCACTAGTTGATGAATTACACGTTTGAAGATTCAAACGTCTATTCCCGGCAATGCCACTGTCCCAATCGGTGCAACGCCGACTTTGCGGGGCCGCACCGATTTCCAAAAGTAGTTCCTGCACTACTTTTAGTGACTTCGGGGGTGATTTCAATAGACATCTGTGCATAAACCCGCACGGATGTCTTTCAAATCGCCCCCCGAATTCGCATTGAAATACAGGTTTAAAATCCTGTGAGTTCGGCTGAACTCGCAGGATTTCATATCCGCCTTCAGTATAAACGAGGGTTTAAGCACATCATGACATGACAGGATGGAGCAGACGAACCAATGTGTGTTCTGTTTGCTTTTGTTATTTACTTGTCTATGTGCATAAATTATTATTCTGGCCAATGAAATAAGTTAATGCCCAAGCGCTTAATGCCAGTAAATGCGACTAAACGCACCTTAACACATTTACACACTTTTACAAGCGCCCGGCATGTTTTCTGCCAAAATGCTGCTGCCAGAGGGAAAGGCATTTAGGAGCGTTTCTAAAAAATCTTGTGTACACGAAGCTGAGGAGTTAAATTGTTATTTTAGGCTGGGTTCACACTAGTGCGAATTGGATGCGGTTTCCCAACATACAATTCCCACAGCAGGAGATTGTGACCGGCTCTCTATGGAGCTGGTTCACATATCTCTGCAGTGGCTCCGGTGCAAATTTGCACAGGAGCCCTGTGCATCTTTTGATCTGTTTTAGGTCCAAATTCAGCCAAAAATTTGTTCTGAAATCAGACCTGAAATGGTGAACAAGGATGCACTGGACTCTTGCTGTGAGCCGCTGTGTGCTCATATGTGAACCCAGCCTTAACTGGTATTAAACCCAACAGCAAGCTTACCAATTGAAGCTTACCAATTCTTAGATGTGATGGGTGCATTTATTTTCTTTTTTAGGCTTCCTTTCTTCTATGTTAACCTGGTGGCCAGTAAGTTTGTTATATTTCAAAAGAAGAAGCTCTCCAGCAAAATTCATCAATTTACAGAGCCGAGACAAACCATTTACCTCTAGCAGGGGTGCTTACAATGATCAGCTTTTATTTATGTAAAACTTTTATCCTAAAAAGAAAAAAAAAAACAGTTTGCTGTAACTGATTATAAATAATTGAAGTTTGGCTTCAGTTTGTTACCGAATCTAAATCTTCTAGTACAGCCCTCAAATTTTCCACTCCCCTACTTTGCGAGTGGAAAATGAGGGCTGGCGAGGAGCTGGGCTGCCTGGGAGCGGAGGGGGGGCGAGCACCGCCATCAGGGAAAGAGAGTGTGGAGGAACAGAGAGGGCAGCCGGATCATTATAGCGGAAGAGAGCGTGGAGGAAGAGGAGAGTTGGATTGATCACAGAGCGGACTTTGCCCGCTGTAACAGCTTACATTACAATTGGAGTCTGCACGCCTTCACACACAGCCCCGCCCTCCTGACCCCGCACCTGTGACAGACAGATTGCGCCCTGGCATTGGACCAGCATCATGCAGCCTCACCAGTGCAGCCTCACCTGTGCAGCCTCACCTGTGTCCATGCATGATGGCTGCACTGGTGAGGCTGTATGATGGACACAGCCGAGGCTGCACTGGTGAGGCTGCATGATGGACACAGGTGAGGCTGCACTGGTGAGGCTGCAATGATGGACACAGGTGAGGCTGAAATGATGGACACAGGTGAGGCTGCACTGGTAAGGCTGCAATGATGGACACAGGTGAGGCTGCACTGGTGAGGCTGCAATGATGCACACAGGTGAGGCTGCACAGGTGAGGCTGCAATGATGGACACAGGTGAGGCTGCAATGATGGACACAGGTGAGGCTGCACTGGTGAGGCTGCAATGATGCACACAGGTGAGGCTGCACAGGTGAGGCTGCAATGATGGACACAGGTGAGGCTGCAATAATGGACACAGGTGAGGCTGCACTGGTGAGGCTGCAATGATGGACACTGATGAGGCTGCAATGATGGATACTGGTGAGGCTGCAATGATGGACACAGGTGAGGCTGCACGGGTGAGGCTGCAATGATGAACACTGGTGAGGCTGCAACGATGGACACTGATGAGGCTGCAATGATGGATACTGGTGAGGCTGCACGGGTGAGGCTGCAATGATGAACACACGTGAGGCTGCACTGGTGAGGCTGCAATGATGGACACAGATGAGGCTGCAATGATGGATACTGGTGAGGCTGCAATGATGGACATGGGTGAGGCTGCACGGGTGAGGCTGCAGTGATGGACACGGGTAAGGCTGCGTTAGTGGGCACTGGTCATGCTGCGTTGATGGACATGGGTGAGGCTGCATTGATGGGCACGCGTGAGGCTGCATTGATGGGCACGGGTGATAAAGTTGTTGTTAATATTTATTTGTGTAATTTAATTCTCCATAAAACATTTAAGTGTAATTTCATGAGAATTTATGAGGGCGTGTATAGGGGTGGGATTAAGGGTGGGGCATGGTAGGGGTTGGGTGGGGCAACTGGTGGTGAGTAACCCTTAAGGCCTGGCTAGTAGCTCAGGACTTGAAATTTTGTGCCCTGTTCTAGTACATCCAACACTCCCCCCCCCCCCCCCAGACTGACAATGCTGCTGCCCAAGGGTGCTCCCTGTGCTTCTTTAACCAGGGTGGGGGCACTTTAATACAGGAGATGTATAGATGGCCATAATACCAGGTGAAAACAAGGGGAAAAAAGCCTTAAAAAGAAAAGTAATGCAGCCACAACATCTAATGATTGGTCGGCTGCAATATATTCCATTTTTGGGTTTGGGTTTAATACCGCTTTAAAGGATAAACTTTTTAGAAAAAAATTATAAGGGGCAGTTCACACCACATGCAGTCCAGTCTGCAACAAAAAAGCATGGAAAGTAGGTTATATGGTTTTCAATGGCATAATTCACACCAGTGCTTGCAGTTCCAGTGTGTTCCAGTTCCAGAAAAAAAGGAGAACGTGCTGCATTTTTACTGCATCAAAAATGCACTGGAATGCACCAGAATGCACCACAAACACACTGAAACACACAAAAAAGAAGGGGAAAAAATGTACTGGGCTGCATTAAAAAAAAATAATCAAAAACTAACCGGAACGCATCAAAAACGCCCATGCAGAAAAGCATCTGAAACGCATCCAGACAGTGTTTCTATGGTGTGAACTGGCCCTAAATGTACATTTTTTGGGGGGGCCTGTTAAGCATTGTACCAGCGATCAACACATTGTTGGTGCCATGCAGGTCTCCAGCAGATCTGCCAGTGTATCTGTGTGCCGTACATCCTGTATGGGCAAGCAGATACAATCTGACAGGAAGAAATCAATGAACTACCACAGCGCTCCACCGCGCCATGGTCGTTCAATGAGAACTACAAGCTGACAACCGCAAAGGATGTTGGGGCTTGCAGTTCATTCACACACAGAGCTGTGTGAATGAATGAAGCGACCCTGTGGTCGGAGCAGCTCACAGCTGCCCTGTTTTAAAAAAGTGACAGCTAGTACGGGAAACTTCTCCCCAAACTGCTGCCACAGGGATCAGGCAGTGGCTGCAGCGTTGGGAATGTGTTACATGTTCCACCCTAAAAACCAGTGGAACATGGAACATGTTCCCAAAGGTAAACTTATGTTTTAACTGTGCAAGTCTGGTCAGCTTCAGGAGCAGGTGGTGGTTAGGGGACAGGAATCACCCTCCTGGCAGTGTGAGAGAACCCCCTCATACAACATGTGCCAGGTGACCCAGACTCCTGTGTAAAACAAGTCCCAGGTGTTTGGTTGGATTTCCCGAGCCCTAACTTGGACCATGACAAATCACTGGGTCTGTGTGAGAGATGCTCTGGGCGTTGAGGGATTACCAGGAGGACGAGTCAGTGTGGCATTCGGCCTGCATGCGTGCATGTGGACAAGGTCTGAGCTTGGTGGGGGCTCAACTGCACGTGCTGGTCATGTGTACTAGAAATGGAAAACCTGCTTACATGTTAGTGCGTACTAAGGCAAAGCAGCTCTAACCCAGATGCATTGCAGGGCACCACAACTAGGGTTGCCACCTCATCCCTTTAAAACAGAACACATCTTAATTACACAGGTTCTGTGGCTTATTAAGGTGGTAATTAAACTCACTTGGTGTCTTATCTGCATTAAATTAGTCTCAGAACCTGTGTATTTCATATGTTTTCAGGTTTTAAGGGATGAGGTGGCAACTCTAACCACAACGCATGTGAGCTGGAGTTACATTTTGCAGACACCTGACTCCGAACTCACCATCTTGGGCCAGGGGTGTTCACAGCATTGCACATTGCAATCTGATAGCAGACAGGCAAAGGAAATTTTGGCAAATTGTTTACCAAAAACCTCTACTTGTTCTACCGGTGTCTTTGTTAGTATGTGCCGTCTGGTACTTTACGTAATCAGAACAGAAGCTTATGAATAAGGGCATTTTGTGATATGGCTCTATTGATTTATGCATCTAGAACGTTCTTCATGTTAAGCTAAATTCACAGTGTAAACTGGACTATTACTTGAGCAGCTTGTGTGCGCCCAGGTTTGTGAAGGCACCTGCCCCTCGTTTTGATGTTCTAATTGCTGTTAATTGTGTTATTCTCGTCCCTCCTACTGGCTGCTCCCCAAGGAGCACGTATTAATGAAATTAACAGAATCAGAGCCTTCAGAATTCGATTTGCCAATGATGCTGCACGTACCTTTAACCTTGTCACTGCCAGTGGCTGCAAGATTTCATTTAAGATCTTTTGCTTTCATCAAATAACAGCCTGCTTCTTATAGAGGTTTTGGTAATATATTTAATTTAAGTAAATCTATATGCAAAAAAAATAATCTAGTTTAAAACCCAGTAACTATTCTAACCCGTTTCCCCTCCTAAAATTGGATTTATTGCTGCAGCCTCTGAAATTCCGATGCAAGGTTTCGTTTTTTTTTTAGTCAAGAGTTAAAGGTCAAGGGTGTAAGCAAGTTCACCCGAACATGTATTCCGACCTGGTGTAGGGTTGCCACCTCATCTCTTTGTAGT
Source organism: Aquarana catesbeiana (assembly GCF_042186555.1). NCBI lineage: Eukaryota > Metazoa > Chordata > Amphibia > Anura > Ranidae > Aquarana > Aquarana catesbeiana. The sequence continues at coordinate 621,034,093 of NC_133326.1, read as the reverse complement.
GCTACCCCCGAAAGGGGCCACTGGTGAATATGGGTATCTCCCACCCTGCACAGCCAGACACACACATTTTCCACTCACTCTGGAGACAGGAATCAGTCCTTGCAGCTTTGTTTTTTTTTTTTTTTTTTTTGGGGAATTGAACTTGGATGGAGTAAAGTCTCCTACACATGATCAGATTTTCGGACGACCGAACATCTGTTTTTTTGTTGCATGCTAGGCTCATGTCGAAAGTGAAGCGGTTACTCGCCATACAAAATTCTAGTACGACAGAATACAACTTCAGAAGTGACGTAGTGTGTTGACTAGTTTTGTATGTATTCTTTCATTTCTGAGCATACGTAGTCTTCCACTTATGTATGAAAACCATACTAATTAAATGAAAATTGGACGTTGAGTTCACGTATGACAAAAATTTTATAGTCTGCACATCTAGCTTTTGTGTGACTAAAAACCGGAATCAACAGATCGTTCGCCAGGCGGAATTTTACTTCCGATCATCGTGTGTACGGGCCTTTAGGGTTATTATGGGATGCCCACTTAATCCGTAGAGAAATCTTCAGGGACATAAAATATATACATCTAATATATATACACTTCTCCTCTTCTACCTCCAGCACAAACTTGCTTGTAGAACTACATCTCCCAGGACCAGCTAGCACTGACAAATTGATCCAACACAGACTCAGTCAGACATAGAGTAAATGCCCTTTGCAGGCAGGGACCACAAGCCCCTTTGGTAGTGAAGCAAAAAGATAAGTCTTTAGTGCTTAGCTGTCCTATTCCTGTGGCTACTGGTCCCAGTACCACCTCTTCCGGCACTGCCAGCCCACCTGGCTGCAGCTGCCCCTTTCACTAGCCCTCATGGCTATTTCTCCACAGTCCTCCCAGATTGACTCTGCATCTATCCCAGACTACTTGCACCCAGTCCCTTCAGGCATGCCTCTCAGTTCTCTGACTGCAACACTCACCAGCCCTCTTGGCTGTCCTCCTCTCTGGAGATTTGCCCAGCAGTATTCTCCTGCTGTTCTCTACTTGCTCCCGTGCCTTCTGGTCAGGATCCCTCCATGTATCATGAGAAGGGGTCCATTTCACACCCGAGCACAGGCCTGAATTTACCCCCTACCAGACTGGAGGGCTACTCTCAAAGGCCTCTGACATCCTAACACTCCATCTCCATCTTCCACCCAAAATCACATTGCCCCAGCTGGGCTGACCTGGAGTATTTGAGGGGGCCTACACCCTGCCAACCCATCTGTTGGGGATTGGTGAGGGCCCTCAGAACACTGCAGACAGCTCCTCCTAGACCCTTCCCAACTGCTTCTGGAATCTTTTCCAAGTTTCCAGCAAGCAGGGGGAGTCACCAGAGATGCTGCTGCTGAGTCATCCAGCCTACCTGAGTCACTCAACCCTGACCCAGAAAAACACACAGGCTTCACTGCCAGCCAAGCCTGAATTTACCTACACTAACAAAAATCCGAACATTAGCACTCTAGCCTTGCTAGGGACTGCTAAGCCTTTAAACCGAGCACAAATGAACTAAACAGGTTCTGAGGCTAATTTAATGCAGATAAGGCGATCAGTGGGTTTACCACCTTAACTAGCCACAGAACTTGTGTAATAAATACGTGCTCGGGTTTAAAGGAATGTGGTGGCAACCCTAGCCTGGAGATTGGCCCCTAAAATACTCAGCATTGCATTTTTGGAGGAAGGGAGACCGGGCACATGTGCCTCATACTGGAAGTACCAAGTAGGTATTTTGTGTCCCTCTTTCTATTAGAGTCCCCATCAGAGCCCTTTTTACATCTAAGTCCCAATTTTAGCCCCCTTAACATAGAGTCCCCATTAGAGCCCCCTTACATGAGGGTCCCTATCAGAGCTCCCTATTATATCAGGGTCTCCATCGGGGTCTCCCCGTTATATCAGAGTCTCCCCTTTACTTACAGTTAGGTCCATATATATTTGGACACAGGTACAATTTTAGTTTTTTCAGGTATTTACCAAAATATATTCAAGCCATAGTTATATAATGGATATGGTCTCAAAGTGCACAGTCTCTGGTTTAATTTGAGGGTATGTACATCCAAATTGGAGGAAGGGTTTAGGAATTACAGCTCTTAAAAATAGTCATCCCCTTTTTCAAGGGACCAAAAGTATTTGGACAATTGCATCAAAACCTGTTTTATGGCCAGGTGTGGGCTACTCCTTCATTATTTCTTCATCAATAAAGCAGGTAAAAGGTCTGGAGTTGATTCTAAGAGTGGTATATGCATTTGGAATCTATTGCTGTGAACCTACATCATGCGCTGTATGATGTATGATGATATAAAGGAGCTATCCATGCAAGTGAAACAGGCCATTGTAAGGCTTCAAAAACAAATCCATCAGAGAGATAGCAGCAACATTAGGAGTGGTCAAATCAACAATTTGGTACATTCTGAGGAAAGAAGAACTCACTGGTGAGCTCAGCAACATAAAAAGGCCTGGATGTCCACGGAAGAAAACAGTGGTGGATGATCGCAGGATCCCCTCCATGGTAAAGAAAAACTCATTCACAACATCCAGACAACTGAAAGACACTCTCCAGGAGGTGGGCGTATCATTGTCAAAGTCTACAATCAGGAGAAGACTTCACAAGAGCAAATACAGAGGGGTCTCCACAAGGTGAAAACCATTCATAAGCCTGAAGAATAGAAAAACCAGATTAGACTTTGCCAAAAAAATCTAAAAAAGCCAGATCAGTTCTGGAAAAGTATTCTTTGGACGGATGAAACTAAGATTAATCTGTACCAGAATGACGGGTCCAAAGCACACAACATCACCTGTAAAACATAGTGGAGCTTGCAGTTTGATGGCATGGGCGTGCATGGCTTTCAGTGGCACTGGGTCATTGGTGTTTATTGATGATGTGACAAAAGACTGAAGCAGCTGGATGAATTCTGTAGTGTTTAGAGATATTCTGTCAGCTCAGATTCAGCCAAATGCAGCAAAGTTGATTGGACGGCGCTTCACGGTACAGATGGACAACGGTTCAAAGCACTCTGCTAAAGCAACCCAGGAGCTTTTGAAGGAAAAGAAGTAGAATATTCTGCAATGGCCGCGTCAGTCACCTGATCTCAACCCAATTGAACATGTATTTCACTTGCTGAAGGCAAAACTAAAGGCAGAAAGACCCACAAACAAAAAACAACTGATGACAGCTGCAGTTAGAGCCTGGCAAAGAATTAGAAAGGAGGAAACTCAGTCTTTGGTAATGCCCATGGGTTCTAGACTTCAGGCAGTCATTGCCAGTAAAGGATTCTCAATAAAATATTAAAAATGAACATGTATTTTATACGGCCCTATATAATGACCCTGAAATGCCGCATGACCCACTTCCCCTGATTTAGCTGAACGTATGCGACAATATTTAATGGACAGTGGAATTCCTAAACTTCAGGCGTCAGACTTACTTTCCCTCAATGCCCTGATATCGGTAGAAGAACTGACAGCCACCGTTAAAAGCTTACCATCACACAAGTCCCCTGGCCCCGATGGCCTCCCTTACGAATACTATAAGACATTTCTTCCAACCCTCTTGCCCCATATGTGTAGGTTGTATAATGCCTTTCTTCAGCAAACCCCTATTCCCTCAGATATGCAGAGATCATTCCTCATGTTAATCCCCAAACCTGACAAAGATCCTTCACTATGTGCAAGTTATAGGCCAATCGCACTACTAAACTCTGATCTAAAAATTTTTACTAAGCTCCTCTCGATGCGATTGAACCTAATACTTCCCTCCTTAATACATAAGGATCAGGTGGGCTTTGTCCCCCTCCGTCAGGCAGGGGATAATACGAGACAGATTATTGATCTCATAGATGTGGCAAACAGGGATGGTTTGGAAATATTGGTCCTAGGGCTGGATGCTGAAAAGGCCTTATGACCGCCTTGGATGGCCGTTCCTATTTGCCACTTTGAAATATATGGGGTTCCGGGGCCCCTTTTTGCAGGCCATACAACACTTATACACAAATCCCACCTCTCAGGTCAAGACGCCCTTTGCCTTATCATCAGCTTTTTCAATCATAAATGGAACCCGCCAGGGATACCCTCTCTCGCCGTTATTATTTGCGATATGTGTTGAGCCTCTGGCGGCGGCGGTTCGCAAAAATCCAAATATACACGGGATCCCGGTACGGGGCAGGGAATTTAAACTAGCACTATTTGCAAAATAACTGCATCTAAATCAGAGTCCTTACCGTTAATATCCCCCCAGCAGAGGTACAGCATCTACAGCAATGTTTCCCTTACCACTGGAAAACTACAGCCCTGAAATACCTAGGTGTGCAGATCACCCCATCCTAAACTACCCTATATAGAGCCAACTTCCCTCCCATCTATAGATCCATAAGGGATTTGCTACAAAAGTGGAAGGCCCACCATATATCCCTTCTGGGGAGGGTGGCCTCTGTAAAGATGACCATCCTTCCCAAACTTCTGTACCTCTTCCAGACACTTCCCGTTCCAATCCCTCGGTCAGATCTGAGGAAGCTTCAGATGGATTTGGTGAAGTTTGTTTGGAATTATGGGAGGCATAGAATATCTCAATCAGTTTTAATGGACTGGCGTTCCCCGACTTGAATAGATATTACCAAGCAGCCCAACTGCGGGCCCTGGCATCCTGGTTTGAAAAACTCTGGCTGGCACCCATACACCCAAATAGCTTGCTCTGGAATGCAAATGTGGAGGTGGACTCGGCCCGGCTTCTAGGCCCTATGCTTCTTCTTCGATCTCTCTGGCGTAAATTATCTAGAACACATAAATTGGGCTCGGAGAGATCACTTCTTACATCCTTTCTTTACAACCCCAGACTGCCTGCAGGCCTCACGCATCAAATGTCCTCACCATGGGCAATAAGGAATTTATTCCACTTTGGTCATCTAGTACACCCCTGTACACGTAAACTGCTCTCATTTACAGAACTCCAACAGAAATTTGATTTGCCCCGTCAGGTATTCTATGGGTATCTACAGATCAGGCATTATGCCCAATCGCTAGCCCCGAACTTACAATTCTCAACTCCAACCACATTTGAGAATCTGATGTTAGAAGGTTCAGCACGTCGAGGTTTAATCTCAGATATATACAAGGTGCTAAATTCGTATTGCTTTACCACACAGGGTAAGCATGCATACATGCTTCGATGGGAGAGAGCATTGGGAGAAGAGATACCAGAAGCGACTTGGCAAACAATTTGGTCACAGGCGGCTAAAAGTTCTCTTTGTACACTCTACAAGGAGAACGCCTATAAATTGGTATATGACACCAGATGTTCTCCGAGCCATTTACCCTTCTAGCTCGGATAGATGCTGGAGGTGTCAGGGAGACAGGGGAACTTTATACCATATTTACTGGTCCTGCCCCAAAATAGTGCCTTTTTGGAAGGCGACGCAATGTTTACTAACCCGCTTGCTGGGAGTACAGGTCCCTAGAGCCTCTAAATTATTCCTCCTGGGAGTATCTGGTTTACAGATACCTAAGCATTCCAAGAAACTGCTTTGGCATGTCCTGACAGCCACGAGGTGTCGCATAGCCCTCTACTGGAAAAGACGGGACCCGCCTACTCAAACAGACCTATATACCAAGATAAAGGATATAGAATTAATGGAAAAAATGACTGCTAGATTACAAGACAGATTGGAAACACATGATAAGGTCTGGGAAGACGTAGTCTCGGCATAGACGAGAAGACCCTCCTTGAGCTATTGATGGAGCCTCCCCCTCCCTCTCCCTCCCTTCCCTCCCCCCTCTTTCTTTCTCTTCTCTTCTGTTTCTTTCTCTTTTTTTGTTCATTAGACGATGCTAGGGTCCATGTTTATATCTATATGTTGACTATTGCACTATATATATGGAACCCAATCTAAGCTTTATACACCCGAATAATTGTTTATTGACGCTGGTTATTTGCCAGTTTTGTCGCTGGCATAGCGAATTCTGTACAATACGATATCATTGTCTTTGTAGCTTACCTGATTTTATGATTAATAAAAAAACGTTATTTGAAAAAAAAAAAAAATGAACATGTAGCAAGGTCCTAGGCATCCTCCAGTCTAATGAGAACCTTTAGAGCCAAGAACTGCTGACATCCTTCCATATAGAGTGGTTTGTGAGGCATAGTGGGTGTAATGCAAATTAGATTTGTGGGCGCCAGACACTTCTTGAATGCAAAGAGATTTTATTTCTCTTAAACAAAACTTTGGAAGAGAGGGTTAGGGCCAGGACACCCTTAGGTAGTTGCAATGTTAATTGGCAGACACCGAGACGTCTACTGGTAGACAGCCATGCAGGGAAAGGCATCAAGCAAGACGCCACATTTGCATGTGTAGGAATGCTGTCTCATATGGCAACAGTCTGTAACAGTTTCTAACACAAGGTGTAACAGTTCCGTCACTTCCACCACAATCACTTCTTGTAGTTCTTCACCGCACTGAGCTCCTAGTCTCTCTCTCACTAGACTAGATGATTCACTGCCACTAAATCGCTTGAGCTCTTCCAATCTTCACTGTAGTATCTTCCTTAAGCGTCATCCCCGCTTCTCTGCTGGGTCCCTAGCTTGGCACTCCAGATACTTATCAAGCTTCACCCCACTGGCCTGCTCGGTCCCTGGCTTGACACACAAGACTGCTCTGCAAGCGTCACCTCCGCTGGCTGGGTCCCTGGCTTGATACCCGCTGAAGTTTCCTGATTCTTCACCGTCCCTGGTTAGTGAGAATTCTGCTCCAGTACTTGCTTCAGCTACTCACAGTGGTCCCTGGTAATAAGGTGGATGGTCCCTTGGTAGGAACAGCTTCCTCTCTACCTCCAATCATGACAGGTTCTCCGGCTGGCAGAACCGTCACTTCTGGTTGGACAGAAAAAATTTGTTATTAGGTTTTAGTGGCAATGGCGCTGCTCTGTGATAAATGAATACTAATGTTTGATGGTGATAAATTGTCAAGTGCTATCAAATATATAACAGTAATGTCCTGTACACACGATCGGACATTGATCGGACATTCCGACAACAAAATCCATCTGATTTTTTCCGACGGATTTTGGGCCAAACTTGTCTTGCATACACATGGTCGCACAAAGTTGTCGGAAAATCCGATCGTTCTGAACGCGGTGACATAAAACATGTATGTCGGGACTATAAACGGGGCAGTAGCCAATAGCTTTCGTCTCTTAATTTATTCTGAGCATGCATGGCACTTTGTGCATCGGATTTGTGTACACACAATCGGAATTTAAATGATCGGATTTTGTTGGAAAATTTTATATCCTGCTCTCAAACTTTGTGTGTCAGAAATTCAGACGGAAAAAGTCTGATGGAGCCCACACACGGTCGGATTTTCCGATGGAAAAAGTGCGATCGGATTGTTTTGTCGGAAATTCCGATCGCACTTTTTCCATCAGAAAATCTGACCGCGTGTACAGGGCATTATAGTTCATCAATAACGTGCCAAGTGCTAATTATCTGTGATGCTTGTGAAAACATGTATAAATAAATAAACTTTTTAGTGTGTGTGTAAAAATCTCTCAATCAATCTATGTACGATGCAAAAAAAATGAAAAGTCTCAGGACTAGATTAAATAAATAACAATCTGGGGGTTAAAAAAATTGAAAACATCACAATATATCTGCAATAAATGATGAACGGGGTATCTGGAGTGTCCTTATTAGTATTCGCAAGGCTCAAGAAAACTTCACAGAATTTGGTATACAGTCCCTAGGCGGATGCAAGAAAAAAGTACAGTTCTTCAATGACAGACAAATTTGATTAAAAAATAAAATATGCAGCGCTAGGGAATATAGCAACCCAAAAAAAAATGCTTTGGGGTGAGTATTTACAGGTGAATGGTGTATAATACTAGATCTGTACAATCAATAAAGTACCATGTAGGTGCTCAATGTGTAAGTGAGAACAGTGGGTGAACTCATGTGGACACAGCACAATCACATAAGCCAACAAATACATATAGTCCATATGATAATTACACATGAAGTATAATCTGAGCAAGGCCGATCAGCTTTGCAGTGAACCTATAATAAACATTCATAGGTCCATAAAGACATATTATGTAAGATGTATAGTCTCCACGTACACATAGCCGGACTTCCCGACAGAAAAAGTCCGATGGGAGCTTTCGGTCGGACATTCCGACTGTGTGTATGCCCCATCGGACTTTTTCTGTCGGCATTTCCGACGGACTCAGATATAGAACATGTTCTAAATCTTTCCATCGGAAATGCCGACGGAGTTTAGCCCATTGGCAAGTCCGGCCGTGTGTACCCCAGACTTGCCGGGTACATATCCTGATTACTCTACATACCACGCTCTTTTTACTTGACTTTTGTGATCACGTTATGTACTCATCTGGAGTGATGCTTTGTACATTTTTTATCTATTTTAATTGAATAATTTTTTGTCCCGGATTTATCTGCACTGTGGAGGCCTTTTTGCTGTATCTTTTTCCCATGATTCATTCTGCTGTTCAGATGACAACAAACACCTTTTTGCTGGAGCACTCATTGTGACGACTCATTACCGATCCCCCTGGATGTGGATACTGACATACATCATCTTGCCTGTAGGAGTTCTGGTTGGAGAGTTCGTTTTGGAAGATAATTTCATGCTTGACTGACCCACCGCCGCTGGCATGTGTGTCCACGATTTGGGGTAAGAGTACCTATTCCTCTCCCCCGGTGTTGGATGCACATCCCAGAATGTGGTGTGTGAAAATCACCCTCTACATTGCATATCTGCCATTTCTCTTCATAAGAATGATCTTAACATTTTCTCTAAGAGACTATCTTACATAATATGTCTTTATGGATCTATGAATGTTTATTATAGGTTCACTGCAAAGCTGATCAGCCTTGGTCAGATTATACTTCATGTGTAATTATCATACAGACTATATGTATTTGTTGCCCTATGTGATTGTGCTGTGTCCACATGAGTTCACCCACTGTTCTCACTTACACATTGAATACCTACACGGTACTTTATTGATTGTACAGATCTAGTATTATTCACCATTCAACTGTGAATACTCACCCCAAAGCAATTTTTTTTTGGGTTGCTATATTCCCTAACGCTGCATTTTTATTTTTCACTTTATACACAATTTGTCTCATTGTTGATGTTGGCTGCTGGGTTTTGTTTTTTATATTAGTAGCGCAACTTTTTCCCCTACACAAATTTGATTGTCAGTGATTGTCATTTGATTGTGATTGTCATTTGATATTCACTCATAAAATTAGGTACAATTTTTTTCAATTACAAATACATAATAAACAGATATTTAAAAACATATATGCTGGGAGGAAATGTATATGCTGGGGGGAAAAGGTATTATAAATCGATGTATTAATAAAAAGATTAATTAACTAAACAGGTCAGTTAAGAACTATATCTATAAAGTAGGGTTAGTATAGATTTAAATAATTTTTCTTTAAATTTCATTTTTTTATTAATTAGTGATGAAGCAATTCAAGTCTATGTCAATATTCAGGCCTTCTGGTTGGAGGGTATTAAACAGGAAAATTCATCTGGTTTCATTTTGTGAGATTTTTTTCTTTTTGTCATCACCTCTCCAGTGCCCTGTGATCTTGTCTATAGCATAAAAAGACATCACTGATGGGTCTCTCTGGTGATATTCTCTGAAATGTCTCGACATGCTATATTTTAAAAATCCATTTTTTATATTGCAAATGTGTTCACGATTTCTGACATGTAATGGTCTAGTTGTTCTTCCAACGTACTGTAACCGGCATGGGCATTCCAACACATATGTTACATGTGTGCTACTACATGTGATCAGTTCCCTAATCCTGTATTCTTTTCCTGTAGACAGTGATCTGAAAGATTCTTTCATTTTACTTGTTTGTTGGCTGACCCTGCACGGAAGGCATTTATTGCATTTAAAAAAGCATTTTAAGCTGGGGAGTACTTAAATTTGTTTGGATGGGTCTATTGCGTTATTGACAAGTTTATTCCTTAAAGTTGGGGCTTGTCTGTAAATAAAAGTGGGATGTGGTGGGAGAAGGGCTTTTAGTGTTTTATCTGATTTTAGTATTGGCCAATGCTTTTTCACTACTTTTTCTATTTTTTTATATTGTCTGTTAAAACCTGTGAGTTAGGCTGTTTCCATATATTTGTTGTTAGTTCTCTTCTTAATATTATTTAACATGGTTTCTCTGTTCATCTCTTTCACTTCTTTCTTGATTCTTTCCAATTTTCCTTTCCGCACTCTTGAGCGTCTGTGGCGTAAAACTAAGTCACAGCAAGATTTCAGCCAATATAAATTTGCCCTCCAAAAATACCATTCCAGCCTGCACACTGCCAAACAGACCTACTTTATCACTCTCATTAACACCCTCTCACGCAGTCCATCAACTCTTTTCTACCTTTACCACTCTACTTCGTCCTCCATTACCCCCACCCACTAACTTACTCACTACCCAGGAGATTGCTAATCACTTCAAAAATAAGATTGAGACAATTCGTCTCGAGATCTCCTCTCTACAGATATCTCCCTCACTTTACACTCCTTGTCCTCCTGCACCATCAATACCTCCCTCTTTTAACCCAGCTACTATAGAGGAAGTCACTAAACTTTTTTCTAATGCCCACCTAACCTCTTGCCCCTGGACCCTGTTCCTTCTCAAATACTACGGTCACCATCTGACTCAATCCTACACTCCTTAACTCATATCTTCAACCTCTCACTCTCTACTGGCATCTTTCCCAATCCTCTAAAACACGCGCTAGTCACTCCCATACCAAAAAAGGCCTCAGACCCCACCAATCTTAGCAACCTAAGAGCCATCTCTTTACTCCCTTTTGCCTCCAAACTCCTTGAACGTTTAGTCTACAACCGACTGAGCGACCACCTCATTGAGAATAACCTTCTTGATCCCCTTCAGTCTGGATTTCGCCCACATCACTCCACAGAAACTGCCCTCCTAAAACTAATGCCCACCTAACCTCTTGCCCCTGGACCCTGTTCCTTCTCAAATACTACGGTCACCATCTGACTCAATCCTACACTCCTTAACTCATATCTTCAACCTCTCACTCTCTACTGGCATCTTCCCCAATCCTCTAAAACACGCGCTAGTCACTCCCATACCAAAAAAGGCCTCAGACCCCACCAATCTTAGCAACCTAAGAGCCATCTCTTTACTCCCTTTTGCCTCCAAACTCCTTGAACGTTTAGTCTACAACCGACTGAGCGACCACCTCATTGAGAATAACCTTCTTGATCCCCTTCAGTCTGGATTTCGCCCACAGCACTCCACAGAAACTGCCCTCCTAAAACTCACAAACGACTTACTAACAGCCAAAACCAATGGTCATTATAACATAATCTTACTCTTGGACCTTTCTGCTGCCTTTGATACAGTTGACCACCCCCTCCTCCTCAAAAAAATCAATTTGTTTGGTCTCCATGGCTGCACTCTCCGTTGGTTCGAATCTTACCTATCTCATCGCACCTTCAGTATCACTTACAACTCCACTTCCTCTTCTCCAACTCCTCTTACCGTTGGGGTCCCCCAAGGTTCTGTCCTTGGACCTCTACTATTCTCGATCTACATGTCCTCCCTGGGTCAGCTGATAGCCTCCTATAGCTTTCACTACCATTTATATGCTGATGACACCCAAATCTATCTCTCTGCCCCTGAGCTCACCCCATCAATCTCCTCACTGATCACTGATCTACTAACAGACATATCAGCCTGGATGTCAAACCACTTCCTCAAACTGAATCTATCTAAAACTGAGCTCTTAATATTTCCTCCCACACATACCCCCTCCCCTGACTTCTCTGTCAAGATCAATGGCACATCTATCATGCCAGGGTGCCAGGGTGCTAGGGGTAACCTTAGACTCTGAACTGTCCTTTCAGACCCACATACAATCCCTGTCCAAATCATGCGCCTTAGCCTCCGCAACATTTCCAGAATACACCCCTTTTTAACTAATAACACCACCAAGCTTCTAATTCACTCCCTGGTTATCTCTCGCTTCAACTACTGCAACTCCCTCCTCTTTGGATTACCTTTACATAGACTATCCCCCTTCAGTCTATAATGATTGCTACTGCAAGACTCATCCACCTTACCAACCATTCAGTGTAATCCACCCCTCTCTGCCAATCCCTCCACTGGCTTCCACTCACCCAACGAATAAAATTCAAAGTACTAACAACATCCATAACTCTGCCTCCAGCTCTATCACTAACCTAGTCCCAAAAAACCAACCAAACCACTCTCTTCGGTCATCCCAAGACCTCCTGCTCTCTAGCTCCCTTGTCATCTCCTCCCATGCTCGCCTCCAGGATTTCTCCAGAGCTTCTCCCATCCTTTGGAACTCCCTACCCCAATCTGTCCGACTGTCCCCTAATCTATCCATCTTTAGGCGATTCCTGAAAACCCTTATCTTCAAAGAAGCCTATCCTGCTTCTAACTAACACTGTTTTACCTCCTCCATCAGCTCATCCCCCCACAGCTATTACCTTTTGTATCAATTGACCCTTCCTTTTTAGCTTGTAAGCTCTAACGAGCAGGGCCTTCTGATTCCTCTTGTACCAAATTGTAATGTAACTGTAATGTCTGCCCTCATGTTGTAAAGCGTTGCGCAAACTATATAAAACCTGTATAATAATAATTATAGCCTTTTTCAACAAATCTTTCCAATACCATACTGGACTGTTTCTCATAATCTTCTTTATTGCTACGTATCCGCATAAACTGGCCCTTAGGTATATTTCCTATCCATATTGCATGGTGGCAGTTTCCCATTGATATATACCCATTTCGGTCAGTTTTTCTGAAGAAGGTCCTAGTGTGTTATTTTTCATTTTCTTTGAAGATTTGCAGATCTAAATAGTCTATAATATATTTGTTCTAATTCCCAGAAAAAGTGATTCCATATATATTTTGGTTAATCTCATCAAATATTTGCAGTGTTTCCTCAGTCCCTTTTCATATTATTAAAACATCATCGATGTGCCTAAAATATAATTTCAAATTTGGCCTTATTACACTATACACTTGCTCCTAATCCCATCAATTCATGATTATATTTGCCACACTTGGCGCACATTTGGCTCCCATGGCCAATCTTTTTGTTTGTGCGTAATGGTTACCTTTGTACCAGAAATAATTTTTACTCATGGCCATCTTTAAGCCTTCCAAAATATAATTGATTTGTTCCTGTTTCATGTCACTGTATTTTTGCAATGCCCATTCCACGCTATCTAGCCCATCTTTTTGAACTATATTTGTATAAACCGAATTGACGTCTATTGTAACTAAAAGATCTCCATCCTCCACCTCAAAATGTTTTAATTCTGATATTAATTGTCAACTATCTTTTAGGTATGACCTTCCTTCTGGTACCAGAGGCTGCAGGAAGTGATCCAGATATTCTCCTAACCTTGAAAATAATGACTCTATTTCGCTAATAATATGTCTCCCAGGTGGTTTTTCTTGATTCTTGTGAATTTTGGGGTCATAATAAATAACCGGTGTCTTCGCAGCCTCTGGTATTAAATATCTTACTTCTTTTTTGTTTAGTATACCTCTGTCCTTTCCTGTTAAAAATACTTTCAAATCCTTCTTGTACCCCTTTTTGGTCTTTAATTTTTTATATGTGCCTTTCACCCTTAGTAAATTTTTAATTTCCATTTCATAGTCTTTATTATTAAGGATTACCAAACCCCCTCCCTTATCTGCTGGGTGTATAATCACCCCCTTATTCTTTTCTATCTTCTTTATCGTCGTCCAAATGTTGTTTTGTTTGCTTTTCACCACTTTTAGTTTCTTAATATCATATTCTACCATCTTCTTAAAGACCTTTAGGCTTTCATAGTGTTTGGTCTTTGGATTAAAAATTGATCTGTTTCTTAACGTTGTATGTTTAACCGCTTGCCAACCGTCCGCCGCAGTTATACAGCAGCAGAATGGCACAGGCAGGTACCATAGACGGCCACTAGGGGGGCGCGTGCGCCCATGGAGCCGATGCGAGCGCCCGGCGGTCTCAATTACCGCCGGGCTCCCGTGATCGCTCGGGGCACACGGAGAACCGGGAGCTGTGTGTGTAAACTGACAGGGGAGAACTGACAGATCCTCTGTTCATACAGAGTATGAACGGGCGATCTGTTAGTTTCCCTGCACAGTCCACATCCCTCTTCAGTTAGAACACTACCTAGGACCCACATTAACCTCTTCACTGCCCCTAGTGTTAACCCCTTCACTGCCAGTGACATTTTTACAGTAATCAATGCATTTTTAATCGTACTGATCGCTGTATTAATGCCAATGATCCCAAAAATGTGTCAAAATTGTCCGATGTGTCCGCGATAATGTCGCAATCACAATAAAAATCGCTGATCGCCGCCATTACTAGTAAAAAAAAAAAATGCCATAATAAAAATGCCATAAAACTATCTCCTATTTATTATAGCAAAAAGTAAAAAATAATGCGTTTTTTTCAAAATTGTCACTCATTTTTTGTTTATAGCGCAAAAAATAAAAACCGCAGAGGTGATCAAATAAAAAAGAATGTCGATTTTGTTTGGGAGCCACGTCGCATGACGCAGTGCCGAAGCTCAAAAAGTGCTCTGGTCTTTAGCCAGCCAAATGGCCCGGAGCTGAAGCGGTTAAAATCACTTTTTTTCATTTGTTATTTATCTCCCCTTCTTTAGTGCAATTTTTTTTTAATATTCAGTTTCCTGACGAATTTTTGCAGATCAATGTAGGCTTCAAATTTGTCCAGATGTTTACTAGGTGCATATTTCAGGGAGGCTGCTATGACTTACAAGCAGCATCTCTGATAGCTCCCCCTACTTCTGGAAACTAGCAGAAGATTCCAGAAGAATGGGAGTGGAGGGGAGGAGGAGCTGCCTAGCTGGAGCAGTGGAGTTTAGGTGGAAGATGGAGATGGAGTGTTATGCCCCGTATACACGGTCGGATTTTCAGATGGAAAATGTCCCATCGGAGCGTGTTGTAGGAAATTCCGACCGTGTGTGGGCTCCATCGGACATTTTCCATCGGATTTTCCGACACACAAAGTTTGAGAGCAGGCTATAAAATTTTCCGACAACAAAATCCGATCGCGTCAATTCCGACCGTGTGTGTGGTCAGTTCCGACGCACAAAGTGCCACGCATGCTCAGAAGAAATTCCGAGACGGAACAGCTCGGTCTGGTAAAATTAGCGTTCGCAATGGATACAACACTTTCGTCACAATGTTAAAAATGGTTTAATACAGCGCACTCTCTTCTTCTTTATAATGTGAGAAGAATGAAGTAGTTTTGCTGCTCATATTCACACAGACTTCTCACAAACTTCTTTCTTTATTATTTATCGGGATTCCCTCAATATATTTTGATTTGTCACATCTGACAAAATTATTTTTGTGTTGTTTTATTTATTTTTTTTTTTTTTAAGGCAGAATTTTTTTTTTTTTTTAGGTTTGTATTTTTTTCAAGGATGATCTTTGTTTTATTTTATTTTTAGTTTTACTCCAGAATATTTTTGTGTGTGTTTTGTGTGTCAAGTTACCACAACACCATTGATATCTTGTATTATTTAATCTCAAGGAGATTGTTTGGTGTTGGTGTCCCTTGTTAATTTCACATTGTACTTTAGAAATGTACCTGAATCCTCACAAACAAACTGGCCTTTTTGAAGGAAAACACACATAGGCAAGTATAATTGAAACCAAAATTCCTTTATTAAGGGCTCAGAACCAAACAAAGAGGGAGGCAACACTGGAGAAACAGCAGAAATTAGCGAAGCCTTGGACCCACAGGGCAGACATCAATTCTTTAACATCAAAATTGGTGGCCTGAGGAGTCCATATCTATGGGGGTGCAGTCTGGTCCAGACGTCCCAGAGATCCTGAAAGCAGCAGATGACATCTGTGTCCCCAGGCTGTGGTACTACAACAGGCTGCATCTTTTGCCAGACCAGACTGAACCCAGGGTCATCACTTTCTGGTCTTCTTTCCACGCTTCCTTCCTGGCTGTGGCTCTGCTGTTGGAGATGTGGCAGGAGGAGGAGTAGGACCTGGAGGAGGAGGAGGACTAGTAGGGCCCGGAGGAGGAGGAGGAGGAGGAGGAGTAGGACCTGGAGGAGGAGGAGGACCATGTGTGAGGTCACAAATGTGGGTAGCAGGTGTTATTTGGCCCCTCAACCCCTTATTGAGAGCTTCCAACATTAAGGACTCACACATGAGTTGTTGGTCCTCCTCCATCCGCTGCATTTTGCAGGCAATTATGCCAGCAAAGTCCTCCTCCACAGTGTGGGGGGCTCTCAGGGCCTCTGTAGCCTTCCAAAAGAGGCCTATGGCAGCCTCCTCCAGGGTACTCCTCTTCCTGCCACTTTCTCTTTGCAGGTGTAGGGGAGGGACCTGGATATCAGGTAGCCTGCTCGGCCCGGCCACCTCCTGGCTGAGACTTCCCTGTGTATGAAAAAGGGACATGGTTTTAGTTTTTGCATCATCAATCACAATCATAAATTAGTACTCCAAACTAACATCTAGTTAACATCATTGATTGGACAAGCAGAAATATTTAGAGAAATGCTATACCTGGCTCAAGCTGGGCTCCTCCACATGTTGCTGCCTGGAAGGCCCAGGTTGGGCGTCAGAAGCCTCAGCTGGGGGGGAAGGAAGCATGGAAGGAAGACTGGAGAGTGCTGGCCTGGGTTCAGTCTGACCTGCCAGAAAATGCAGCCTGTCATAGTACCACATCCTGGGGACATAAACGTCATCTGCTGCTCCGGATCTCTGGGAATCCTGGACCTTCTTGTGCTCCCTTAGATAAGTGCTCCTCAGGCCACCAATTAGGATCTTCAAATAGGTGATGTCTGCCGTGGGGATCACCGTCTTCACAAATTCCAGCAATTGATCCAGTGCTGCCTTCCTCTTTGTTTGGTTCTTATAATGTGGGTGGTTTATCTCCCATAGACAGGGCAGCTCCCTGAACATATCTATGAAGATTGCCATAAAGTCGGTATCTTTCAAGATATCCATTTTCACTGCAAGACACAACACAAGACAAACCCTAATGTCAGGCCAAACTCTCCTAAACTTGTTACAATATAGGCCTCAATCTAGAAGCAGTATAGGCCCAAGTTTGGCTCTTACCTTCATTATCACGATCAGCGCCTCCGATACTCCTTCCTCCGCTCACAGATCGTACGTACTACGCACGCGTGTTACGCTTTATACACACTGCGCATGCGTGTAACTCCGCCCGCCCCTGACGTTCTTTCTAGTCTATTCCCCGCCCCTTTTCGTTCGGCGCAGTGGGGGAAGAGCACATGGCGGAGACACAGCAGGTGCGTGCTAATTATAGCAATGAGAAGGAGGAGGAGGAAAGCCCGGATCCGGAAACGTCCCGATCCAGAAGGAGACGATTTAAGGCCTCAAATATGTCCTTTGGTGAGATGTTGGAGATGGTGGACATCCTGATGTCCGAAAAGCCAAGATCATGGCGAAAGTGGTCAAAAGTCTGCACCGGAATTTCGGGGTACGACGATCGAAAGATTAACTCAGGAAGCGGTGGTCGGACCTTAAAATTACGAGAACATGAGCAGTACAGAAAGATCCGGAGAGTGCTGCAAAAAAGTAAGTAGTTGTGCTGTGTTCCTAGTCTTTTGGTCTTTATTACGTTCGTGCTGCTCCATGTGCTTTTTTTTAAGTGTTGTACAGATGGCAACTTTCATCTTCATGGGCACATTATTCGTTGGTATTAAACATTTTGCTTTCGGCCTATAAAACACCATTGTTTTGGCTATATGCATTTGCCCACATTTTTTAGGGCCTACTTGTATGAAAATAATTTGGTTGTGTAGATGGGTTTGTTACTAGAATGAAATGCAAACTAGATTCTGTGTAAGGAGAGGACACTCAGCAGCTGTTTACACATCTGGACGCTGGAGCACTAGTGTGGGACACAAGAACACCATTTTTATTAGGGGGGCCACACAGGTGCTCCAGTGTATACTATAGGGGGGTCTCCATCTGTGAAGCTTGTGCCAAACAGGTAAAGTATTGAAGCTTGACAAAGGACACTCAAAATTCTACATCTTGGAACTCTGCCAAAATAGACAATTGTACCCCACTTCCAAGCAATGTTTCATATTTATAGTTCTGCCATCAAATATCTGTGTGCTAAGTATACAATTTTTGTTTTACATAGGGGAGAAAAGACTCGGAGGACACCCCTCATCCGAGGAGACCAGAGACCCTCCACCTCTGGAAGAAGGGGAAATCCCACAAACACAAGAAGAGCAGGAGGAAGAAGACGTGGTGGAACTAGTCACCACAACAGGTGAGTGTCTGCGACCACAGGCTCTGGTAAGAGATGGATGCCGGCATATTTATAATACCTGTTTTTTTTGGTTTCTCTCTTTTTAGGTGATCGTGATGTTGTGGATCCAGATCCTTTCACCTCGGAAAGTGCCCAGATCCTGATCGGGGAGATCATGGGGTGTAATGTTGCAATGGAAAACCTCAAGAAAAATATCAATGATGTTATTCAAAAAAATAAGAACATCATTGATGTTTTGGGGAGAGTTTAAAACCCCTCCAAATACCTTTGTTTTTTTGTGTGCTACAATGTTAAAAATGTTTTAGCAATTTTTAGAAAAGCCAAATTTTGAAGATGCACACAGTGTGTCAATATGTGCTATCTGCCATCACGGGAGATCAATGGACGCGTTTTGGGGGTGCAACCCCTTCCTCAATAATAAAATAGCTGAGAGGAAGGGGTTTCTCCCCCAAAACACGTCCCTTGATCCCCCGTGATGGCAGCTAGCACATGTTGACATTCGTAAATTGGTGTGCATCTTCAAAATTTGGCTTTTCCTGGGGTGACTTCACCCCATCTGAACGCAATATCAAAATATTGATATTACATTATATGAATTATAATATTCTAAATACTCATGTCTGATATTGCCTTCAAGTTCTACCAAATGTGAACTTTGTAAGTTCAAGATTTGTGTCTTTCTTGTTGTTTTGAAACATGCCTGTTTTATCCTAAATGGACATTTATATTTTTGATAATGCCACCCCAAAAATTGTTATACAACAAACATGTTGGTTTGTTTTAAAAACCTTTTCTAAATGCACATGTGATTGTGCAGGTATTAAAAAGATTGTTAATGAAGAATGTGTGGATTATTGTCTCAACGCTACAACACTTTTGTGGTGCTCCAATTGCTGCTTTCTGTGACAATGGGTGTTATTTCCTAAGGGCAAATCCACTTTGCACTACAAGTGCAGTTTCAGTGCATTTTCAAGTGCACTTGTAGTGCAAAGTGTCTTTGTCTTTAGTAAATAACATCCAACAGTGCTTTGTAAGGTTACTCAATCACGCCATTTTCAGGACTCACCACATTTCGGTCAGGGTCAGCTAAAACAAACACAAGCAGTAAATGTCACCAAAGATTTGCTTAATTTTTTTTTAATTTGATCAAGGTTTCACAAATTGTCTGGCATATTGATGGCCCCCCTACCCGCAAAGAACTCAAGGTATCTTAGCCGGACATCACGGGCACTCAGGGAGGGCAAGCCAGGACGGTCACTTTCAAGCGCCGTCAGGGTTGTTTCATTTATAATTCTGGCCTTAGGCCCAACTGAGCCAGCATAGTTGGCAGAATGTTGCCGTAAAAAGTTATGTAGAACACAGCATGCCAGGATTATATGATTCAGTTTATACTCCGCCATATGGATGGGTGTAAGAAATAGGCGGAACCGGCTGGCCATGATTCCAAATGTGTTCTCCACCACTCTTCTGGCTCTGGCCAGCCGGTAATTAAAAACCCTCTGGTCCGGGGTGAGGGTCCTCATCGGGAATGGCCGCATAAGGTGGTCCCCCAGCGCAAAGACTTCATCCGCAACGAAGATGAATGGGAGTCCTTCCACATTGTCTTCTGGAGGTGGCAAGTCCAAGCTGCCATTCTGTAGACGCCTGTAAAACTCTGTCTGGGCGATGACTCCACCATTGGACATCTGGCCATTCTTCCCCACGTCCACATACAGGAACTCATAATTAGCCGACGCCACCGCCAACATCACAATACTATTGAACCCTTTATAATTATAATAGTATGACCCCGAGTTGGGTGGTGGGACGATGTGGACCTGTTTCCCATGAATTGCCCCTCCGCAGTTAGGAAAGTCTCACCGCTGGGCAAAGTGGGAGGCCACAGTCTGCCATTCCTGTGGCATGGAAGGAAACTGTGGAGAAAAAAAATATTAGTCATTTTTGCACATTAAAACATGGAAAGCAGATGAGACACAAACATTCTTGGCCAACATCAAGATAACATTTAATAATGGGAATTTTACAACACCAAAGTATAAGGTACACCTATTATATTCCCCCTCCTCCCCCCTCTCCTGGGTCATTTCTAACATTATACGGGGGGGGGACTCTTGGACAGGTAACCCTCTCCACTTCATTGAGAGATGAATGCCTTAATAATGGGTATTACTTTGGCCAGCCTCTCCTTAGTTACACTATTGGCAGCCCACTGGACAGGTAAGAAGTGTCATAATACAAAGATATAAATACACATTGTACACATTTGAGCACATTTGGACATTCTGCTGTTACCTATCAAGATAATAATAGAATACAAAAACTTGAAACAGTACCATTTGAAAGTATACAGGCAGGCCCTTGCACTACATGCTTTGGGGAATTCATCCATAAATCTGACCACAAAAGAGATGGGTATAGTGTGTATGGGTTTGGCAAAGTCATCAGATAGATGATTGAGGATAGATAGAGAATTGTTATCAGCTGACCTAGCAGTTGGGGGAGGGAGGGTTAAAAATGATTTGGGGACCCCCAAAAAAAAGCCTCTGGCACTCTGCCTGAATTTAAAGCACCAATCACATTTTAAAACATTTTAGGGGGTGTTTGGGGTAAAGCACTACTATGGAGCTGACAAAATACATTGTTAGGTGACTACATGAGGTGAATATAGGGCCTGTAGACCATGCTGGGGAGGTAAGTGAAGGCAAATATGTATGAAGGAGCAAAATAATAATTACATAAAAATCCAGCATGAATGAGGACAACGGGGACATTCACAGCATATTACAATCATGGTAATTAGGAAATGAGGAAAGAAATACAATATATTATCAAACATTAAATACAATAAAATGTGATATTAAAGGATAAAAATCTTACCTTAACCACTTGACCACTGGGCACTTAAACCCCCTTAATAACCAGACCAATTTTCAGCTTTTGGTTCTCTCACATTTTGAATGACAATTACTCAGTCATGCAACACTGTATCTATATTAATTTTTTGTCCTTTTTTTCACACAAATAGAGCTTTCTTTTGGTGGTATTTAATCACCGCTGGGTTCTTTATTTTTTGCGCTATAAAAGAAAAAAGACCGAAAAATCTGTAAAAAAATAAATTTTTCTTCGTTTCTGTTATAAAATTTTGAAAATTAGTAATTTTTCTTCATATATTTTGGCCAAAATTTATACCGCTACATATCTTTGGTAAAAATAACCCAAATTAGTGTATATTATTTGGTCTTTGTGAAAGTTATAGCGTCCACAAGCTATGGTGCCAATATCTGAAAATTGAAGTACTGACGGCCTATCTCATTTCTTGAGACCCTAACATGCCAGAAAAGTACAAATACCCCCCAAATGACCCCTTTTTGGAAAGAAGACATTCCAATGTATTTAGAAAGATGCATGGTGAGTTTTTTGAAGTTGTCATTTTTTCCCACAATTCTTTGCAAAATCAAGTTTTTTTTTTTCTTTTTTTTCACAAAATTGTCATATTAGCAGGTTATTTCTCACACACAGCATATGCATACCACAAATTACACCCCAAAACACATTCTGCTATTACTCCTGAGTATAGCGATACCACATGTGTGAGACTTTTACACAGCGTGGCCACATACAGAGGCCCAACATGCAGGGGAGCACTTTCAGGCGTTCTGGAGCACCCAGGCCAATTCTGACATTTCTCTCCTACATGTAAAAATCATCATTTATTTGCTAGAATAGAACCCCAAAACATTATATATGTTTTTTTAGCAAGGACCCTAGAGAATACAATAGTGGTCATTGCAACTTTTTATCTCGCACGATATTTGCGCAGCAATTTTTCGAATGCGTTTTTTTTGGAAAAAAAAAAGTTTTTTGCTTTTAAAAAAAACAAAACAGTAAGGTTAGCCCAATGTTTTTGCATAATATGAAAGATGAAGTTACGCCGAGTAAATAGATACCTAAAATGTCACCTTTCAAAATTGCACACGCTTGTGGAATGGCGCCAAACTTCGCCACTTAAAAATCCCCATAGGCGACGCTTTAAAATTTTTTACTGGTTACAAATTTTGAGTTACAGAGGAGGTCTAGGGCCAAAATTATTGCTCTCACTCTACCGCAGCGATACCTCACATGTGTGGTTTGAACACCGTTTTCATATGTGGGCGGGACTTATGTATGCGTTTGCTTCTGCATGCGAGCACACGGACAGGGGCGCTTTAAAAAAAATTTTATTTTTTTTTATTGTTCATTTTACTTTATTTATTTTAGTTTGACACTTTTTTCCCAAAAAAAAAATTTTTGATCACTTTTATTCCTATTACAAGGAATGTAAACATCCCTTGTAATAGGAATATGGCATGACAGGTCCTCTTTACAGTGAGATATTGGGTCAATAAGACCCCAAATCTCACCTCTAGGCTGTGCCTGAAATTAAAAAAAAAAAAAAAAAAAAAAAAGATCCTGGCTTCGATCGTAGCGGTGAGTCGGTAGAAGCACCGGAGGGCGGCGGGATGGGGGCCGTCCCCTCTCGCCTCCCGTAAGAACGATCAAGCAGTGTAACAGCCGCTATGATCATTCTTATGGTGTAGGGAATCGCCGGCTGAAAAAGATGATATCTGAATGATACCTGTAGCTGCACCCATCATTCAGATATCCCCGCACAAAGTCAAGGACGTCGTATGACGGAAGGCTGGAAGTGGTTAAAACGCTTTTTTTTTTTAAACACAAAGTTGTCCATTTATACAATATTTCTAACACATAGCATGTACATATCAAAAATGACACCCCAAAATAGATTCTCCTACTCCTCCTGAGTACGGCGATACCACATGTGTGAGACTTTCACAGCCTGGCCACATACAGAGGCTGGGTATGGCTGAGCATGGCCGAGTATGGCTGAGCATGGCTGGGTATTGCAGAGTATCGCCGAGTATGACTGGGTATCGCCGAGTATGACTGGGTATGGCAGAGTATGACTGGGTATCACTGAGTATTGCAGAGTATGGCAGGGTATTGCGGGGTATTGCAGAGTATTGCGGGTTATGGCAGAGTATTGCAGATTTTTGTGGGGTATTGCAGAGCATGGCTGGGTATGGCAGAGTATTGCAGAGTATGGCTGGGTATCACTGAGTATTGCAGAGTATGGCTGGGTATCACTGAGTATTGCAGAGTATGGCTGGGTATCACTGAGTATTGCAGAGTATGGCTGGGTATCACTGAGTATGGCTGGGTATTGCGGGGTATGGCAGAGTATTGCGGGATATTGCGGGGTATTGCAGGGTATGGCAGAGTATTGCGGGGTATTTCAGGGTATTGCAGGGTATGGCAGAGTATTGCGGGGTATTGCGGGGTATGGCAGAGTATTGCGGGGTATTCCGGGGTATGGCAGAGTATTGCGGGGTATTCCAGGGTATGGCAGAGTATTGCGGGGTATTCCAGGGTATGGCAGAGTATTGCGGGGTATTCCAGGGTATGGCAGAGTATTGCGGAGTATGGCAGAGTATTGCGGAGTATGGCGGGGTATTGCGGAGTATGGCGGGGTATTGCAGGGTATGGCAGAGTATTGCGGGGTATTGCAGGGTATGGCAGAGTATTGCAGGGGTATTGCAGGGTATGGCAGAGTATTGCAGGGGTATTGTGGGGCATACCAGAGTACTGTGGGGCATTGCAGAGGGCATTGCAGAGCATTGCAGGGCATGCAGAGTAGTGGGGATGGCTGAGCATGGATGGATGGATGGGTGGATGTCTCTGTGCAGCGCTGTGGGCACTACACATGCAGCCCACAACGCTGCAGCCATCCATCCCTCCCCCTCTCCGTTCACAGTGTACCGATCGGTACACAGAGGGGAGGAGAGGAACCGGCGTCATCAGATGACGCCGGTTTGTTTACATGTGATCGCTCCGTCATTTGACGGAGCGATCACATGGTAAACGGCCGCGATCAGCGGCCATTTACCGGGATCTGTGATGCGCCGGGTCCTCAGGACCCGGCGGTCACGGATGCTCTCGAGTGCGCGCCCTAGGGGGCGCGCGAGAGCAGAATTCTGGGAGGACGTCCCTGGACGTCCTCCCAGAGTTAAACAACCGCCCTGTAGCCGTCATTTGGCTATGGGCCGGTTGTTAAGTGGTTAATATACTCCTTCTGCAGGACCTGGATGATGGCAGAACAGGTCTCTGGGATAATGATCCCCAGAGCCTGGGGGGAGATGCCTGTCGAGAACTTGAGGTCCTGCAGGCTTCTCCCCGTCGCCAAGTACCGCAGGGTGGCGACGAGCCTCTGCTCTGGAGTGATGGCTTGCCTCATGCAGGTATCCTGCCTGCTGATATAGGGGGTCAGCAAAGCCAACAAACGGTGAAATACGGGGTCCGTCATCCTGAGAAAGTTCCTGAAATCATCAGGATTATTCTCACGGATCTCACGGAGCAAAGGCATATGAGAGAACTGGTCACGCTGAAGCAACCAATTCTTGGTCCATGAACTCCTCCCCACCCTGTTCATGGACTGGACTTGTGTCAAGGTCAGGACCCCAACACCAAGCCCCCACACAGCATGAACTCTACGAGGAGTACGTATACGCAACATGGCTAGAAAACGGTCGGCTGCTCAGAACGACATAACAGAACGCACTGAAGAACAGCAAGGCCTGTGAAGAGCGACCTGAAAAACAGCAACGAACGAACAAGAACACAATGACTAATGAAAGTCACGCGTAGCTTGCTTGCACGTACTGAAGAGCAGATACAAACCCACAAGCACAAACTGAACCGCAGAAAACGATCTGAAAGCCACGAGTCTGAAAGAGTGCGAATCGTCTCTCACCAAACTTTTACTAACACGAGATTAGCAAAAGGAGCCCAAAGGGTGCCGCGCTTGGTTCTGAAATGACCTTTTCTAGTCTCGTCGTACATGGTTGACGTCACCGCATTCTTGGCGATCGGAAATTCCGACAACTTTGTGCGACCGTGTGTACGCAAAACAAGTTTAAGCCAACATCCGTCGGAAAAAATCCTAGGATTTTGTTGTCGGAATGTCCGATCAATGTCCGATCAATGTCCGACCGTGTGTACGGGGCATTAGGCTGTCGGAGGCCTTTGAGAGTAACATCCAAGTTTGGGGGGGTAAACTCAGGCCTGGGGTCGGGTGTGGAAGGGACCCCTCTTCAAGACACACAGATGGATCCTGACCAGGAGGCACGGGAGCATGGAGAGGATGGCAGGAGAACACTGCCGGGCAAATCTCCAGGGAGGACAGCCAGGTGGGCTCGTGAGTACACAGGCAGATGCCTAAAAGGCATGCCTGGAGGCACTGGGTTTAAGGAGTCTGGGATGGATGCAGCATCAGTCTGGGAGGACTGTGGAGTTTTAACCAGGAGGGCTAGTGAAAGGGGCAGCTTCAGCCAGGTGGGCTGGCAGTGCCTGAAGAGGTGGTACTGGGATCAGTAGCCACAGGAATAGGACAGCTAAGCACTGCAACTTGTTTTTTGCTAAGCTACTAAAAGGGCCCGGAGTCCCTGCCTGCAAAGGGCATCTGCTACAGATCTAACTTGATCTAGGTTGGATAATTCTTGCAGTGCTAGCTGGTCCTGGGAGATGTAGTTCTACAAGCAAGATTGTGCTGGAGGTAGAAGAGGAGAAGTGTATATACTGTGTGTATAGAGTTGTGTTCCTGGAGAATTCTTTCTATACCGATCAAGTGAGCATCCCATAATAACCCTAGTCAAGTTCTACTCCCCTAATACTCCCCTAATAAAATACAAAGAAAATATGTGTGCCTAGCTGTGCAGGGTGGGAGATACCCATATTCATCGGCTCTTGTGTGGGTAGCACTAAACTATGTAACCCCACTCAGGTTTTTTTGCCATCTGTGTTCCAATTGAAAGTATTTGTATTTGTATTCAAGACATTCTAATTTTGGAGACATTGGAATATTTCCACTCCTGTTCTGGTGACATCTCAAAATTAGAATTTTTATTCACTTTCTATCCTGGTAACAGCGATTGGCAGAACAAACAGAGTAAATCTAACTAGCAGGTCAGCAATAACAACCTGGCATAAGTTCTTATCAATCACCACGGTCTCCAACAAATATTTTGGCTTTAGATACATTTTATACTCATCTCTACTGCTGCTCTTGTAGCTGATCCCCACCATAGTGAAGACAAAGTGCTAGTCAAAGAATGCAGAATCCAACACTTCCACAAGTGTTGATTTCCTGGGCCACGGCTGCCTGCTGTGGTTCTTAACTCAAGCTCCTAGAAGTGTTAGATTTTGGACAGGTATAGGTATACAAGCATGTCACTCTGGTGGATGACGCGGGCTCCCCCAAGGTGCGGAGTCTAAGTACTAACCGGTATTCGCCAGAGCTCATGATAGAGAAGATGGGTTTCACTACGTGTTAGTACCAGGTCACAGTCCTCAAGTAGCAGATATAGCAGGTAAGGAGCAAGCAGAAATATAGCCAGTAAACAAGCCAAAAGTCAGTAATAAGTGGTTGCAGGTTGGGATCAAGCAGCAGCATAGTTGAGTAATAAGTCAAAGGTCGGTAACGAGTGGTAGCGAAGATACATACTGCAGCAGGAGTGACAAGAGCGAGCTATTGGCTGGAGAGAGCATAATAATCTGGCAAACCGTAAGTGCATATGTAGGCAGGTTAAAACAGTTAGGTGCTGTCCCGGCCTGTAGGACAGGAGTCAATGTCATGTCTGGTTTCTTGGTCTTTTTACTGGGTTTTTGTCTGGGTCTGGGCCCACTAATCCTGTAGTATATAAATATGGGCAGTGGTGCGGTAAGGGAGAACCCCCGGGGAGTTTGAGAGAGGGAGGGGAAGGAGTTCTGTTCGAAGACAGTTTTAGTCACTTGAGAGAGTTCCAGCACAGCGGTGGGTTCCGAGACGGAGAATGAGACCCGGGGTAGCAGGAGGTTGCCTTTCACCACTGCCCGCATGTAGATACTTTTAACTTGGGGTTTGCCCTGAAGACACCAGCACTGGAGAATACCTTTGAACGATTTGCATCTACATGAGAATGCCTTTGAAGGACTGTAAATTCTGGCCTTAGAATGTATTATGCCAGGACAGCACTCAGCCTGTAGTGATAGTTAGGGAATTAGGAATGGAATAATGGACTGTGGAATGTTCATTTTTGCACTTTTTTTTGTAAGTAAAGTATTGAAATGTCCCTACTTGGTCTAAAGTTACTAAAGAGGTGTATCAGGACAGGAGTAACACAAATAGCTTAACAAGTGGGTCTTAATGCATTGGGGTATTAAGGTATTCATCTGGAATGGAATATAGCAAAGACATAAGTAGTTGCCAAGAGTGACGGAAGCAGCCTGTCAATAGCGTGTACCTGTTATAGGTAGCACGGCCTCTAGCAGCAAGG
The DNA here is from genome assembly GCF_042186555.1 of Aquarana catesbeiana. Taxonomy (NCBI): domain Eukaryota; kingdom Metazoa; phylum Chordata; class Amphibia; order Anura; family Ranidae; genus Aquarana; species Aquarana catesbeiana. The sequence continues at coordinate 621,006,351 of NC_133326.1, read as the reverse complement.
GAGATGTTGTCGGCGCTCCTGGACAGGTGGATGTGGACATTAGCGTGTCCCTCCAAAATGCAATTTGTGGGGAGGGTGTGCATTGTCACAGGGACCTGAGAGTTAACTGGAGAAGAGTTGCAGTGCCAGTGTACATAGTGTACGTTCATCTCTAAGAGTGGAGGCCTGCCTTATGGTTGAGTATTCCCCCACAGCAGCCTCGGAATTGTCCCAGGGCATTGATGAAGAGAACACAGCACAAAGGTACCCCATGTGTGCAGTAGAGTGACCCTCTACAAAATGCGTAACGTAGCCCAGAAAACCCAAGCAAGGTAGACCTCTTGTGTGACCCACACTTGGTTCCAAACAAGTTGATGGGGCACATGGAGGACGTGACAAACAGCCACCAACCTGCCCCTCTTACACAGAGACATGGCTTAAATCAGGAAGTTCATGGGAGGAGCAAAGGGTTAAAAGAGAAACAAGGATCAAGGCAGGATCATTAATCGAATTGTCCAGGGAACTGTCTAGCATCTCAGGAAGCTCAATGAGAAGAGTTACTGCCAAACACAACAGAGTCCAGGGTTGAGGTCCAGGCACTGACACACAGGGTAGTACCTATGCTATATGTAAGCTTTTACATAGTGAGCCCTTCTTTTTGGAACCCTACACAGAGGGTGGCAGCGGCCCATTATTGTGGTAACCTGGGGATTTATTGCCTGTAGCGGAATATTTATCCTCTCTATTTAAGAGTGACATGCATGTTTTTTTCATGCATTGATGCAACCTCACTTTGAATGGGCTCTTAACCAACCTCAGCAGAAGAATAAACGTGCCGGCAGTTCTTTGGGGGCAGCGCAGTTATCTACAATACACATAGCATTGATATCTGTGCTTTTGCTGTCTTTGTTTGCATTGTATATATGTGCATTGCAGTGCCAATCAGAATAAATGGCAATACATCTATTCCATGCATTGTTGTTCATGTGCTCAGGAGACTAAATTTCCAACTGTCCACAGATTTTCTTGGCTGCGTTGCTGGCAGTACTGGGCTCTGTGTGACCCATATCAGAATGGCATCTTTGGGCACCTGGTAACATTATCTGCAACTTACAGTTTGACTAATTTATTTCCTCATCCTTAATGAGCCGCTTCAGTTAGATTATTTTATTAATAAAAAAAGTACACAACTGTAATATATGTCGCTTCCTAATGGCTATAAAAACCCGCTTCATGATGTCACAAGATGTTCTATTTTTAAACAATAATCTCACAATTGTTTGCTGCTTAGATGTCAGAGATAGAAACAGGATATTATGTTACAATAAAATGGAATATATAGCAGAATGTACTTTTCATTGTAGTTGCTGTTTTCTAAACATCAGAAATACGCAAAGCTTTAATCCTTGATGGATTTATGTTGTAGTTACGCTATAAAAGGCAGGAACTGCTTATCTTGCAGATACTCCTATGACGGAAATGCAGAATTAAGCAGCATTTAATGAGAGAGATAAGTGGTCCTCTGTCTGCAGCTTCCTTTGTAGCTTAGGTGATACAGTGATTTTTTTTTTTTTACATACTATGCTGCCTATTGCAAGAAGGAAATTTAAAGTAAAAGTAAAAAGGATTATCAGTGAGTTTATATTAGGTATATTATAGGTTATTATTGTAATGTTTATCTTTTACTTTTTGCTTGATACCTTTTCAGTTGAAATCAAGGGAAATCATTTTCAAACCATCAAACACCCCAAAGTGTCTTACGATGAATATCAACATATGAATGCATTCTGATGTGCAATATAAAGTACATTGCAAAGGGTGTCAAAACTCTTGGAAAGGCCTGTTGACATGCATTTTTATTCGTATCTGTTAATTTCAGAGTAAAACACATCAGGCATCAATATGCAAAGGTGTGAATGGGCCCTAACTCTACGTTCACACTTTTCCGTCTGCATTAAATTGATTGTAAACGATCACCTTGTAAAACAACCCATTCAGTTTAAAATAGAAATGAAAGGCAAAACATTTCCCTATAGATATAAAAAACAACATAATAAATACTAGAGATGCACCGAAATTTCGGTAGCCAAAACATATCGGCTGAAAATGGTGTTACGGGCATTTTGCCGATAAGAGGAAAAGGTGCCGATAATGGTGACGAAAACACACACGATTTTGCCACGATTTTACTGCGCTTATGGTGTGTTTTTTATAGGTCAGGTGACTCAAAAACCGCATCAAAAAATGTAACACGGGTACGTTATTGATGTGTTCTTGCTGCATTTTCAATGCATTTCAACAGGGAGGTGCATTTCTGGTGCGGTTTTTTTAACTGACCAAAAATGGAGCAAGCAGGATTTTTGACACCACACTGGAAGCGTAAAAGACTAAAAGTGAAGACATACATAGAATTTAAAGGGATACGTTTTTCTTGAGCTTTTTTCTTGCGCTAAAAGCTGACATTAAATTCATGTTCATTTAAATTCATGATGATAATTAAAAAGTTGAATATAATACAATTATATATAAAAATATGTATATTTTTAAAAAAACTTTTCGGCTTTGGTTTTCGGTCAAGTGCATCCTGCATTTTTGATTTCAGTACCAAAATTTCTATTTGGTGCACCACTAATAAATACCTTTTTTCCCTTTGTATAAGTGATGACATTCCCTCTGTTCTCAGCTGCATAAGATCTGTGGGAAGAGAAGCAGCAGCACACTGATCTTCCAAGTGAAAGGCTGTGCAGGGGGGGGTGTGAGGACAAGTCTGATCATTGGAGGAGAGCAGGCTGAGTTCCCAGCATAGCTAGAGAACTGACCACGGTGTGTTCTCCTACTTAGTGTGGTCAGTTTTTGATAGGAAAGCAGAGGGACTGGCAGGAACACCAGAGATTTCACACAAAGGAAGCAATAAAAGGAGAACAGGATACTTTTTCATACAAGTACATGGTACAGCAGCCACATATCAGTAATATGAAGTGTTTGGGTAACAAATGCTTTAATTAAAGTGTTATTAAAGGAAATGTTTTTAAATTGAAATGATAAACGTGTTATACTCACCCTTCCCGAACCTCTTCTTCTGGGGTCCTCCGACAGTGCTCTTCTGTGTCTGCCCACATAGGATTTGCTATGAGGTAAACATGCAGGCTCATTTCCAAGCCGGGCTCTGTGTGTCCATAGACACACACAGCGCAGCTTGGCCCTGCCTCCTGCGCCTTCCTCACAAGATTCGATTGACAGGAACCAATGGCTCCCACTGCTGCCTCCATGTCCTGTTAGGAGAGAGAGAGAGCAGCCTTATGCCTTTAGAACCACATTAGCTTTTTTCAAGCTTTTATAATTTGTTTTAATGCATTATACCGTATGCGTAATGCATTTTTTGTTTTGGTCAATGACAAGCAATATCTCCAGTGACATCATTAGGCATCGTCTTCCTTGGAGCTTCATGCTTTCTCTGTTGTGTGCCTGTATGGTTGTCTGTAATCTTATCATGGTCCCCTTTATCAAAGCTTATGGCAACAGGTACAGCTACTGCCTCAATTTTGATGGATGAAGAAGTGGAGAAGAAGAAGCAAAGTTATTGGGTTCGTCCAGTTACTGAAAATAGAGAAGAGAGAGGCCAGTTCTGGGTGATATGTTGCCTAATAGATTAAACACTATATTACCAAAAGTATTGGGACATCCACCTTTACGCACAAGGTTTAGGAGTGTGTCTATGGGAATGTTTGACCATTCTTCCAGAAGAGCATTTGTGAGGTCAGGCACTGATGTGGACGAAAAGGCCTGGCTGGCAGACTCCGCACTAATTCATCCCAAAAGTGTTCTATCAGGTTGAGGTCAGGACTCTGTGCAGGCCAGTCAAGTTCCCCCACCCCAAACTCGCTCATCCATGTCTTTATGGACCTTGCTTTGTGCACTGGTGTGCAGTCATGTTGGAACAGGAAGGGGCCGTCCCCAAACTGTTCTGACAAAGTTGGGAGCATGACATTGTCCAAAATGTCTTGGTACGCTGACGCCTTAAGACTTCCCTTCACTGGAACTAAGCGCCCAAGCCCAACCCCTGAAAAACAACCCCACACCATAATCCCCCATCCACCAAATGATTTGGACCAGTGCACAAAGCAAAGTCCATAAAGATATGGATGAGCGAGTTTGGGGTGGAGTAACTTGACTGGCCTGCACAGAGTCCTGACCTCAACTCGATCATCTTTGGGATGAATAAGAGCCAAGACTGCGAGCCAGGCCCTCTCATCCAACATCAGTGCCTGACCTCACAAATGTGCTTCTGGAAGAATGGTCCAACATTCCCATAGACACACTCCTAAACCTTGTGGACAGCCTTCCCAGAAGAGTTGAAGCTGTTAGAGCTGCAAAGGGTGGGCCAACTCAATATTGAATCCTATGGACTAAGAGTGGGATGTCATTAAAGTTCAGGTGCGTGTAAAGGTAGGCATCCCAATACTTTTGGTAATATAGTGTATATAAGCTGTGTTAGGTGTTGCCTTGCCTCTCTATCGCCTCTGCAGTCTGTGTAGAATATAAGTTGCTAGGGGAGGAGCCCCGTTTTTATGGGAATAACCCACATATACTGTACAATTGTTTTTGGTGCAATCCATTAAAGTCGATAGGGCCAAAAACACACACACCCCACAAGTCACATCAAAAGAAGAACACGCAGCATTTTAAAAAAAAAGGTTGAAAGAGAAAATTGCATGGTTGTGAAGAGGTACCATAAGAAAGGATCATGCGGTGCACTACGCATGAAAAACCACCAGACACCAGACCCATAGATTGGTACTCATAAAAACAAACCTAGTGTTACTTACTAAAGGAGTAGTGTTTGCACACAATGGCGAACCTGTGTTCATTTAAATTCCTAATCCCATGTGAGCGAAAAAAAAGAGTTTTGCTAGCACATTTTTGAATGTTCAACGTGAGCACAACTTCACATTAATTACTAACATTCACTTTGCACATTGAACAGCCGCTACCTCTTTAGTAATAGGTTTGCCTTATTGTTTATCGGTAAGTCAACCCTACGAAGCAGAGGGACTCCATATGTGTGTAGCTCTCTTTTGCGCTACATAGTCGCTTGGCTCTGTTTTTTTTTAAATCCTAATGATAACAGAAATCACCCAAATAGCCCTGGTGAAAAGTTTCCATCCCCTGAAATGTTTGGCCTTGGTATAGACACACAATAAGTAAATGTCAAAGAAAAAAACTGCGCTATATGAGACCATATACTTGATAGTAATTCACTGCAAATGATGGAATGTCCTTATCCTGTAAGGGACATGTTTACTCCCTAGCGATAGGAAAATTCTAATAACTGGAGAAAATCAATTTGCATTACAGTAATATATCCGAAATGTATATTGCAAAATAATCACATGATGAAGTCATAAAAAAATCAATGAAGATATTGTTATTCACACAGATTGTCTAAACTGATAATGTTGCTGGTCACTGAATGTTCACATTAAAGGGATGTCTCTCCTTCATAGATAATAGTGACTTCAAACCGGAAAACACCGTAGGAAAAAGTGATGTGAGATAGGAAAGTCCTTCCACCTGGAAAATAACTGCCTCTTACCAGCTGCTCCGATCTCTTTTTTAAGGACATAAGCTCTGCTTTTAGGCTTATATACCAGCCACAGTCTCTCTGTTTAACCATCAGATGGCAACTCTCCTCCTCTCTGGTCTTCCCTGAATATCTCACGGTCAGCAGTTAACCCAGGACACCCCTGGGCGACGTCACCTTTGACGAAACGACGTAGGGAGGAGTGACGTGCTGACACCACCAACACAACGCGTAGTCTCAGAAGATACAGGCGATCATGAATGAGCCGTCCGACTCGGATGTTTTACTAGATGCCACTTTTTTTGCATACTCTGTAAGTGCAATATTTTTTTACTATTAATAAAGTAGTTTTACACTATGGTTACACTATGGTAGTTTTCTCCTTTCCATTGGGTTAACTGCTGACCAGGAGATATTCAGGGAAGACCAGAGAGGAGTAGAGTTGCCATCTGATGGTTAAACAGAGAGACTGTGGCTGGGATATAAGCCTAAATGCAGAGATGATCTCCTTAAAAAAGAGATCGAAGCAGCTCGTAAGAGGCAGTTATTTTCCAGGTGGAAGGACTTTCCTACGGTGTTTTCTGGTTTGAAGTCACTATTATCTATGAAGGAGAGACATCCCTTTAATGTGAACATTCAGTGAACAGCAACATTATCGGTTTAGGCAATCTGTGTGAATAACAATATCTTCATTGACTTTTTTTATGACTTCATCATGTGATTATTTTGCAATATACATTTCGGATATATTACTGTGATGCAAATTGATTTTCTCCAGCTATTAGAATTTTCCTATCGCTAGGGAGTAAATATGTCCCTTACAGGATAAGGACATTCCATCATTTGCAGTGAATTACTATCACGTATATGGTCTCATATAGCGCAGTTTTTTTCTTTGACATTTACTTATTTTGTATATCTCACATTATAAACTTCAGCAGAACCTTAATTGTTGTATCCTTCAGAAGAAGCAGGACCTCAATTACTACATCTTCTTGAAGGGCCATTTAGACAGCGCTGTATTTCCATTTGATATACTTGGTATAGACACACAAGTGACTCATACAGATTAAAATGGTATTTAAAGGTTAATTTCCCACATCTGTGACTTTTTTCAAATTGCAATTAGTGTCTGTGTATAAATAGTCAAAGAGGTTGTGAGCTCTCACGTGGATGCACTGAGCAGGCTAGATACTGAGCTATGGGGAGCACAAAAGAACTATTAAAAGACCTGAGTAACAAGATAATGGAACTTTATAAAGATGGAAAAGTATAAAAAAAGATATCCGAATCCTTGAATATGCCAGTCAGTACTGCTCAATCACTAATTAAGTGGAAAATGTTATATTTTACCAAAATTGGGTCATGTATTGTGTTTTTTTGCATTTAAATAAAAAAAGTGTATTTTTTCCAGAAAAATTGCATTTGAAAAAAAGCTGCACAAATACTTTGTGACATAAAAAAATTGCAACACCCACCCATTTATTCTCTATATTAAAAAATATATATTTGGGGGTTCTAATAGATTTGGTAGCAAAAAATACTGATTGTCACATGTAAATAAAAAGGGCCAGAAAAGGCCTGGGGGTCAAGTGCTAACAGACTTCTCCGGCTGTTTAGTGATTACTGTATGTCCTCAATGGCCAACAGACAGCCCACAGCCCGAATAAAGACTTATGCCCCCTACACACGGTCGGATTTTCCGATGGAAAATGTCCGATCGGAGCGTGTTGTTGGAAATTCCGACCGTGTGTGGGCTCCATCGGACATTTTCCATCGGATTTTCCGACACACAAAGTTTGAGAGCAGGCTATAAAATTTTCCGATCGCGTCAATTCCGACCGTGTGAGGCCTGTTCCGATGCACAAAGTGCCACGCATGCTCAGAAGAAATTCCCTGAAGGAAGATACGGGACGAGAAGATCGGAGGAAGAAGAAGATGGAGAAGAAGAAGATGAAGAAGAAGATGGAGGAAGAAGAAGAACACCGAAAGAACACCAGAAGAAAGAAAATGGAAGAAGAAGCGGAAAGAAGAAGAAATTAATAAAGGACTTGTCAAAAAATCGTCTCTTGTGTTTTTTAACCTTTTTGACACCATTTTTGTGAAATGGTAGGGGTACATTTGTACCCCATTACCAATTCACACAGGGGGGGCCGGGATATGAGGGTCCCCTTGTTAAAGGGGGCTTCCAGATTCGATAAGCCCCCCGCCCGCAGACCCCCACAACCACCGGGCAAGGGTTGTGGGGATGAGGCCCTTCTCCCCATCAACATGGGGACAAGGTGATTTGGGGGGCTACCTCAAAGCACCCTCCCAATGTTGAGGGCATGTAGCCTGGTACGGTTCAGGAGGGGGCGCTCTCTCGTCCCCCCTCTTTTCCTGCGGCCTGCCAGGTTGTGTGCTCGGATAAAGGTCTGGTATGGATTTTTGGGGGGACCCCATGCCATTTTGGTGTGGGGTTCCCCTTAAAATCCATACCAGACCTGAAGGGCCTGGTATATAATTTGGGGGACCCCCACGCCATTTTTAAAAAAAATTTTGGTTTGGGGTTCCCCTGTGGGGAAATCCCATGCTGTTTTTATCAATGAACTTTTATGTGTATTGTCGGACCGACAATTCATTATAGCCGCAAGTAGTTTTAAATGACTTTTTTCCTTTGAAATGTCATTTTGCTGTTAGACTGTTCTAAACACGGGAAACATGCGTCCCTTTACAGGCATACTATAGACATTCCCCAGGTATGAAATTTAAAGGAATATTACACTTTTATTGTTTCACTTTAAGCATAATTAAAATCACTGCTCCCGAAAAAACGGCCGTTTTTAAAACTTCTTTTAGCATTGATACATGTCCCCTGGGGCAGGACCCAGGTCCCCAAACACTTTTTATGACAATAACTTGCATATAAGCCTTTAAAATGAGCACTTTTGATTATTCATGTTCGTGTCCCATAGACTTTAACCGTGTTCGCATGTTCGAACAAATGTTTTGCCTGTTCGCGTGTTCTGATGTTAACCGAACCCGGGGGGTGTTCGGCTCATCCCTAATGCTGATTGACAGTCAGCAGCTCTCCGCTCGGGGAGGTGAGAGAACCGAGTCATTGGTGGTGTTCGTGGCTTGGTTCTCATTGAAGAGGCGGCGGGGGACAGATGCAGCATACTTCTCTTTTAACTTAACACCTGAGCATAGCATCTACTGTATATGTTTCATCAACTATTTCCAAAACCATAAACATTATAGATCTGCCCCCTTCCTTGTGGCTTTAACTACCTCCCCTCATCTGGGAAGGCTTTCCCTCATCTGGGAAGGCTTTCCATAAGAAATTGAAGGTGTCTGTGGGAATTCATAAATTTTCAGCCAAAAGAACATTAGTGAGGTCAGGTATTGATGTTGGATTAGAAGACCTGGCTCATCATTTCAGTTAATCCCAGGTGTTTAATATATGGGACACTTGATGTGACATACCTGGTGGCGAGCCTGACGTGTAGAGGAAGGCCTCCCGTACAACTCCGTCTCTAGGGCCGCTGGTAGTGGGATAGCTGGCGCTGGAGCATGGTGGAGTAAGAGTGCCTAGGGAAAGTCCTGAAGTCTGTGTAGGTAGTAGCCAGGAACACACAGGTGGGCAGCTGGATTTGACTGGTAGCAGACAGGAGCGTAGCTGGATCACTGGCAGGCATTGGCAGCAGAGAGACAGATCAGATGTCGCAGCTGGCAGGAACGTAGTCAGGTCACAGGCACATTTGGCAATGGCTAGGCAGATCAGGTACAACAGCAGGCAGGAGAGTAGTCAGGTCACAGGCAGGTTTGGATGCAGGTAGGCAGATCAGGTACAAACAGCAGGCAGGAGAGAAGTCAGGTCACAGGCAGGTTTGGCAGCAGGTAGGCAGATCAGGTACAAACAGCAGGCAGGAGAGAAGTCAGGTAGCAGGCCGCAATGGTAATCAGGAGTCAACACGGGTAACAAGAATTCAGGTACACGCTGTAGACCAAGCAGCAACCAGCCAGTACTGAGTCTGTCTTTAAATAGGCCATCTGGCGCCAGTTCTGATGACAGGCGTGCGTGCACGCACGCAAAAGCGCGCATGTGCATTTACTGATGCGCCCGTGGCTATTCTGTGAATACCCTGTTGGCGCCTGCGCAGATGTGTGCGCCTGAGAGCATCAGCTGTACTCTGCGTACAACTTCCCTGACACTTGAGTTCCATTACACCAAACCCATCAAACCATTTCTTTATGGAACTGGCTTTGTACACAGGGGCACCATAATGGAAGGACAGATGATGCAATGACGTGATCTTTCACGAAACATGTTGGGCGGCGTCCATGCTCGCGACGTTACCACGCCCGCCGATCCCACCAGACTGTCGGCTTAAATCCCGGGATGGATATACATTGCATGTATGCTCCTTTTTAACTGCCTCTATGTAAATAGTTGGTATCTTTTACCTTTAATAAATTTTATACGGTTTCACACTAAGGGAGTTTCTTTGATTCATCTTACATGCATGATTTTCTAGTGAAACATCAATTATTCCCTATGTGACTGTAGCACCCTGGAGTTTAGGCAGGGTTGCTCCTCACAAATTTACTTGCCAGGAGTTGTTATCCTGGTTGATTGTTGAGATCTATTGATTTCTCCCTAAGTTTGGCCTTGTTGCACTTTTCTACCACCAGGTGGCCGGGTACTTTGTGGTACTTGATATGAGAAGGGCAACTCAAGGTCAGGTTATGGGTATATCAGCCGATGGGCAGGGGTTTTCTTGGATCCCTTGGCCTGGATGGAGAGCCTATATATTTGGGTGGATTCAGGTGATCTGTGTTCTGTGCCACCTGAATGGCTGTCTGGTTGGACGTGTATTGTATTGCCTGCACTGCTAGGCTGGAGATTGGGCCTATCCTGGGCACATCTGACTGCTAGGCTGTCTGAAGGCCTATCCAGAAGCAAGAGAGCAGGCGACTGGCAATCCAACCAAAAGTGATGGTTCTGCCGGCCGGAGAACCTGTCGTGGTCGGAAGTAGAGGGGAAGCTGTCGCCAGTAAGGGACTATCCGCCTTATTACCAGGGACCACAGTGAGTAACTGAAGCAAGTACCGGAGAAGTATTTTCACCAACTGGGGACTGTGAAGAATCAGGAAACTTCAGTGGGAATCAAGTCAGGGACCCAGCCAGCACAGGTGACGCTTGAAGAGCAGCCTTGTGTGTCAAGCTAGGGACTAAGCAGGCCAGCATGGGTGAAGATTGAAAGGTATCTAGAGTGCCAAGCTAGGGACCCAGCAGAGAAGCGGGTGTGATGCTTGAGGAAGATACTACCGTGAAGATTGAAGGAGCTCAAGGGATTCAGTGGGTCCAGCAAGAGACCAGGAGCTCAGTGTGCTGAGGAACTACAAGGAGAGATTGTAGTGGAAGATAAAGGAACTGTTAAACTTCAAGTTAGGACCTGTTAAAGACTGTTGCCATAGGAGACAGCATTCCTGCACTTGCAGATGTGGCGTCATGCTGGATGCCTTTCCTTGCATGGCTGTCCTCCTGTTGAAGTCTGTAAAGCCTCGTACACACGATCGGATTTTCCGGCAGGAAATGTGTGATGATGGACTGTTGGTGGAAAATCCGACCATTTGTACGCTCCATCGGACAATTGTTGCCGAATTTTCTGCAAATGTTGGATGGCAGGCTTATGAATTTTCCGCAGACAAATGTCTGTTGTCGGATTTTCTGATCTTGTGTACACAAGTCCATCAGACAAAAGTCCAAAGTACAAACACGCATGCTCGGAAGTAAGGAGGAGCTGGAAGCAGTCGGTCTTGCAAATGGAGAATTAACATTCGTGACGTGGCAAATTATGAAATCTAGAAATGCAGTGCACATTCTCTTCTTCTTTAATGGGATAGTAATTAAGCTGGTTTGCTGGTGATACTGATGGAGTTATTGCAAACTAATTTTTTTTTTTTTTTTATGGGCAAGTTACCACAACACGATTATCCCGTAGTTTTTAAAATCAAAGATACAACTATGTAGGTGTCCCTTTGTTAAGTTTACATTGTATTTTTTAAATGTAACTGCCTACTCCCAAACTATTATTACTACTAACTACTAGTATTATTCTCCACAATTTTTTTTATTGTGCATTAAAAAAAGAAAACAACTACAATTAGACATGCTATCTGCTAATACAACTTAACCAAAAAGTGCATTCTATGCATCCAAAAATATAGAAAATATACCAGATCAAATCATTATTCAACCAAAAAATAAAATAAAAGCCTCATGCATGAGTCCTGCTTCTTAATATAGGGGGTCAACAATGCCAAGAGTTGGTGAAAGCAGGGGTCCGTTATTCGGAGATAATTGCGAAAATCATCCGGATTATTTTCCTGGAGCTCCCGCAGCAAAGGCATATGACATAATTGGTCACGATTAATAAAGCAATCAATTTTTGGTCCAAGAAATCCTCCTGTTCCTGGAATGGACTTGGGTCAAAGAAATAACTCCAAGGCCAATATTAAATTACATGCTATCTCCTCCGATTCCGCAACATGTCTGGTTGACAAACCGCCATTCAGAAACTAACTGAAAAGCACAAAGGGTGACGCCTGACAATTGAACTCCCTCTTTATCGGCTCGTAGTACGTCTAGTACATCACTACGTTCGTGTTTGTTCGCAGACAATTGTGTACCGTTTGTAAGCAAAACAAGTTCACGGCACACGCCCTTCGGACAAAAGTCTGATGCTTTGTCGGCAGAAAATCCTATCGTGTGTACGAGGCTTGAGTCTGCCAATTGAACTTGCAAATATCTAAGGGTGTCCTGGCCCTAACCCTCTTTCCCCCAGAAAAGTTTGTTAAGAGAAATAAACTTTCAATTCAAGAAGTGTCTAGCGCCCAATGACTTTCACCATCTTTGCATCTGCTATGCCTTGCAACCCACTACATACAGGAGGATGTCAGCTATCCCTGGCTCTGGATGTTCTCATTAGACCAAAGGAGGCCTGGGACCTTGCTACATGAGTGTTCCCATTGGACACCAAAGAAAAAGCATACAGGTCCCCCATTTTTCTGAAAGGGAAAGAGAGTGGATGACTTCTGTCTTAAAAATATTCTATCATACTGCGCTCATGACTCTTGTAATCAAGAGTTCATTTCTTCTGGTAAGCGGCTGTCTCATATTATATGGTGGAGGCGCACCTGGGTGTTTCAACTTTTTATAAGATACTCACTAGACCTGCACATTTGTTATCGTCCAAATGCATTTTCGTCCGAATTTCGGGGATTTTCTTGTTCTATTTAACAAAACGATAACGAATGCACAGAATCCGAAATCCGAAAGATCTGAAATAAAAAAATGCTTTCTTTTCGTATCCATTATATTTTCATCTCTTTGCGTTAACAGTTCGATATAGATAGATAGAAGATTCAACATGACGGTGATAATAGCAATCTGTGTCTATCGAACTTCTTCGACATGAAGCTAAGCAAAGCTAAGCAAAGCAGCTAAAAGCATACGATCGCTGTGAGTGGACATTTACGGATCAAATGCTCCGCCCATAGGCTATAGAAGAATTCTAATGTTGTTTGACTAGTAATAATAATTAATAATTATAATTATTACTAGTCAAACAACATTAGAATTCTACTATTGCTTGTGGGCGGAGCATTCGACAGGAAATGTACGATCATGGCGTTGTACAGTTTAGCTGCTTCGTCGAATCTTCTTAGAGCATCCGACAGACACCATAAGCCTTCAATTGACAGATTTGACCTTTATTAATTCAGATTTTTGTACAAATGCATTTTTTAATCACCTCAGTACAGTGCACTTACACCCCCTTCCTGCCCAGACCAATTTTCATCTTTCAGCACTCTCACAAATTGAATGACAATTACTCAGTCATGCAACACTGTACCCATATGAAATTTGTGTCCTTTTTTCACACAAATAGAGCTTTCTTTTGGTGATATTTAATCACTAGTGGGTTTTTTATTTTTTGTGCTATAAATAAAAAAGACCGTAAATTTTGTGAAAAAAAATGCCTTTTTCTTTGTTTCTGTCATACAGTTTTGCAAATAAGTAATTTTTCTTCATAAATTTTAGCCAAAATTTATACGGCTACATATCTTTGGTAAAAATAATCCAAATAAGTGTAAATTATTTGGTCTTTGTGAAAGTTATAGAGTCTACAAACTATGGTGCCAATCACTGAAAATTGATCACATCTGATCACACCTGATGTACTGAAGGCCTATCTCATTTCTTGAGACACTAACAAGTCAGGAAAGTACAAATACCCCCAAATGACTCCTTTTTAGAAAGTAGACCTTCCAAGGTATTAAGTAAGTAGCATGGTGAGTTTTTAAGTTGTAATTTTTTCCCACAATTCTTTGCAAAATTAAGATTTTTTTTTTTTTTTTTTTTTTTTTTTACAAAATTGTCATATTAACAGGTTGTTTCTCTCACAGAGCATATGCATACAACAAATTACACCCCAAAATACATTCTTCTACTCTTCCTGAGTATGGCGATACCACATGTGTGAGACTTTTACACAGCCTAGCCACATACAAAGGCCCAACATTGAAGTAGCACCTTCAGGCGTTCTACGAGCATAAATGACACATCTCATTTCTCAACCACCTATTACACTTTTGAAGGCCCTGGAGCACCAGGACAAAGGAATCGCCCCCAAAATAACCCCATTTTGGAAAGCAAACACCCCAACGTATAATCTATGAGGCATAATGAGTCTTTTGAACGGTTCATTTTTTTCCAGAAGTTTTTAGAAAATGTGGAAAAAAAATGAAAACGCATTTTTTTTACACAAAGTTGTCCATTTATCAGATATTTCCAACACATAGCATGTACATAGCAAAAATGACACCCCAAAATTAATTCTGATACTCCTCCTGAGTATGGTGATACCACATGTGAGCCTTTTACACAGCCTGGCCACATACAGAGGCCCAACATCCAAGTAGCACCATCAGGCATTCTAGGAGCATAAATGACATATATAATTTCCTGGCAACCTATTATTTTTGAAGGCCCTTCATATTTTTAACACACAGCATGTACATACCAAAAATTACAATCCAAAATAAATTCTATTGCGGAAAGGGTCAAAAAAAGCATTACCTGTGCTTTTAGTAGTATCCACAGAGGAGAGCACTGGTCCAGGCAGTAGGCAGGGATGTGCTTAGCGACAGCAATAGTAATTATCCAGGCAGCAGGCAGGAATATTGTCTATAGTCAGCACAAGGTTATTGTCAGCACAGCACAGCCATAATATTGGTCCTGGTACACTGTTACCTGCAGACACTCATTGTACCGCTCTCCAGTCCTTCATAAACATACTGCCTCTTGCTACAGCTAATTATTTGCATAGTCCAGGTAGTGGTGTGGTTCGTTCATGCGGCAGCTAGAGGCATGATGGCAGTAAGTCAGCAGCAGGCTGAGGGCCCCAATCAGGTAAGACCTGTGCACAGGGGTAGAGGCTTTGACCCACCCAAATCTCTATGAAGCCTCCTCCGGACTCCAGACCCTAATCTGGAAATTCCGAAACCCAGAGAAAACAAAAAAAATTGTTTTCTCCATCCGGAAAAACAATTCTGGAGCCCCTCACATATGTGAGACCCCTGTGTACTACAGTAGCAGGGCAACAGATCAGTCCAAGCGGTAGGCAAAATCATAGTCCATAAAACAGGCCAGGGTCACTTCATCTGCAAGCAGTCCAAGCGGTAGGCAGTAGCGTAGTTGATAAAACAGGCCAGGGTCAGTTCACATGGAGGCAGTCCAAACGGTAGGCAGAGGCATAGTCACAAAACAGACCAGGGTCAGTTCACGTGGAAGCAGTCCAAACGGTAGACAGAGGCATAGTCAAAAAACAGGCCAGGGTCAGTTCACGTGGAAGCAGTCCAAACGGTAGGCAAAAGCATAGTCAAAAAACAGGCCAGGATCAGTTCACGTGGAAGGCAGTGGCATGGTTATTTGGGGAAGCATGGAAAATGGTTGGCACAGATGATGAAAATGGGGAATTAAAAATATGGGCTAATATTTTAGGGATGTATGATAAAGTTGGAAGCATTCACCAATGCAAAGGCCAGGTTGGGAGGGAAACTGGGGACAATGGTAGCTGGTATATTTTCGAAATCCTCTTTTGGTGCACACGCAACATTTATTTTGCTGTCTTCGGCCTGCTTCGGATGGTGAATGTTGAAGGGGAAGTGGCGCTCATGAAGTTGGCAAACAGCCTCAGAGCGAAGGTCTTCTGGGGGGGGGGTCTTTGGTGATAGATGAGGGACATGACAACTTCTTCTATGAATTGTAGGAAGGGGGCGGGGCTTTCTGTGGATTTGGTGTAGACTACGTAGGAATTATAAACGGCCAAATGGATGAGATAAATTGCTACCTTCTTGTACCAGAATCGGGACCTCCTTATCGACAAATAGGGCTGAATCATTTGATCATTGAAATCCCCCCCCATGTAGAGATTATAATCTTGGACACATACTGGCTTTTCAATGGGACCTTGTCTTCTTTGAACCTCAATTGTAGTGTCGTCATGGATGGTGGACATCATGTGCACGTCCCTTTTATCATTCCACCTCAAGGCCAGCACTTTGTTGCATCTCAATGCTGCTCTTTCCCCCCTTTGCAGCTTTTTGTTTACTAGAGATTGTGGAAAGCCCTTCCTAATTTTTCTGGAGGTTCCACAGGCCAGGGTTTTTGCGATGTGTAAGTGTTTGAAAAGGGGCAGGCTGGTGTAGAAGTTGTCAAGGTATATGTGATATCCTTTGTTCAGAATTGGGTATGCCAGGTCCCATACAATCTTTTAAGTTGTGCCCATGTAGACTGGGCACTCAGGGGGCTGGAGCTGGGAATCTTTTCCTTCATATATGCGGAACGCATACAGATATCCCGTGACTCTCTCACAGAGCTTGTATAATTTTACTCCATATCTGGCCCTTTTGCTAGGAATATAAGGCTTCATTCCTAACCGGCCTGAAAAGGGTACCAGGGACTCATCGACACATATATTCTGATCGGGGCCATAGAGTTCTGCAAATTGTTGGGAAAAGAAATTTATCAGTGGGCGAAGTTTATATAATTTGTCGTAATTTGGATGATTGTGGGGAGGGCACTGGCTGCTGTCACTAAAATGAAGAGACTATCATTTCGTATCGAGACCTGGCCATTACGGCAGAATAAATGGGCATGTTGTGGATGGGGTTGGTGGACCAATAGGCATGTCCTTCATTTTTTTCGTAAGCCCCATGTTTAGGGTGAGGCCCATAAGGGCTAGTTCACACCAAACGCAGTTCCGTTCAGTTATGTGTGCTTTTTTTCTGCACTAAAAATGCATGCACAGTGTTTTCCATGTATTCCAATGGCTCTAGTTCACACCATGCAGTCAGTTTCCGGTGCAGAAACTGACCGGAAACTGACTGCATGATGTGAACTAGAGCCATTGGAATACATGGAAAACACTGTGCATGTATTTTGTGCAGAAAAAAAGCACACGGAACTGAGCGGAACTGCGTCTGATGTGAACTGGCCCTTAACAATTTGAACAACTCCAAATTCAGATCTCTCTACTCAAACGGACGGGCATATGATGATTAGGGGTTGTTGGCAATATACTGCTGGGAATATAAATTTGTCTGGTCCACAATGAATTGCAGAAAAGTGTCGGGCAAAAACAGATGAAAACAATCAATCTCTGAGAAATTTTGGGTGTTGGCCTGCACACCTGGCTGTGCTGTGAAAGCGGGAATAATTGGTGATCCCGAGTCAGATGGCAGCCATGTTGGGTTGGCAAGACCACCTGGCATGTATGTAGAGGCACTGGCTCTTGGGGGTCGTGACACTCCAGTAGTTGGTGGATTTTAATTGCCTGTGCTGGTATTCAGGCGTGATGTGGCAGCACTGGTACTGGGTCTAGGCATTTGTTCCTGGGGCCTATCGCCAGTGGCAGCGCTGGTACTGGGCATTTGTTCCTGGGGTCCATCGCCGGTGGCAGCGCTGGTATTGGGCATTTGATCCTGGGGCCTGTCGCTGGCGGCAGCGCTGGTACTGGGCCTGAGAATACAATCTTGGTTTCCAGAGTGCCGTGCCCTTTTAGGAGGGATCCATTCTTCCTCTGAATCATTTGCTGATTTGCTATACTCAATCCGTTCAAATTCCGAATTTCATTCGGAATCAGAATTGGAATCTGATGAGAACTCCCCGTTGCTCTCATCAGTCATGGAGAGGATCTGGAATGCCTCCTCACTGTTGTAAACTCTTTTGGACATGACGCTGATGGCTGTGTGACAGGTGGCGGGTAACAATCACTGATGGGCTGTGCGATGGGTGGCAGGTGAAGTTCACTGATAGGTGATATCAGTGTGACAGGCGATAGTCACTGATAGGTGACAGGCCATGGATGGTGATGGGTGATGGTCACTGACGGGTGATGGTCACTGACGGGTGATGGTCACAGATGAGTGACAGGCCACGGTAACTGATGGGTGATGGGTGCACCGCTGACGGTCACTGATGGGTGATGGGTGATGGCTGGCAGTCACTGATGGGTGACGGGTAATGGCTGATGTCACTGATGGGTGATGGCTGACGGGTGATGGCTGACGGTCACTGATGGGTGACGGGTGATGGCTGACGGTCACTGATGGGTGACGGCTGACGGTCATTGATGGATGACGGTCACTGATGGGTGACGGCTGACGGGTGATGGCTGACGGTCACTGATGGGTGACGGCTGACGGTCACTGATGGGTGATGGGGGACGGGTGATGGCTGACGGTCACTGATGGGTGACGGGTGATGAGTGATGAGTGACAGGTGCACCGCTAACGGTCACTGATGGCAGTCTCTTATGTAACAGGTGCACTTTATGGGATGACTGTGATGACTGTTGGGTGACAGGTGACAATGGGGGGGGCAATGGAACAAGTGTTGTGCTTGGTGCAGTACCATACAGACACAGATCGGTAACTCATTGCTCCTGGCTCTTCTCTCCTCACACTGGAAACGGTGTGTGAGGAGAGAAGAGCTGGTAACAGCTAGTTAGCGCTCTGTGTTTACATTTAGTGATCGGCTGTGAAAGGATCACAGCCAAACACATGGTAAACAGCCGCCGGCCAATGGCTGTTTACCATCGTTGGTGACGAGCAGTGTTCCCGGGAACACACCGCCACCGACGTGCACACGCAGTGTGCTCGCGTTTGCGTGCATGCGCCGTGCACAGTGGGGCGGTACCATCTGTGATCGGCCCTGACTTCATCACGGCCTATCACGTGGTAAACAGCCATGTCGAATGTCTGTTCACCCCCCTCGGTGGCGAACGGTGTCTCCGTGACACGCTGCCACCAAAGGTACAGGGATGCGCGCACACGATCGTGTGCATTCTCTGTTTAAAGGGCAGGGCGTCACATGACGTCCTCCCAGAACGAGAGTCGCGCTGCCTGGCCTTCATACGACGGTCGCCTGGCCGTCATTTAGTAACTAAATAAATGTAATTAGTCGGACGAAACCGAAATTCAGAAACAAAATATTTCAGTTTGCACATGTCTAATATTCACTATCAAGGTGTTTTTTCATATATGTTGTTATGTCTTAATCCCTCACATTTTCCTTGGAGTGATCTACTAGTTTCAAGATTGGACTATATCACTTCTAATTGGACTGTAATATTTATAGGACTTTTTTTTTTTGTCATGTTAGCGCTGCAATTTTCTGTTTGTATATGGGACAGATAAGGACCTTCCCAAAACTGTTGCGACAAGGTTGAACATTGTCTTAAATATCTTTTTTTTAGCAGCAATAGTACCTGTCCCTGAAAGCATCTAAACTAATGCTAGGTTCACAACTATGCAGGTCACAGTTGATGTGTATTCCTGGTGAGTTTTGCGTTTCTTCACATGCACTTTTGATGTGTTTTAATGCATTTTTGGGAGGTGTTTGTTGTCATGTGGGAGAAACCTGCAAAAATGCAACTGAAACACATCTAAAACCTGCTGAGAGCAAAGAAGTCCCTGACCCTTTTAAAAAAACGCAATGGTTGAAAACGCACAGATGTGAACGTGACCCATAGGAAATCATCTTAAATGACCTGCAGTGGGTTTCTGCAAAACTGAAAAGGCACAACAAAATGCATAGGTTGGAACCAGGCCCAAATCATTTGAAGGGGGATTCACATACTTTTTGCTGAGAAACTATAGTAGGTGTGAAGGTCAGGTGACCTCAGAATTGTGTTCTCTGAACTATAATTGGAGCTTGGTTATTTCTTATTGTTTTGAGGAGGAAATAACCCCATTGCCAAACACAGGTAGTTTTATTATCTCTTTTTCCAAGTAGTAACATGTTGGAAATACTTCCAAATTATAACCTGTGCTGTCAATATGTGTAGCGTAGTGATAATCCCACTTGATGAGAGGTGTAAAGGCTAATTGGTAAGTAAGGGCATGGCTGCTGGTGGTGCCAAGGCTGTAAAAGCCATCTGTGTGCTCAAATTTCATTCTCTACAGATTAAAATAGTGCTTTCTTTTCTTCACATCCCTTGGGAAACATTGTGTCATTGTCTGTCTGAGCCTTTAGTTGGCTTATTATGGAAATTTCCTTCATGTAGAGAAGAGAAAAAAGTGTGAATATTAGACCTAATGTTTGGATTTACGTAAAACTGAATGCCAGGCAAACAACTAAATACACAAATGAAATACATACTGTATATAAGAGCTGTTTTACCTGGCAAAGAATGTGTATTTCTGTTTATCCAGTCCTGAGATATACAGTATCTCACAAAAGTGAGTACACCCCTCACACTTTTGTAAATATTTTATTATATCTTTTCATGTGACAACACTGAAGAAATGACACTTTGCTACAATGTAAAGTAATGAGTGTACAGCTTGTATAAGGCCCCTTTCACACGATTGGACCATTCAGGTCCGCCTGTCAGTTTTGACGGCGGACCTGAGCGGGCGCTCCATGTTAACCTATGGAGCGACGGATGTCAGCGGAGACATGTCCACTGACATCCGACCTGGTCCAATCCGCTAAAAGCAGACGGATGGCAGTAATGCCAGGTCCGTCGCTGGCAGATCGGGTGAGATCTAAGGAAAACGGACATGCTGTCCGTTTTCATCTGATCCCTCCATAGGCGGCAGCGGCGCCTGACAAGCCCCTCCCCTCTCAGTGAGCAGAGAGGGACCCGTCATCCGCCGGCTCAGCGGAGATCAACGGACTGTTCTCCCGCTGAGCCGGCGGACCGAGGCGGGCTCCGTGGAAACGGAGTCTGCCTCGTGTGAAAGGGGCCTAACAGTGTAAATTTGCTGTCCCCTCAAAACAACACAACACACGGCCATTAATGTCTAGACCACTGGCAACAAAAGTGAGTACACCCCTAAGTGAAAATGTCCAAATTGGGCCCAAAGTGTCAATATTTTGTGTGGCCACCATTATTTTAAAGCACTGCCTAGAGCAGTGGTTCTCAACCTGGGGGTCGAATGATGATTTGCCAGGGGTCAACAAATCCTGGGCTGTTCCTGAAGCCCGCACCGCTCTCCCAGCTATTTTGCAGCCGCCCAGCAGGGCTGTCCCTGGAGCCCGCAGCCGCCCACTCAGCCTCTTCGCAGCCGCTCATTCAGTTCACGACATGGCTGGGGGGCAGAGACTAGAGGTCAGCTGACTGGTGAGGAATGTGAAGTGGGAGGGGCTGGAGAAGACCCCATCTCCTGATTTTTCTACCTGTGATTATAGTAGTCATTAAAAGTCCCCATTACAGTTCTCAGATCAACAGATGACCTAAGTTGCCTGGTCAGAACTCCCCCCAGCACTGCCACTCATTCCACCCCCCACCAGCACTGCCACTCATCCCATTCCCCCCCTCCACTAAGGAGTAAGAGAAGGAATAAAAATAGAGAATACATGGAAGGGAGAGGAAAAGAGGGGGAGGAACAAAGAAAAAGGGAGAGAAAGAATAAGTGAAAGAACAAGAAAGATGGTAAGAGAGAGGAATGGGGGAATAAAAACAAGAAATTAGGATAGAGAAATAGAAAAGGGAAAGAAAGGATAACAAAAGAAAAGGAGTGGTAAATCCTAAAATGTACCATAAGGGGTTTTAATACTGTACGAGTAGAAGGGACTCAGGGAGCACTAAATGTCCGTGGGTTAGGGGCGCAAATTACTTGTCTTGCCTTGGGTGCTGAAACCCACGCTACGAAAATAATTTTACTGTTAGGGGTCCCCACAGCTTGGGAAATTTTATCAAGGGGTCACGGCACTAGAGTGGTTGAGAACCACTGGCCTAGAGGGTTACTCTTGGCCATGGAGTTCACCAGACCTTCACAGGTTGCCACTGGAGTCCTCTTCCTCTAATCCATGAAGACATCACGGAACTGGTGGATGTTAGAGACCTTGCGCTCCTCCACCTTCAATTTGAGGATGCCCCACAGATACTCAATAGGGTTTAGGTCTAGAGCCATGCTTAGCAAGTCCATCACCTTTACCCTCAGCTTCTTTAGCAAGGCAGCGGTTGTCTTGGAGGTATGTTTGGGGTCGTTATCGTGTTGCAATACTGCCCTGCAGCATAGTCTACAAAGGGAGGGATCATGCTCCACTTCAATATGTCACAGTACATCATGGTTCATGGTTCCCTCAATGAACTGTAGCTCCCCAGTGCCGGCAGCACTCATGCAGCCCCAGGCCATAACACTCCCACTACCATGCTTGACTTTAGGCAAGACACACTTGTCTTAGTACGCCTCACCTGGTTGCCGCCACACACGCTTGACACCATCTGAACCAAATACGTTTATCTTGGTCTCATCAGACTCATCAGACCACAGGACATGGTTCTTCAGCAAACAGTTTGCAGGCTTTCTTGTGCATCATCTTTAGAAGAGGCTTCCTTGTGGGACAACAGCCATGCAGACCAATTTGATGCAGTGTGCGCGTATAGTCTGAGCACTGACAGGCTGACCCCCCGCCCCTTCAACCACTGCAGCAATGCTGGCAGCACTCATACGTCTATTTCCCAAAGACAACCTCTGGATATGATACTGACATTTACACTGTTATACAAGCTGTACACTCATTACTTTACGTTGCAGAAAAGTGTCATTTCTTCAGTGTTGTCACATGAAAAGATAGAGTAAAATATTTACAAAAATGTAAGGGGTGTACTCACTTTTGTGAGATACTGTACATAACTCTAGACTGTACAGCCCTGCAGGTTTGAGGGGTCCTGATCTTTACTGCTGTTTCATTTTCACTTACAGGTCTTCTTCCCATCTTCACTGTGTGATTGGACAGCAAAGGAGAAGTAGCATCCCAATAAGCTCATCTCTCTGTCACTCTGCTTCCTTCTGTCAGTATGCCGCATACACTGCAGCAAGCCTGATTGGCTACTTGTGCTGTTTCCCTTTACCCCCTCAGAGCCCTGCTGACACTGCTGGTCCAGAGGAAGATGTCAGTGGCAGTGTGCAGTGCTGTGTATACATGCACATTATCAAAGGAGCCCCCATCCTCCAGTTGGCAAGTTCAGTTCCCCTTTAAATGTTCCTGCACTGCTTATTTTCTGGTAAAAAGAAGAACCTCTACCCTATTCTTTAAATGCCTTCCTGCCCTAGGGTAGGCGTAGGTTTGTTAGGATTAAAAAACACCTCCCTCTATGTTGGGGAAATGTGAAAAGAGGGATGGGGATGGGTTGTAGTCCTAACATATTTCCTGTCCCAGGGTGACAATGCTACTCCTTATTAGATACAATACAGTAAGGCAGTGTTTCTCAACCGGGGTTCCACGGAACCCTAGGGTTTCGCAAGAAGTCCCAAGGGGTTCTTCCGTCAATCACAGGCAGGGCGATCTAACCGTCAACCCAAGGCGATCTAACCGTCAATCACAGACAGCTGACTGGTAGATCTGCTCTACGTTAACACAGGCAGAGTAGCGCAGGAAGTGTCTGTAATAAGTTCACTTTCATATTGCACTGCTCTCCGACGGCCCCTCCTTTCCTCCTGTCCACCCCAACAGCTTGTGACTTCACCTGGGATAGAGGAGAAGAGAGGAGGGGCCAATGGGGAGCAGCGCGATATGAAAGAGAAGACTTATTCCAGCCGCTTCACGCGCTACTCTGCATTTGAAATGGCTACAACAGTGTACCGGTGTGCCCCATGCCCTGCTTTGAGTGTGAGCTTATGTGCCCCATGCCCTGTGATGTGCCTCATGCTCTGTGATGTGCCCCATGCCATGTGATGTGCCCCATGCCCTGTGATGTGCCCCATGCCCTGTGATATGCCTTGTGATGTGCCCCATCCCCTGTGATGTGCCCCATGCCATGTGATGTGCCCTGTGATGTGCACCATGCCCTGTCATGTGCCCTGTGATGTGCCCCATGCCCTGTCATGTGTCCTGCAATGTGCCCCTTGCCGTGTAATGTGCCCCATGCCCTGTGATGTGCCCCATGCCCTGCCATGTACCCCATGCCCTATGCCCTGCCATGTGTCCTGTGATGTGCCCCATGCCCTGCCATGTGCCCTGCCATGTGCCCCTTGCCCTGCCTTGTGCCCCATGCCATGCACCCTGTGATGTGCCCAATGCCCTGCCATGTGCCCTGTGATGTGCCCCATGCCCTGCCATGTGCTCTGTGATGTCCCCAATAACCTGCCATGTGCCCTGTGATGTGCCAATGCCCTGCTGTGTGCCTGTGATGTGCCAATACCCTGTTGTGTGCCTGTAATGTGCCCTATGCCCTGCCGTGTGTCTGTGATGTGCTCTGCCGTGTGCCCCATGCCCTGCCATGTGCTGCTGTGAGCTTCATAATCTGCCCTGTGCCCTGCTGTGAGCCCCATAATGTGCCCTATGTCCTGCTGTGTGCCCCATAATGTGCCCCATATCCTGCTGTGTGCCCCACAATGTGCCCTATTTTCTGCTGTTTGGCCCATGATGTTCCCCGTTTTCTGCTGTGTGCCCCATTTTCTGCTGTGTGCTCCATGATGTGTCCCATTTTCTCTTGTGTGCCCCATGTTCTGCTGTGTGCCCCATGTACTGCTGTGAGTCCCTTAATGTGCCCTGTGTCCTGCTGTTTGTCCCTTAATGTGCCCAATGCCCTGCTGCGAGCCCTGTAATGTGGCACGTGCCCTGCTGTGTGTCCCTTGATGTGCCCCATGTTCTGTATTGTACCCTGCTGTATGCCCTTTGTGCCCCATGTTCTGCTGTATACCCCATGGTGTGCCACATGTCCTGCTGTGTGCCCTTTGATGTGCCCCATGTCCTGCTGTGTGCCCTTTGATGTGCCCCATATTCTGCTGTGTGTCCCTTGATGTGTCCTGCTGTGCGTCCTTTAATGTGCCCATGCCCTGCTGTGAGCCCTGTAATGTACCATGTGCCCCATGCCCTGCTGTGAGCCCTTGATGTGCCCCATGTTCTGCTGTGTGTCCCATGTTCTTCTGTGTGCCCCATGATGTTCCCCATTTTATACTGTGCACTCCATGTTCTGCTGTGTGTCCTTATTATGTTCCCCATGTTCTGCTGTGTGCCCCATGGTGTGCCCAATGCTCTGCTGTGAGTCCTGTAATGTTCCCTGTACTCTGCAGTATGCCCCTTGTGCACCATGTTCTGTTGTATGCCCCATGATGTGCCCCATGTTCTGCTGTGTGCTCCATAATGTGACCTGCTGCCCCCATGTAATGTTACCCATAATGTGCCCTGCTGTCCCCCCTGTATTGTGTCCTGACCTCTGGTGCTCTGCCCTGCTGCCCCCTGTACACTGGTTATCCCCAGTTAAACCCAACATTGAGCATCTATGCAGAAAATAATGCTGTAGATCTGAAAATTATTTCAGGGGTTCCCCGAGATCTCAAACTTTTTGCCAGGGGTTCCCCGACGGTAAAAAGGTTGAGAAAACTGCAGTAAGGGAATGTTGTCACCTTGCGATAGCAAGTGTGTTACTGGGAGGTGAACAGCAGGTGAACATAAAGACAAAAAAGAACTTTAAAATATACCTTTACTCTAAAATACTCCCCTCTATCATTCAGGTCCTCCCCTCATCCTTAAGCTGGCCATAGACAGTTCGAATCTTCCCCATGTTCAGCAGGAAATGGCCAAGATTTGACCATGTATGAGCAGGCTAAATGTACTCAAGTTAATCAGTACAACCAGGCTGTTGGATTTCTCATGCGATTATTGCCAGCGGCTATACCCGCTAGCAACAATTACTATGTGTTCTCCCGACTGGGGCACCCACCCTTGCTGGGAGAACACAGTAGCTCTTCGGGAGGGATTCCCTATCAAAACTGACTGTGAGTGTAGAAAAGAAAATTGCCGGCTTTAACCTAAAATAACAGACAATATTTCAATTTTTTTTGGTTCTGGCTTGCCCCCATGCATTCATTTTCACCTAGGTGAGAATGTTGTCACCCTGCTACTGCAGCTGATATCGGATGTGGATATTCCCAGAAGTAATAAGAAGGACAGACACAGGGCTGGGAGAGGACCTTGAGGTACACGATCAGGGAACAGTTGCAAGAACCTGGAAGAGACAGCCAGCTCCCAATGACATAAAAGAGGAAGATGGGCGGTATAGGACCTGGCGTGCAGCAGTAGCTGAACAGTGGGTCCCTACAGAACAATTCTGCATTTATTGGGTGGGTGAGTATGTTTCCTGAGCACATTCCAGCATAAAAGATAAGAGGAAATGGCGAAAAAATTTAAGCAGAGAGGTGAAGTTTCTCTTTATGCTAGCTGGAAAGAAACAGCAGTATCGATACCTTTGGCCTAAGGCAGGGATCTCCAAACTATTGTCTATGGGCTAGATGCAGCCTACTGCAAGATTTAAACTGGCCTGCAACTAGGGTCAGTGGCTGTTCACACAGGTCTTCAGATCAGTCTATGGTCTCTGTTTTCCCCTAACAGAAGGACTCTGATGGGAACCCTTATGTAAGGAGGGACTCTAATGGGGACCCTGAGGTAGGGGAGGACTCTAATGGGGACTCTGATGTAAGGGAGGGCTATGATGGGGATTTTAATGTATGGGGACACTCTGGTGAAACACTTGAACTGAAAAGTTTGGAGACCCCTGGTCTAATGTACCATGCACTTTGAAAGACCCATTGGTAAGGGAAAATTGATCTTAATGACATACAGATGACTTTATTTGCTATTAGTGGTCATGGGAAAATCTGACACATTTGCCATTGGCTGAAAATATCCCTTTTATGCAAGAGGCCCATTTGGAAATAAGAGCCACATAACACACACCAATATGGTCTTCATACAGCTGTATCCTTCTCATCACAGTTTTTGTGTGGGCATCTTCTTTAATAGATCTGAGTGTTCCCAGAAAGTTGTAGATTTTCCGGTTTCTCACCCTCCCACATAGAGTATACAGATCCAATGCTTGAGGACATAAGCTATAAACCTACGTATAGTTAGTGTTTTTGTAGTGAAGAGGAAGATGGGTGAAGTGAGTCACAAGTCATATTTTTCTCCCTCCTAAGTGCAGATCCAGTTCTAGGATAGCTGTGTTCCAGACACGTCTGCCCTCATTCCCTACCATACCTTCTTTGACCCTACACTTTGCCTTGTCATTCAATAGACTGAATTGTCTGCACACTAAATCCTGCCATTTATGACTTCCAAGGGTTTCAGTTGAAAGGTAACAATGACAGCAGATGCTGCTCTGTAATCCACTTTCATTTTATTGCAATGTCTTTGTTGTGTTGAAAATCCGGTTTTTTGAAGAACTGATCTCAAAGCTACAATTTAACATAAGGAACTAGACTCAAGCACTTCTCTTGCTAGTCGCTTACTATTCAAACAAATGCAAATATGTTAATATCAAGACTTGAGCTGTGTGGTATGTAATGTATCAAAACACATTAAGAACATAGGAGTGGCACATAAAAGTAGCACTGCCACAGTATAAAACCTGCACCTGGACCCTGACCACTTGCAAGGATATTTTTGGTGCCTGGAGTGCAGCTTTATTTAAATGTCTGTTTTAAAAGTGTCATCTTGATGAAAACCCGACTGAGAGGTCAGTAGTAAGTGAGGCAGTGTTCCAGGGTCAGTAGCAAATAACGGAGACTTCAGAGGTCAGCTTGGCTTTCAGACTAATGCAGTGCGATTTCCCTCACTATGGGTGCAACACAATGTACCCACAGTATTTGTGTGGGTTAGCTGCACTTTGCCATACAGGTGCATCTCATAAAATTAGAATATCATCAAAAAGTTAATTTATTTCAGTAATTCAATTCAGAAAGTGAAACGTGTATATTATATAGATTCATTACACACATAGTGATAGATTTCAAGCATTTATTTTTTTTCAATTTTGATGATTTTGGCTTACAGCTAGTGAAAACCCAAAATTCAGTATCTCAGAAAATTAGAATATTGTGAAAAAGTTCAATATTGTAGACTCATAGTGTCACACTCTAATCAGTTAATTAACTCAAAACACCTGTATAGGTTTCCTGAGCCTTTAAATGGTCTCTCAGTCTGGTTCAGTAGGCTACACAATCACGGGGAAGATTGCTGACTTTTCAGCTGTCCAGAAGACAGTCATTGACCCTCCACAAGGAGCGTAAGTTACAAAAGGTCACTGCTAAAGAAGCTGGAACGCTGAGTGGAAGGAAAAAGTGTGGTAGAAAAAGGTGCACAAGCAACAGCGATAACCACAGCCTTGAGAGAATTGTGAAGCCAAGGCCAACAAGAATTTGGGGGAGATTCACGGGGGGGGGGGTTGGTGGACCACGGCTGGTGTCAGTGCTTCAAGAGCCACCACACACAGATGTATCCAGGACATGGGCTACAACTGTCACATTCCTTGTGTCAAGCCACTCCTGCACTAGAGACAATGTCAGAAGTGTCTTACCTGGGCTAAGGAGAAAAAGGACTGGACTGTTGCACAGTGGTCCAAAGTGCTCTCTTCAGATAAAAGCAAATTTTGCATTTCATTTGAAAATCAAGGTCCCAGAGTCTGGAGGAAAAGTGAAGAGGCACAGGATCCAAGTTGCATGAGGTCCAGTGTGAAGTTTCCACAGTCAGTAATGATTTGGGGAGCCATGTCGTCTGCTGGTGTTGGTCCACTGTGTTTTATCAAGTCCAAAGTCAGCGCAGCCCTCTAGCAGGAAATTCCAGAACACTTAATGCTTCCCTCTGCTGACCAGCTTTATGGAGATGCTGATTTCCTTTTAAAAGCAGGATTTGGAACCTGCCCACATTGCCAAAAGTACCAACACCTCGTTTAATGATCATGGTATCACTCTTAATTGGCCAGCAAACTCGCCTGACCCAAACCCCATAGAGAATCTGTGGGGCATTGTCAAGAGGAAGATGAGAGACACCAGACCCAACAATGCAGACGAGCTTAAAGCCGCTATCAAAGCAACCTGGGCTTCCAAACACCTCAGCAGTGCCACAGGCTGATCGCCTCCATGTCACATGGCATTGATGCAGTAATTCATGCAAAAGGAGCCCCGACCAAGTATTGAGTGCATACTATACTGTACATGCACATACTTTTCAGTAAGCCAACATTTCTGTAATAAAAATCTTTTTTATTTGTCTTATGTAATATTCAAATTTTATGAGAATACTGAATTTTGGGTTTTCACTAGCTGTAAGCCATAATCATCAAAATTAAAAAGAAAGAAATGCTTTAAATATACCGGTATCACTCTGTGTGTAATGAATCTATAGAATATACGAGTTTCACCTTTTGAATTGAATTACTGAAATAAGTTAACGTTTTGATGATCTTCTAATTTTTTGAGATGCACCTGTATGTCCCACGGTTTTGATGCTCTTTCTGAAAGCCCCTCCCACTGCAAAACACAATTTGGCCACACCCACTGTTCACCACGGCTTTGAGCTTTGGTGTGCACACCTATGCACAAAACTACTAATGTTGTATGGGCTAAATTAAACCATGGTGCAAATAAATACCGTGATAAAACTTAATGATTTCACTTGTGTATCAGAGTCACAATACATACACATCTAAAAAACATTGAAATACAGATAAATAATACACATTGGGTAGCGCCATCTCCCCATTTACTATATTTAATATCCAAATAGTCCCATTAGGAACTAATTAGGGGAGGCTGCAAACCCTTTTACTCCAAAGCGCGGACTTATTACACATATTTAATTATACAATATGTAGCACCCTTCTAGATACAGTGCATCTGGAAAGTATTCACAGTGCTTCACTTTTTCCACATGTTACAGCCTTATTCCAAAATGGGTTAAATTCATTATTTTCCTCCCAATTTTACAAACATGACCCCATGATGACAACATGAAAGAAGTTTTTTGAAATCTTTGCAAATTTATTAAAAATAAAAAACAAAAAAGCAGGGGAGCCTAGCCTTATGCAGTAAAAATGGAGCCAAGCATATCGCAGTCGTCAGTGGGAATTATCAGTGCCTTACGGTGAAGCTGCAAGCATGGCCCATTGTGGCGAAGTGTTGCTAAAATGGCAGTCTGCAGCCCACTTGACCTTGATGACGTCATCTCTGATGAAACGCATTGATAGGAGCCGGAATTCGTGACTTTACTATGCATGCAAGCGCATCGCCAGGGATTCTGGGTTGTGTTGTTTTTTTACTGCCGATTTCATGCCTAACATCTGTACATTTTTTTTTACTGATTTCAATACATTTACGTGCCGGATTTACACTATGGGAAGTGGTGTTTTGGCCGCTGCGCACCCCCGGGGGTGTGCATCGCGGTGATCGTCATTGCAGGGTGTCAGTCTGACACCCCGCAACACTGATCTAGGTAAACAGTCTCTGACAGAGACTCTTTACCACGTGATCAGCCGTGTCAAATCACGGCTGATCACAGTATAAACAGGAAGAGCCGGTGATTGGCTTTTCCTCACTCGCGTCTGTCAGACGCAAGTAGAGGAGAGCCGATCGGCTGCTCCTCTGACAGGGGAGGTTTGTGCTGATCGATTATCAGCACAGCCCCCCGAGGATGCCCACACTGGACCACCAGGGACGCCACTAGGACGAGCAGGGACTCCACTAAGACCACCGGGGATGTCACCACCAGGTAACGCCACCCTAAACCACCAGGGATGCCAATCAGTGCCCACAATGGGCATCACTGATTGGCAGGCATTATTGTTTGGCACTGATTGGCATCCATCAGTGACATACATTACAGTACATCCGTGCCACCTATCAGTGCCCATCCATGCCCATTCGTGCCACCTATCAGTGCCCATCCGTGCTGCCTATCAGTGCCCATCCGTGCCACCTATCAGTGCCCATCAGTGCTGCCTATCAGTGCCCCATCAGTGCCGCATATTAGTGCCTATCATCAGAGCCCATCAATGCCACCTCATCAGTGCCACCTCATTAGTGCCATCTCATTGGTGCCCATCAGTGCTGCCTTATCAGTGCCCGTCATTGCAGCCCCATCAGTGCCCATCAGTGAAGGAGAACACTTACTTATTTACAAAGTTTTGTAAATCAGTGCCCACAATGGGCATCACTGATTGGCAGGCATTTTTGTTTGGCACTGATTAGCATTCATCAGTGACATACATTACAGTACATCAGTGCCACCTATCAGTGCCCATCCATGCCCATTCGTGCCACCTATCAGTGCCCATCCGTGCCACCTATCAGTGCCCATCCGTGCTGCCTATCAGTGCCCATCCGTACCACCTAACAGTGCCCCATCAGTGCCGCATATTTGTGCCCATCATCAGTGCCCATCAATGCCACCTCATCAGTGCCACCTCATTAGTGCCAGCTCATTGGTGCCCATCAGTGCTGCCTTATCAGTGCCCGACAGCGCTGAAAGCTGAAAATTGGTCTGTGCAGGAAAGTGTATAAGTGCCCTGTATTGAAGTGGTTAAATGATTGAGGCCTGGACCCTGATATGTGATGAAATGAAAGACCACCTTATGAGCTGCTGAGCTGGGTGAAGATTCATTACAAAAAGCGCTGTTTGATTTCTCTAGTGAGAGTCACACGCACTCTGGTAAGCCTCATGCCCCGTACACACGGTCGGACATTGATCGGACATTCCGACAACAAAATCCTAGGATTTTTTCCGACGGATGTTGGCTCAAACTTGTCTTGCATACACACGGTCACACAAAGTTGTTGGAAAATCCGATCTTTCCAAACGCGGTGACGTAAAACACGTACGTTGGGACTATAAACGGGGCAGTGGCCAATAGCTTTCATCTCTTTATTTATTCTGAGCATGCGTGCCACTTTGTCCGTCGGATTTGTGTACACACAATCAGAATTTCCGACAACGGATTTTGTTGTCGGAAAATTTTATATCCTGCTCTCAAACTTTGTGTGTCGGAAAATCCGATGGAAAATGTGTGATGGAGCCTACACACGGTCGGAATTTCCGACAACAAGGTCCTATCACTTATTTTCCGTCGGAAAATCCGACCGTGTGTACGGGGCATCAGAGTGTTTCTGGTGGAGGACACGGGGTATTTCTACTGATCCACCTATTATTTGTAGAAGTCTTTCCATTGGGAGCTTGTGCTATATTTGCTCTATTCACTTGAGGGCTTTTTCTGGGAGCTGTGAAACTTTGCACATTGTCACTATATTTGAATTATTTGATTTTTTTGTCACTTTTGTTTATTTATATAATGTGTTTACTTTTATCAGTTGCTTTATGCACTGGGTTAATTGGATAAGCGGTGCACTTATTTGGTCATTATAGCTCTGTTTTATGATGTATCCTATACTTTGTGCTGCCTGCTGTAATTTGTGAAATATTTTTTCCCTTTAGCGCACCATTCTTCAGATTTGTGTTTCTTAGTTCACATTTTGTACTATTGAATGCCACTCAATCTGGATCACTCAGCGCCACTTTCCTGATCTCTTGGTTGGGGGTAAGCACTGAATACCTCACAGAAAGGTCATATGACTGCCTTTGTTGGAACTACATGTCCCATTGTCCCTAGTGGCATCTAAACAAAGTGCATGCATGTCCCGCATTTATTGAGACTTGGGAGCCACTGAGTTTCATAAGCCACTGAGTTTCACAGCAATGACAGCCTTCAAATGCTGCAACACTATTTATTTTTTGATATCAGGACTATTTTTTAACAATAGACCATCAGCTGGCCCTCTTCATTTCTGATGCATTACAAAGGCCACTGGGGTTGATTTACTTAAAGTGTAAGTAAACCCCCCTATCGTTTTCAGCCAAGGAAGCTGCCATCTTTGCCCCTGTTTAATCTACAACTGCCATGATGCTGCACATGTGATCAGTTATGACAACAGCTATTGGTGTCAGGGCTGGGCTCAGCCCTTCCTTCTCTGAGCTGGCCGCTCAGCTGTCAGCTAATTGCTAGCTCCTATCTCTCCACAGTTACTCACCTGTTGCTGATATCCTGCTCATCAGTCCTGCTTACTTAAGCCGTCCAGCCCAGAGGATCTCTGCCTTGGTCAACATCAGAGAGACTATCTCCTGCTTTCCTTTTAAAGACTTGCTTGGCTGACATCCCTTCTGGCTCCAGATCCTGCTTGCTGTTCCACTACACTGTTCCCTGACTTTCTGGTTTGGCTGACTATCTGTTCCGGCTACCGAACTTTAGCTATGTTTTGACTACGTTTGTTATATTTACTTTTATTATTAAACAAGTGTGATTTAACTGTACTTCTGTCTTGGTCTGATTTCATGGTTTCTGACAATTGGATGGTTTGCAAGTTTGGTTGAGAGCATAACCAATGGGAGTGTTACATTTCCGGCACGTGCCGGAAATGAAACTGTTTTACAGATGGGTTTACTTCTGCTTTAAACTGGAAGTGCAAAACCTGGTGCAGCTCTGCATAAAAAACAATCAGCTTCCATGTCTTTTTGTCAAAGCCTAATTGAACAAGCTGAAGTTAGAAGCGG
The DNA here is from genome assembly GCF_042186555.1 of Aquarana catesbeiana. Classification (NCBI taxonomy): domain Eukaryota; kingdom Metazoa; phylum Chordata; class Amphibia; order Anura; family Ranidae; genus Aquarana; species Aquarana catesbeiana. The sequence goes on along the minus strand of NC_133326.1, from coordinate 620,972,908 downwards.
GTTGGCTACCATGCACAGCTGCACTCGATTTTGCACATTCCAGTTTTAGTAAATCAACCACACAGACCTCTCCTCATCTCCCTCCCCTCCACATTTCCACAACGCCTCCTTGTGCACAGGCAGATGGCACAAAATGTTCTCAGCTAACAAGATTTTTAGCAAAAGTATTTTTGCACTAATAAAACAGATGTAACAAAAGACTATCAATGGTATATTTAGCAGATGAAAATGTAGTAAATAAGATAATTTAATTGTTAGGGTTTACATACAGTTTGAGGTTGATTTACTAAAATTGGAGAGTGCAAAATCTGGTGCAGCTGCGCATGGTAGCCAATTAGCTTCATACTTCAGCTTGTTCAATTAAGCTTTGATAAAAAAAAAAAAAAAAAAAAAAAAACCTGAAAGCTGATTGGTTTCTATGCACCAGATTTTGCACTCTCTAGTTTTGGTAAATCAACCCCTTTAGGTCATAAGTATGCCTGATAAGACTGAATATAGTAAGAAAGATATGCCTGGAGCTGAGAAGGAACATATTCAGCAGAGGGCATACATAACAGACAGGGTGGAAGGGGAACCAAGCACAAGGGGTTAATTATTTCAAAGTTGTGTGGCTAGCACTGACGCTTACATTACTGGTCCAGGAAACGGGGTGATTGGGAGGAGCTGGAAAGTATTTTTGCTGAGGAGGAATGGCTAGTTTCAATTGCAGAGCAGAAATCATCAAATGAACATCCCTCCTCCCTGCCCTTAGTTTTTTTTTCTGGTAGTCATGTTTTGTATTTAATTGTTGTTCTTTGGCGTTTTAAGGTCCTTGACGGGGGTCTAAATCTGGTCATTCGGGAAACAGTGGGGACCCAACTGAGGTATGGTGTCCTAGAGTTGGTACGGTTCACTGCAGAGTGACCGGGTAGTGTTAAGTACAGTGGGTGTCTCAGGTCAGCTGGGTTAGCCCCCGAGAAGGTGTTTGGCAGCTGGGGTCGCAACTTAGCTATCTGGCACCACAGACACAAAGTTCTGGCCATATGGTACCATCAAGGACCTCAAATCATTGTTATCTGGATTGAGATATTTATTATGTTTGTTATTTAAGCAAAGTGTCTGTTTAGTAAAAGGCCAATTCGGCCATTTAACTGAACTTAAGTGTTGTGTGGTTTTTCTTAGGAGGTATGGGGAGGTGGAGTTTGGGGAATACTTGGGTATATGGTCAGGTTTGGTGGTGAGCTCTGTTCTACACTAGTCAAGCATAATGGTTGTCTGTTATTTATGTATCCCCTCAGTGGTGCACTGGAAATCCTGGGCTGTTTGTCCATTTAAATCAATGGTTAAAATGACACTAAACACTATCCTTCTCCAAAAATAGTCCATATACATCCACTACTTAATGGCTTTGCAATCTACTTTTCATTAAATTGTTTCTTACCTTGTTTTCCTGCCTTCTTGAAATATCCTCTGTGAGCTCTGGAGCCTCTTCTTTTCATCCTCACTTCGGTTTATTTAAAGTGAGCACTGCACATTAATTGCGGTCATGTGCCCTGCTCTATGCACACTACACATCCCATAGTCCTCTTGAGGAGCAAGCAAAAGAGGATGGCTACGTTCCTACATACATTGGAAGCATGGAGAAGGACTGTAGCCACCTCTAACAGAAAGTTGAATCACAGCACCAAAAAAAAAGAAAATTTGGCGATTTGAATGAGGCCAAGAACAATAGAAATGACTTTGAGTTAAGAATACTGTACATACAAGAATAAAGGTTTTTTAAAAGGGATCCCATCCATGAGGACAACCCACCAGCAACAGAATGGCCCAGAAACTTCTCACCTGTGTCTATGGCATCACTCCCTATAGATTATCTCTCCCAATAGAAGGAAGAACACCTCCCTAGTGCAGCCACCTGCATGGAGTGATGCTGTAAGAGCAGGTGGAAGATGTCAGGGATTCTATTGCAGGAGACGACAGAGGAGGAAATGTAATATATTAGGAATATACAGTCAGGTCCATAAATATTGGGACATCAACACAATTCTAATCTTTTTGGCTCTATACACCACCACAATGGATCTGAAATGAAACAAACAAGATGTGCTTTAACTGCAGACTTTCAGCTTTAATTTGAGGGTATTTACATCCATATCAGGTGAACGGTGTAGGAATTACAACAGTTTGTTATGTGCCTCCCACTTTTTAAGGGACCAAAAGTAATGGGACAGATTAACAATCATCCATCAAACTTTCACTTTTTAATACTTGGTTGCAAATCCTTTGCAGTCAATCACAGCCTGAAGTCTGGAACAAATAGACATCACCAGACGCTGGGTTTCATCCCTGGTCATGCTCTGCCAGACCTCTACTGCAACTGTCTTCAGTTCCTGCTTGTTCTTGGGGCATTTTCCCTTCAGTTTTGTCTTCAGCAAGTGAAATGCATGCTCAATCAGATTCAGGTCAGGTGATTGACTTGGCCATTGCATAACATTGCACTTCTTTACCTTAAAAAAACTCTTATGTTGCTTTTGCAGTATGCTTCAGGTCATTGTTCATCTGCACTGTGAAGCGCCGTCCAATAAGTTCTGAAGCATTTTGCTGAATATGAGCAGATAATATTGCCCGAAACACTTCAGAATTCATCCTGCTGCTTTTGTCAGCAGTCACATCATCAATGAATACAAGAGAACCAGTTCCATTGGCAGAAATACATGCCTACGCCATGACACTACCACCACCATGCTTCACTGATGAGGTGGTATGCTTTGGATTATGAGCAGTTCCTTTCTTTCTCCATACTCTTCTCTTCCCATCACTCTGGTAAAGTTGATCTTGGTCTCATCTGTCCATAGGATGTTGTTCCAGAACTGTGAAGGCTTTTTTAGATGTTGTTTGGCAAACTCTAATCTGGTCTTCCTGTTTTTGAGGCTCCCCAATGGTTTACATCTTGTGGTGAACCCTCTGTATTCACTCTGGTAAAGTCTTCTCTTGATTGTTGACTTTGACACACATACACCTACCTCCTGGAGAGTGTTCTTGATCTGGCCAACTGTTGTGATGGGTGTTTTCTTCACCAGGGAAAGAATTCTTCGGTCATCCACCACAGTTGTTTTCCATGGTCTTCTGGGTCTTTTGGTGTCGCTGAGCTCACCGGTGCTGTCTTTCTTTTTAAGGATGTTCCAAACAGTTGATTTAGCCACACCTAATGTTTTTGCTATCTCTCTGATGGGTTTGTTTTGTTTTTTCAGCCTAATGATGGCTTGCTTCACTGATAGTGACAGCTCTTTTGATCTCATATTGAGAGTTGACAGCAACAGATTCCAAATGCAAATAGCACACTTGAAATGAACTCTGGAACTTTTACCTGCTCCTTGTAAATGGGATAATGAGGGAATAACACACACCTGGCCATGGAACAGCTGAGCACCCAATTGTCCCATTACTTTTGGTCCCTTAAAAAGTGGGAGGCACATATACAAACTGTTGTAATTCCTACACCGTTCACCTGATTTGGATGTAAATACCCTCAAATTAAAGCTGAAAGTCTGCAGCTAAAGCACATCTTGTTTGTTTAATTTCAGATCCATTGTGGTGGTGTATAGAGCCCAAAAGATTAGAATTGTGTCGATGTCCCAATATTTATGGACCTGACTGTAGATCACCGTGGCCTTAGAAGAGAAAAATCAGGAAAACCAGAAGCCAAAAATGATGTCTACCATCCTACACAAGAAACAAACAAAAAGCTAACAAAAAGGAGTCTTAACTATAACCAGCACAGTGCTATGTAATAAATGTATTTTTAAATCCAGTTTATCGTCACTTTAAGGGCTATAAGAGCAGATTATTTGCAATGCTGTATATATAAGTCTCATGATGGTTGAGAGGTCTCTCTTGTACAGATCATTGTCTTTGTTGATGATGATTACACAGCATGCATGCATAATGAGTAAGCATTTCATTAGTCATTTAGTATGCTCATTGAAGAAAGCCACCATCTGAGTCCTATCTCTTGCTGGGAAAATCATTTTGTCCCTTGTTGATTTCTTTGCCAGCCCTCCACTAGGTACATTTACTCAGTAGTTTGAAACACTTATCTCTTATATGTCCCAACCCCCCCTTTACCACCTAAAACATTAAAACATTATGCAGTTCCCGGTTCACATTTGGACCCTGCTAGTTGACTTTGATTTGTGCACTTATATTTGACCTTGTGTCTGTTTTCCAATACCCTGATTCAGCATCCCTATATGCTGCAATCTCCTTGTTGTTCATTACTACCTGCGAGAAAAAAAATTCTCAAAATTTATGTTGTTTCACAAGGGTAACTTTCTACTTACAAAAAATTTTGTAATTGTAAATGGTCAACAACACTAAGCATCTTTTTTGCAAACCACCCCACTAAGTTTTACTGCAATTGTGAAGTTCATACATACACAGTATCTCACATTTTTGTAAATGTTTTATTATATCTTTTCATGTGACAACACTGAAGAAATTACACTTTGCTATAATGTAAAGTAGTGAGTGTACAACTTGTATAATAGTGTAAATTTGCTGTCCCCTCACAAAAACTCAACACACAGCCATTAATGTCTAAACCGCTGGCAACAAAAGTGAGTACACCCCTAAGTGAAAATGTCTAAATCGCGCCCAAAGTGTCAATATTTTGTGTGGCCACCATTATTTCCCAGCACTGCATTAACCTTCTTGGCCATGGAGTTCACCAGAGCTTCACAGGTTGCCACTGGATTCCTCTTCCACTCCTCCATGACAACATCACGGAGCTGATGGATGTTAGAGACTGTGCAGTGTGTACTTTGTATGGGGTCAGTGCCCCAAATAATCATGGCTGTGCTGTAAAAGAATGAATTCCAACTGTATGTTCAAAGACAAACAAAACATCTATGGTGGCCAAAGTAAAGAAAAAAAGAGAAATGCAGTGGTCCAGAGGAGGTACACTTCAAGGCTTGTAGGTCTGTTTGTGAAGATCCAATTGGGGTTAAGTACAGAAGTGTTATCCCCAGTAGCTGTTACCCGGGAGACCTCCCTCGCACTGTGAAATTTATCCAGCTGATGGCAAGTAGCAATAGTGACCTGTCCATAGGTTCCGTGTTGGGTCAAAAATTGTTGAAGTATATGTATGGCTCTTTGTAAAAACACATGCCAAACAAACAGTTACAGATCCAATAAAGCGGTATACTTATCAAGTTTCCAGTTTCACTGCCTGTAGGGTAAGCCTTAATCCGTAGGTAGGTCATCCAACATGGAGTTCTCCCCTCTTTGCATGGAACCCTGGTGGGTCAAGGATTGGAGGTGGATAGGTGTAATCCATGCCTGACAGGTTTCACCGATCTCTTCCGGCTGCTTCAGAGGCTAGACAAGAATTGCAACCTATTGTCATGTGTCATTTCCAATGACATATTAGGCATTTTGTCTGCACATAGACACACATATATTTTGTATTCGTTAATATATAGGATAGGTGGTAGTGTCTTGAATCCTAGCCATCCCCTTTGACCATGAAAACTACTCCCCCTTGTACTTAGATCATCAGGTGACCCAGTAAACCAGTGCTGGTCCTCTTCTCAGCTGGAAGGGTCCAGAGAAGAGTACCAGAGTGCTGGACAATACTGTGGCTCCCGGAGGTTGGAGTGGGTCACTCACTTATCTAAGATATGTGCAAGGGGTACAGTTAACCTGGGGATGGGAAAGGGAGTCAGGATTCAGTCATTTGAAAGCATATTTACCCTTTAAATGTATATATAATACCTGCCAGAATATCTAATCACATTAGTTTTGCAAAGAATTTTAATTTGTTCAAAATAAACGTATTTCTGATTGTAAAAGAGCCCAGGCGGGGGTTAATATTTGAAAGGCAGATGACTGAAGAAAATAGATTTTCCCTTTAGTTTATAAAACCAGAGGCAATTCACTTAAATACTGTATTTTTCAGGCTTGAAAACCATATTTCATACAAGTATGCAATCTGCAGATAGGGTTTCTTCTTAAACAAATGAATTTTCTCTGCCTTAAAGAACAGGTAAATCCGAGCTGAGATCATTCATTACATTTATCTGTCCGCTGAGCAATTTACCTTATTGATTCCTTAATGGGTGAGACTTGAGTAAAAAGGCTGGTCCTTGTTCTTTAGAGGTTGATTTCATTAAAATGTGCAGTGGAGCAGGTTCACATGGAGGGGTGGATGGGGGGGAGGGGGTTACACACAGTGGGACAATGGTAAGAATGGCGGCAGTCAAGTCTAAACATAATGAAAGACTTGAGTGTGTCTCAATCCAGTGTGCGTTATGTACTAAAGCTCAAGATTTAAAACCTATTTCCGGTTTAAACTGTTTCAAATGGCCACACCCTCTTGTATAAGAAAACAAAAAGAACCTTCTAAGTAGTAGAGGTCATGTGGTGGTGGTCCTCAGGGTTCAAGTGGGGTATAACCGAGGAAGTAGGATAATGGCCCAGGGGACAACATGGAGTATGCACCAAGGAGAGGCAGGTGAGTCCTTATAATGTAGCAAGTATGTAGAGCTAATAATTACAATAATAGTAATTGAGAAGTATTCAAAATCATAACTTACATTTGGTGACTTTGTGGGGACCCTGTCACTGCTAGGAGTAGATTTAAGGTGGTATTAAGCTTTAAGATGAGAGCCCAGATGTCAAGGGTTTAGTACCCATTAATGTGTGGTTCTCTTTAGTACCCCAATGAAAGAATGGTATTGCTGTATGTTAACTATAATATTATATATTTTTTTTAATTTTTACTGTCAGATGGCTTTCGGGAAATACCAATCTCCTTCTCCTCTGCAGCCCTGCGCTCTTTTGCTCCGTACAAAGCATTCTGTGCTCATTCACAAACAGGAGACATACTAAACATGTAACTGTTGTTTACCATTATGCATGAATACAGGGTGCTCTGTACTGAGCATTCCTATATTCATTCAGTGAACCAGTAAAAATGAAAACATGTTTACCAATCCCACCTTCAGCGTACTTGCCATCCTGAAGGTCTGATCCTCCTTCTATGCACTGACAGGCAGGAAAATGGGAGAAGCCAACAGAGACAGGGAGAGTCGCAGGGGGATTGAGGCCACATAACAAAACATGGTGAAAGTCGGTGGACGCAGAGGGGAATCCATGGACATGAGGAGGAGAGGGAAAGCTGGGGTGATTGGAAGGGAGTTTGCAGGTGCACAGTGCGGAGGAACAGTTTAGGCAGCAGTTGTGGTGGAGACGCTCTAGCAATGGGGTCACTTTTTGAATGAATAGCTGCGATTAGCAGCTTATCAACCCCTAATCAAAACGATCCTTTTACTCAGCAGAGGCTGGTGCACACTTCTGGTATAAGTTTGTGGTTGGTGAAGTGACCATGAGCTTTTAGCAGAAGGAGGTTTGCCATGGACATAAAGCTTACTAACCGGGCCAGCTAGAAGTGGTCTTGTTCCAACGCAAGCCATATGTCCATAGCAGCAAAAGGCCCAAAGTCTGACATTTATCTGTCTATGATTCATGGAGATCTTTGCTGTGGGGCCATTGAGAGCCACACAGCTTGTAGGCAGGTGCAGTCTACTTTGTCTACTGCAGGTGGCACTCTCTACAGCGGCACCACAGTTGGAGAGGAGGTCAAGAGGAACATAGTTCCTCTATGATTTTCTGGGTCACTGGAGAAGCATCCCATTAGATGCTGCCACCCCATGTGAATCTGGCAGCCATCTCAGGTCAGATAGAGCCTTTTTAAGGCCCTGGCTCCCAGGTTTGGCACGTATTTGAGAGTTGGTAGAGTAGGGACAGTTACCCCACCTGTTAGGGACAGCACCAGCAGCAGGAAAAGGTTCCTGATGAGGAGGGAAAGCATATGACTTGCAACCTCTCTGAACACCTGCCTGTTGTGCACAAGATGACCAGGCCACATTCGTCCCCTCTACTGATGCTGACAGTCGGATACTGTCCGCTCTATACACACTGTTGGAACTGTGAGTGTTCCTGTTTGGGCTGTCCTTCCACCAGGTTATTTAGGAACTGTTTATTTAAATACAAGTTCTTTCACTGCACTGGGACTGAGTGTGTCAACCCTGCTGCACCACACCTACAAGTTACTCCATGGAAAGTATTCCAGCTGGGCACACATGCAAAGTATATATTCATTCCTATAGAAAAACTATGAACTGTTAAGGTTAACAATTGATGGCCTTTTCATTGTAATGAAGCCTGGCTAAAATACTATCTGTGGAGAAGTTATGCAGTTGCCTTTGGCCCCACAACGAACTTCTCCTCAATGTGGGCATGTATGCGGTAGACCTAAGGTTTGCTAGAGAGGGAGGGACAACATGTAAAAGTACAGATATCCTTTAAAGCTAAACTTCAGCCTTAGCTTCAGCCTTGGATAATTGTACAAGCTCATCTCCAGTACTGTAATTGCTTACTCTGATATCACTGCACACAGTGAGCTTCTCAGAGTGTGCATTAGAAGCTGCAGCAAGTTAATAGAGCTTGCCTTTTTTTCCTGGATGATGGCTGTCATTGTCATGAATCATCTAACCTTTCCCTCCAGTCGGACTGCTCCTTGCCTACCTCCTTCATTCATTGGTTTCGGGTTCTTTTAGTCATGAAGGATCTGCACTACATGTGGATGTTATCTAGAATGGGCTGCATGCAAATATATTCTGCCTAGGAACTCCCACTTCTCCAGATTGATATCCACCCATCAAGCCATTTTGATGTTTGTACAACTTCACCCATGAGCCAGCCCACTTCTTGCAACAGAGCTAAGGGCTCCCAGGAGGAGGAGTACTTAGGCATGGTGCTGTGATGTTTTTAGGTAGCTATGTGCTATGCTCCATTACCCCCCCCCCCCCCCCCCCCCCACCATGATCTGCCTGCAACTGCAGCAGAGAGAAGAATGAAAACCCAGTGATGACATCACTAGATTTAGAATAAGGTATGGAAATTGAAAGGGTTTATTTATATAGATTTCATCAGCATGTTGATAAAAGGAAACAAAAAGGATTTGCGAAGACAAACATAAGAAGAATAAAGCTTTAAAGTAAATCTGCAATAATGGAATACAAATAATGCCAGCATAATAGGTTAAAAGCAGCCATTGGGTGATGTCGATACTTAGTGTTCTCCCAGGCATCTCAATATGCAAATTTGGACTTTCAGCTCAGAGTCAGAGCTCTGGCACTCCTCCTTGCAATTTAACTTTCTATAGAGCAGGAAGGTGGCTAGGTGGCTAGAACTTCTGCCTAGTAGTACTAAGGTTGCTGGTTTAAATCCCAACAATGGTACTACCTGCCTGGAGTTTGCATGTTCTCCCTGTGCCTTTTGTGGGTTTCCTCCCACACTTCAAACACATGCTGGTAGGTTAATGGCACCTGTATACATTGGCTTTTATATGTGTATGTATGAATGTGCATTAGGGACCTTCAATTGTAAGCTCCTTGAGGGCAGGGACTGATGTGAATGTATAATATATGTAAAGCACTGCATAAAGTGGGGACACTATATAAGTACCTACAGTACACTAAATAAAATACAACTTTGGAATGTAGGAATTGTCCATTCCAGAGCATGAACTGTATCTCCAGATTCAAGGGCTCCTGAGGTTTGTGTGAACCTCAGGAATAAAAAATAGGCATAGTAGGTGCCTCTCAGTAGCTGATTTTAACTTACAATGCTGGGTTTACAGATAACATGATGGCAGGATTCCTACCAAAAAGAGCGAATAGCTCAAATATTTTGTTCTTCTGTCTCTAGTTTGCCTGTCTCATTACCAGCTAATTCTCTTCCACTCCTCAAACTTTAATCCTTGGCATCTTTGACAAGATGATGCAGAAAATGTACAGTGTCTGCAATTTTCAATGTTGTTGTCCAAAAATGCAATCTGTAATGTTTTGTTGGCACTTCCAACTTCCCTTGTTCTTCAAAATGGAACCATTTTTATTTTGATTTATGTCAGTGGAATGATTGGATGCAGCTAAATAATTTAAGGCTTATTTTTGAAAGCTTTCTCTAGATTGAAAAGACACATCAAACTGAGTTACAGTCATGGATTCAATCCTATAAAGCCTCTAGAAAGGTGAATCGAGAATTGTATTTAAGTCCAATTATTATGTCAGTGCATAAACTTTCTGATTATCTGGAGAAGCCAGATCTCACAAAAAGGCAACTTTGTTTTAGAAGAAAAATGAAAAATACAAAACAAATCACAATTGCAAGAATCTTAATGATCTTTATTTCAGGTTCTCACCACTTTTGTCCAACTTAACTTTTGGCCTCATGTACACTGCTGCTGGTAAACGGAGGTTTAGGAGCAGTTGGCAGGTTTTTTTCAACTGCTCCTGAACTCTCCTCAATGTTATCTTATCAGTACATGTACACAGGGTCGTTTACAGTTGTTTCTAGCCAGTTGAGTTTAGAGGCATTTTTTGGAACGCAAAAAAAAATGCTTTCAGAAGCTGATTTTACAGACGCTTCTAAACACTTCTAAATACGGCTAAACGCGGTAACTCGCTTTTAGCCGCATTTTGTTTACAGGCATTTTTCCTTTTTTGCTATTTTGAAAAAAAAACCCCAAAAAAACACTTCTAAACACAAACATGGCAAAACACAGCTAAACGCGGCATGTAAATGCAGCAAAACGGACGTTTTAAACGTGGGTTACTATCTGTCAAGTTAAATAGTTCGGGAGAGGTTGTAAAAACGTGTACAGGAAGCCTTGGGTAAATCAGGTGAAAAATTTCTAGTTTCACTAAAACAAAAAGGTGTGGAAAGTTTTAAGCTGACCATACACTATTCAATTTTGGAACAAAAATTTGCAGGGAAATTCGAACCAACAGCTCGGTACATTTGACGATTTTATCAGTCTTGTTTGAAAGTTGTTCAAAATTAATTTGCTTTACATTCAATCTTGTACTGAATGGACCCGAATTAAAAAAAAAAAAAAAAGACGTACACTGTTAGAAATTAGTTCGTTTGAGAAAATTTTTCCATCCTGTTCCTTCAAATTTACTCATCACTCATCAAAATCACTCATCAAAAACAAATGTTGATTTGACCCCATACTGATTAGAAAATCGAACAAACTTTATTAATATGAACTAAATTCTATGAGTGTGTACCCAGCTATATAAATAATATCTTCAGAAAGCAGCTACAGGCTCAGTAGAAAAACCTGTATCCTGCAAACATGTTGCAGAGAAAGACCCTTGCTAAAGCACAGAATGCGTAAGCAACACCATATCTTGTAAACGTAATTGATTTTTAACATTTAATTTTGCTTAACTAAACTGGCAACAACAGCTCAATCTTATTACTCTCAGCTTGAAACAAGAGCTTTCTAAGCAATTTTGGCTGTGACACCTGATTTTTTTTTTTAATTCTTTTTTTCAATTTTTTTTTTAACACAGGAGTAAAGCAAGCTTATAAAAAAAAATGTACATCTAAGGATAATGCCCTCCAGCCCCTCAAGCATTCACTGCTGTATTAATATTTGACTCCTGTACAATCCTGGTCTGTGGTCACATGGGGGAAACCTGATGCTTCCTTCGAGGTCTATAAAACACAGGGCTTTTTTTCTCAGAAAATAGGTGAAGGAACTCAACCACGATCTCTCAAAAAAACCCTCCCCTCCCCCACCCCACACAAACCCTCCAAACCGCATCAAATAGTGAGTGTGCTCAGATTTCACTAACAGTGGAAGGGGTGTTCTGACAAAATAGGACATGGACAATAAATACCTGGAGTGCATTATGTACAGAGTGCAGAGTTTAGGGGGGGGGGGGGAATGGGGGAGTTACACAGAGTGCAAAGTTCAGGTGGTGCGTTCGGGGGTGGGCTATGTACATAGTGTAGAATTTAGGGGTGCTCTGCATACAGAGTGCAATGTTCAGGCATGCACTACACACAGAGTGCAAAGTTCAGGGGTGCACTACACACAGAGTGCAAAGTTCAGGGGTGCACTACACACAGAGTGCAAAGTTCAGGGGTGCACTACAGCCTTCTTCCACAGCTGTTTACCTATGCATCCCCTATCCTCTTCACTTTCCCCCCTCTTCAACTCTGACCTCTGCATGCAAACCCCCTTCCACTGTCTCCATCTTCTCCTTCCTTCCTTAAAAGCTCCGCCATCTTCCACATGTCTTACTTGTGTTGGTGTATTAAGCTGAAGCACCCAGCCGGCTCTAGTACCTCCCCGCACACTGTAGGTGTCTCTGCCTCTCTCACTTGCAGAGGGGTCATTCAGTTGAGGTGTTGGGATCTGTATCTGCATCTCCCTTGGCCCCATCCTGCACTCAGTGGCAGTCACTCAGGAGATCAAATCTATGTGAGCCGTTGGGAGACAAGCTTACACTTGTAAACACAGAAGCCGTACTTCTGTTATTGCAATCGATAGTGGTGAGTAGGGAGCAGAGGGCCTGAGCCAGAGGTGGTAGAACTGAGTTCTACCAAGTTCCAGCTGAAAAAAATCCCTGCTAAAACATATAACTTCTCTAAAGGGAGCAAAACGGAATCTCAGGATAATGGAAACAACTATATGGTACCATTACTAATACAGTGAGGTGAGAAATTTGTTGTTAGCAATGTTAAAAAAAAAAAAAAAGAGTCCATATCCATAGAAATCGATAATAATGCAAAAAATAAAAAAAAATAGAAAAATAAATAAGGAAGACACCTGATTTTTTTTAATCAAATGGTAATAGGGATGAGCTTCGTGTTCGAGTCGAACCCATGTTCGACTCGAACATCATCTGTTCGCCCATTCGCCGAATTGCGAACGATATGGGCCGATCGCGCCAAATTCATGTGTAGAGAGAGCTGTAATTGGCCAAAGCCAGGGTGGCTGTGGCCAATTATGGCTCAGGAGGTTTAGTACACACCCCCACACTATACAAGGCCGCCTGCACGGCGGCCCTGTGTAGTGTGTTCCGGCGTATATGTATATATATATATATATATATATATATATATATATATATATATATACACTGTATTCAGTTTAGCTAGATCAGTTCCTGTTATTATCTTCCTACTGACAGGCAGGCTTGTGTTGTTTCAGTATTTACAGCCACCTGAAGAAAATTGCTGGTGTTCTCCTGATCCTATTAGTACCACAGTCAGGCAGCTAGACTATTTACAGTTAGTGAAGTGCGTCCTCCTCACAGTGTTCAGCTAAAGCTACAAGTTAGTTTAGTGTGACCTCTGCACAGTGTTCAGCTAAAGCTACAAGTTAGTGTAGTGTGACCTCTGCACAGTGTTCAGCTAAAGCTACAAGTTAGTGTAGTGTTTCCTCTGAACAGTGTTCAGCTAAAGCTACAAGTTAGTGTAGTGCACAGTGTTCAGCTAAAGCTACAAGTTAGTGTAGTGCGTCCTCCTCACAGTGTTCAGCTAAAGCTACAAGTTAGTGTAGTGCGTCCTCCTCACAGTGTTCAGCTAAAACTACAAGTTAGTGTAGTCCGACCTCTGCACATTGTTCAGCTAAAGCTACAAGTTAGTGTAGTGCGCCTCCTCACAGTGTTCAGCTAAAGCTACAAGTTAGTTTAGTGTGACCTCTGCACAGTGTTCAGCTAAAGCTAGAAGTTAGTGTAGTGCGACCTCTGCACAGTGTTCAGCTAAAGCTACAAGTTAGTGTAGTGCACAGTGTTCGGCTAAAGCTACAAGTTAGTGTAGTGCGTCCTCCTCACAGTGTTCAGCTAAAGCTACAAGTTAGTGTAGTGTGTCCTCCTCACAGTGTTCAGCTAAAGCTACAAGTTAGTGTAGTGTGACCTCTGCACAGTGTTCAGTTAAAGCTACAAGTTAGTGTAGTGCGTCCTCTGAACAGTGTTCAGCTAAAGCTACAAGTTAGTGTAGTGCACAGTGTTCAGCTAAAGCTACAAGTTAGTGTAGTACGTCCTCCTTACAGTGTTCAGCTAAAGCTACAAGTTGGTGTAGTGCGACCTCTGCACAGTGTTCAGCTAAAGCTACAAGTTAGTATAGTGTGTCCTCTGAACAGTGTTCAGCTAAAGCTACAAGTTAGTGTAGTGCACAGTGTTCAGCTAAAGCTACAAGTTAGTGTAGTGCATCCTCCTCACAGTGTTCAGCTAAAGCTACAAGTTAGTGTAGTGCAACCTCTGCACAGTGTTTAGCTAAAGCTACAAGTTAGTGTAGTGCATCCTCCTCACAGTGTTCAGCTAAAGCTACAAGTTAGTGTAGTGCACAGTGTTCAGCTAAAGCTACAAGTTAGTGTAGTGCGTCCTCCTCACAGTGTTCAGCTAAAGCTACAAGTTAGTGTAGTGCGACCTCTGCACAGTGTTCAGCTAAAGCTCCAAGTTAGTGTAGTGTGACCTTCTCACAGTGTTCAGCTAAAGCTACAAGTTAGTGTAGTGCGTCCTCTGAACAGTGTTCAGCTAAAGCTACAAGTTAGTGTAGTGCACAGTGTTCAGCTAAAGTTACAAGTTAGTGTAGTGCGTCCTCTGCATAGTGTTCAGCTAAAGCTACAAGTTAGTGTAGTGCATCCTCTGAACAGTGTTCAGCTAAAGTTACAAGTTAGTGTAGTGCAACCTCTGCACAGTGTTCAGCTAAAGCTACAAGTTAGTGTAGTGCATCCTCTGAACAGTGTTCAGCTAAAGCTACAAGTTAGTGTAGTGCGACCTCTGCACAGTGTTCAGCTAAAGCTACCTGTAGAAGGTTGGTGGTGTTTTTCTGATCCAATCACTACCGCAGGCAGCTACATTATTTACACGCTGGTTCAGTGCGACCTCTGCACAGTGTTCAGCTAAAGCTATCTGTAGAAAGTTGGTGGTGTTTTCCTGATCCTATCACTACCGCAGGCAGCTACATTATTTACACGTTAGTCTAGTGCGACCTCTGCACAGTGTTCAGCTAAAGCTACCTGTAGAAGGTTGGTGGTGTTTTCCTGATCCTATCACTACCGCAGGCAGCTACATTATTTTAACGTTAGTGTAGTGCGTCCTCTTCACAGTGTTCAGCTAAAGCTACCTGTAGAAGGTTGGTGGTGTTTTCCTGATCCTATCACTACCGCAGGCAGCTACATTATTTACACGTTAGTGTAGTGCGACCTCTGCGCAGTCTTCAGCTAAAGCTACCTGTAGAAGGTTGATGGTGTTTTACTGATCCTATCACTACCGCAGGCAGCTACATTATTTACACGTTAGTGTAGTGCGACCTCTGCACAGTGTTCAGCTAAAGCTACCTGTAGAAGGCTGGCAGTGTTTTCCTGATCCTATCACAACCGCAGACAGCTACATTATTTTAACGTTAGTGTAGTGCGTCCTCTGCACACTGTTCAGCTAAAGCTATCTGCAGAAAGTTGGTGGTGTTTTCCTGATCCTATCACTACCACAGGCAGCTACATTATTTACACGTTAGTCTAGTGCGACCTCTGCACAGTGTTCAGCGAAAGCTATCTGTAGAAGGTTGGTGGTGTTTTCCTGATCCTATCACTACCGCAGGCAGCTACATTATTTACACGTTAGTCTAGTGCGATCTCTGCACAGGGTTCAGCTAAAGCTACCTGTAGAAGGTTGGTGGTGTTTTCCTAATCCTAGTACTACCGCAGGCAGCTACATTATTTTAACATTAGTGTAGTGCGTCCTCAGCACAGTGTCCAGCTAAAGCTATCTGTAGAAGGTTGGTGGTGTTTTCCTGATCCTATCACTACCGCAGGCAGCTACATTATTTACACATTAGTCTAGTGCGACCTCTGCACACTGTTCAGCTAAAGCTACCTGTAGAAGGTAGGTGGTGTTTTCCTGATCCTATCACTACCGCAGGCAGCTACATTATTTACACGTTAGTGTAGTGCGACCTCTGCACAGTGTTCAGCTAAAGCTACCTGTAGAAGGTTGGTGGTGTTTTCCTGATGCTATCACTACCACAGGCAGCTACATTATTTACACGTTAGTGTAGTGCGACCTCTGCACAGTGTTCAGCTAAAGCTATCTGTAGAAGGTTGGTGGTGTTTTCCTGATCCTATCACTACCGCAGGCAGCTACATTTTTTTAACGTTAGTGTAGTGCGTCCTCTGCACAGTGTTCAGCTAAAGCTATCTGTATAAGGTTGGTGGTGCTTTCCTGATCCTATCACTACCGCAGGCAGCTACATTATTTACACATTAGTGTAGTGCGACCTCTGCACAGTGTTCAGCTAAAGCTACCTGTAGAAGGTTGGTGGTGTTTTCCTGATGCTATCACTACCACAGGCAGCTACATTATTTACACGTTAGTGTAGTGCGACCTCTGCACAGTGTTCAGCTAAAGCTATCTGTAGAAGGTTGGTGGTGTTTTCCTGATCCTATCACTACCGCAGGCAGCTACATTATTTTAACATTAGTGTGGTGCGTCCTCTGCACAGTGTTCAGCTAAAGCTATCTGCAGAAGGTTGGTGGTGTTTTCCTGATCCTATCACTACCACAGGCAGCTACATTTTTTTAACATTAGTGTAGTGCGTCCTCTGCACAGTGTTCAGCTAAAGCTATCTGTAGAAGGTTGGTGGTGTTTTCCTGATCCTATCACTACCACAGGCAGCTACATTATTTGCACGTTAGTCTAGTGCGATCTCTGCACAGTGTTCAGCTAAAGCTACCTGTAGAAGGTTGGTGGTGTTTTCCTAATCCTATCACTACCGCAGGCAGCTACATTATTTTAACATTAGTGTAGTGCGTCCTCTGCACAGTGTCCAGCTAAAGCTATCTGTAGAAGGTTGGTGGTGTTTTCCTGATCCTATCACTACCGCAGGCAGCTACATTATTTACACATTAGTCTAGTGCGACCTCTGCACACTGTTCAGCTAAAGCTACCTGTAGAAGGTAGGTGGTGTTTTCCTGATCCTATCACTACCGCAGGCAGCTACATTATTTACACGTTAGTGTAGTGCGACCTCTGCACAGTGTTCAGCTAAAGCTACCTGTAGAAGGTTGGTGGTGTTTTCCTGATGCTATCACTACCACAGGCAGCTACATTATTTACACGTTAGTGTAGTGCGACCTCTGCACAGTGTTCAGCTAAAGCTATCTGTAGAAGGTTGGTGGTGTTTTCCTGATCCTATCACTACCGCAGGCAGCTACATTATTTACACGTTAGTGTAGTGCGACCTCTGCACAGTGTTCAGCTAAAGCTACCTGTAGAAGGTTGGTGGTGTTTTCCTGATGCTATCACTACCACAGGCAGCTACATTATTTACACGTTAGTGTAGTGCGACCTCTGCACAGTGTTCAGCTAAAGCTATCTGTAGAAGGTTGGTGGTGTTTTCCTGATCCTATCACTACCACAGGCAGCTACATTATTTTAACATTAGTGTGGTGCGTCCTCTGCACAGTGTTCAGCTAAAGCTATCTGCAGAAGGTTGGTGGTGTTTTCCTGATCCTATCACTACCACAGGCAGCTACATTTTTTTAACATTAGTGTAGTGCGTCCTCTGCACAGTGTTCAGCTAAAGCTATCTGTAGAAGGTAGGTGGTGTTTTCCTGATCCTATCACTACCGCAGGCAGCTACATTATTTACACGTTAGTGTAGTGCGACCTCTGCACAGTGTTCAGCTAAAGCTACCTGTAGAAGGTTGGTGGTGTTTTCCTGATCTTATCACTACCACAGGCAGCTACATTATTTACACGTTAGTGTAGTGCGACCTCTGCACAGTGTTCAGCTAAAGCTATCTGTAGAAGGTTGGTGGTGTTTTCCTGATCCTATCACTACCGCAGGCAGCTACATTATTTACACGTTAGTCTAGTGCGACCTCTGCACAGTGTTCAGCTAAAGTTACCTGTAGAAGGTTGGTGGTGTTTTCCTGATCCTATCACTACCGCAGGCAGCTACATTATTTACACGTTAGTGTAGTGCAACCTCTGCACAGTCTTCAGCTAAAGCTACCTGTAGAAGGTTGGTGGTGTTTTCCTGATCCTATCACTACAGCAGGCAGCTACATTATTTTAACATTGGTGTAGTGCGCCCTCTGCACAGTGTCCAGCTAAAGCTATCTGTAAAAGGTTGGTGGTGTTTTCCTGATCCTATCACTACCGCAGGCAGCTACATTATTTACACGTTAGTGTAGTGCGACCTCTGCACAGTGTTCAGCTAAAGCTACCTGTAGAAGATTGGTAGTACTTGATCCTATCACTACCGCAGGCAGCTACATTATTTTAACGTTAGTGTGGTGTGTCCTCTGCACAATGTTCAGCTAAAGCTATCTGCAGAAGGTTGGTGGTGTTTTCCTGATCCTATCACTACCGCAGGCAGCTACATTATTTACACGTTAGTGTAGTGCGACCTCTGCGCAGTCTTCAGCTAAAACTACCTGTAGAAGGTTGGTGGTGTTTTCCTGATCCTATCACTACCGCAGGCAGCTACATTATTTACACGTTAGTGTAGTGCGACCTCTGCACAGTGTTCAGCTAAAGCTCCCTGTAGAAGGTTGGTAGTGTTTTCCTGATCCTATCACTACCGCAGGCAGCTACATTTTTTTAACGTTAGTGTAGTGCGTCCTCTGCACAGTGTTCAGCTAAAGCTATCTGTAGAAGGTTGGTGGTGTTTTCCTGATCCTATCACTACCGCAGGCAGCTACATTATTTACACGTTAGTGTAGTGCGACCTCTGCACAGTGTTCAGCTAAAGCTACCTGTAGAAGGTTGGTGGTGTTTTCCTGATGCTATCACTACCACAGGCAGCTACATTATTTACACGTTAGTGTAGTGCAACCTCTGCACAGTGTTCAGCTAAAGCTACCTGTAGAAGGTTGGTGGCGTTTTCCTGATCCTATCACTACCGCAGGCAGCTACATTATTTTAACGTTGGTGTAGTGCGTCCTCTGCACAGTGTTCAGCTAAAGCTACAAGTTAGTGTAGTGCGACCTCTGCACAGTGTTCATCTAAAGCTACCTGTAGAAGATTGGTGGTGTTCTCATACTACAGGCAGGCAGTTGATTTTGCTAGCTGCAGTATCAGTATATATATATATATATATATATATATATATATATATATATATATATATCCCAGCTTAGCGCAGCTACATCTCACTGCAGGCCATTAGTATGTCTGGAAGGCCAACAAGGAGAGGCAGACAGTCACAAGCCAATAAAAGAGGGCAAGCAGGCTCTGTGTCTAGAGGCAACAGTGCTGGTTGTGGAGACAGTGCATTCTCATCAGCACGTGGCCGTGGGACAAGCTTAGCCTTTTTTTCAGGCAGCTGGCCGCGTTGAGCCGCAACATGCGGAAGACTTGGTCGAGTGGATGACCAAGCCGTCCTCATCCTCCTCATCCTCTCTCACCCATGCTCAGGGTACTTTGTCTGGCAAAGCAGCTGCCAACGCGGCCTCTTTCCTCGGCTCAATGGCATCAGTGACTCCTTCCCTAGCCCCACCATTTCCTCCTGAGGAGTCCCTCGAACTGTTTGACCACAGTGTTGGGTACATGCTCCAGGAGGATGCCCAGCATTTAGAAGGCTCTGATGATGATACTGAGCTAGATGAAGGCAGTAACATGTGCACGGACAGAGGAGGTGCCCAAGAAGGACAGCAAACTGGCAGTCATGCTCCCCCTGCTGCAGCATACTGCCAGGTTTGCTCCAGTGATGAGGAGGGAGGGGATGATGAGGTCACTGACTCAACGTCGGTGCCTGATAGAAGAGAGGAGGAGGAGGCACATCACCAACAAGGCAGGATGCCCTCCAGGGGCCAGTCTAAGGACAGCACACTGACTGCATCACACCGCAAAGCTCCGCATGTGCAGGGCGCTGCTGTCTCTGCGCGTTATTCCAAAAGTTCTTTGGTGTGGGCCTTTTTTGAGATGAGTACATCAGATCGCACCGCTGCTATTTGCAACATATGTCTCAAGCGTATCTCACGTGGCCAAAACATCTCCCGCTTGGGCACCACATGCTTGACCAGACATATGTTGACCTGCCATGCAGACCCACACCAAAGAACAAAGAGGACCTCTCCTTGCTCCTCATCAGCTGAGATCTCCAACCCCACTATACCTTTAGTCCTCTCTGAGACCTGCACTGAGAGGAATGAAGGTGTAGAATTAGGTGTGTCACAGCCAAGTACTTGTGGGCAATCTGCTTTCGGTACACCGACGTCAGATTGTACCAGGCAAATTTCCCTGCCCCAGCTGCTGCACCACCGAAAGAAGTTCACTCCCAGCGATTGAATGCTAGATTGGCAAAATTGCTAGCACTTCAACTGCTACCTTTTCAGTTGGTAGACTCTGCTCCCTTCCGTAAGTTTGTGGAATGTGCGGTTCCTCAGTGGCAGGTACCCAAACGCCACTTTTTCTCATGGAAGGCGATTCTGGCTCTCTACCGGCATGTGGAAGGCAATGTCCATGCCTCGCTGGACAGGGCGGTCAGCGGTAACGTGCATATTACCGCTGACTCACGGTCCAGCAGGCATGGACAGGGACGTTACCTAAGTTTCACGGCGCATTGGGTGACTCTGCTGGCAGCTGGGAAGGATGCAGGACAAGGTGCAGTAGTGTTGGAAGTTGTTCCGCCACCACGCCTCCAAAATGCCACTACTAATGATTCTGACACACCTCTCTCCTCCACCCCCTCCTCTTCTTCTTCCTCCATGGCCTCTTCCTGTGCTTTGTCCTCGGAACCAGCGGTGCTCCATAGGCATTCAACAGGCTACTCAAGTATGCAGGCCAAAAGATGCCATACGGTGCTTGAGCTGGTGTGCTTGGAGGACAGGAGCCACACTGGAGCAGAGGTTCTGTCAGCTCTGCAGGGGCAGGTTCAGAGGTGGTTGACGCCACGCCAACTTAAGGCAGGAATGGTGGTTTGCGACAATGGCACCAACCTCCTCTCCGCCCTCCGACAGGGACAAATGACCCATGTGCCCTGTTTGGCTCACGTCCTTAACTTGGTGGTGCAGCGGTTCTTGGGCAGGTATGCTTACAGGATGTCCTAAGGCAGGCCAGGAAAGTCTGTGTGCATTTCCGCCAGTCATATAATGCCAGTGTTCGGCTGGCAGACCTCCAAAAGAAATTTAAGCTGCCCAAGAACCGCCTAATCTGTGACATGCCCACCAGGTGGAACTCAACATTGGCCATGCTTCAGAGGCTGCACATGCAGCAGAGGGCCATCAATGAGTACCTGTGCGACTATGGCACCAGGACAGGTTCAGGGGAGCTTGTTTTTTTTTCCCCACGCCAGTGGGCCATGATCAGGGATGCATGCACTGTCCTGTCACCATTTGAGGAGGCCACAAGGATGGTGAGCAGTGACAGTGCATGCATCAGTGACACTGTCCCCCTTGTCCACCTGTTGGAGCACACGCTGCGTGGAATAATGGACAGGGCACTTGAGGCAGAACAGAGGCAGGAAGAGGAGAACTTCCTTAGCTCTCAAGGCCCCCTTTATCCAGACAGTGTTTCTGCGTGCCCACCTATCACACAGGAAGAGGAGGAGGAGGAGGAGGAGGCCTGTGTCAGTATGGAGGTGGAGCCTGGCACTCAGCATCAGCAGCAGTCTTTAAGGGATCATTTACAGTCCCAAGAAACACATGGACTTGTACGTGGCTGGGAGGAGGTGGCTGCGGATCATGTCATCCTTAGTGACCCAGAGGACTCCGGACCGAATGCCTCAGCAAACCTACGCTGCATGGCCTCCCTGATCCTGCAAAGCCTGCGTAAGGATCCTCGTATTCGTGGTATCAAGGAGAAGGAACAATACTGGCTGGCAACCCTCCTTGATCCACATTACAAGGGTAAGGTTGCGGACTTTATCTTGCCGTCGCAGAGGGAGCAGAGGATGAAACATCTTCAGGAGGCCTTGCAGAAAGGTCTGTGCAACGCGTTCCCAGAGACTGGGAGGTTACAAACTCCTGTTTCTGGACAACGTGTTTGCTGAGGCTTCGGTCAGTTAAAGAAGGAGCGGTGGAGAAGGTGGCCGTCTGACCGATGCGTTCAGACAATTTTTTAGCCTGCAGCCCCAAGGTATGATCGGTTACAGCAACCATCGCCAGCGTCTGTTTTACATGGTGCAGGAATACCTAGGGGCAAGATCTGACTTGGACAGATCCCGAAAATCCTCTGGATTACCAGGTCTTGAGGATGGATCACTGGCCAGAGCTTGCACAGTATGCAATTGAGCTACTGGCCAGTCCTGCATCCAGCGTTCTTTTGGAACGCACATTCAGTGCTGCTGGAGGCTTTGTAACCGATCACAGGGTGCGTCTGTTCACCGACTTGGTCGATCGACTGACCTTCATAAAAATGAATCAGTCTTGGACCAGCTACCAAGCACTTGATGCTGATGTAAACGAACAAATTTTTTTGAAATGTCAGATCCCTTCAAAGACTGCCTATGCTGATGCTGAGTGACTATCCTGTTATACTGAGTAATTATCCTCTTCCTCCTCAATGATCATGATGGTAGCTTGTAAGAACATTTTTGGTTCTGGGTGCCGCCAGTCCCGCGACCAGTGCCTAAGGCCCAATTTTTCAGCCCTTGTTTAACAGGGGCATGTAATTGCAATTTTTCATGCAATTCTTTGCAGCAGGGCAAGTTCCTGTGCTCCAACCCCCAACTAGAGTATCTGTGAGGGGTTGCAGTGTTGTGGCACCAGCACCAGTGCCTAAGGCCCAATTTTTCAGCCCCTGTTTAACAGGGGCGTGTAATTACAATTTTTGATGGAATTCTTTGCAGCAGGGCTAGTTCCTGCACTCCAACTAGAGTATCTGTGAGGGGTTGCGGTGTTATGGCACCAGCACCAGTGTCCAAAGCAAAATTTTTCAGCCCCTGTTTAACAGGGGCGTGTAATTACAATTTTTGATGCAATTCTTTGCAGCAGGGCTTGTTCCTGCGCTCCAACTGGAGTATCTATGAGGGGTTGCAGTGTTGTGGCACCAGTGCCTAAGGCCCAATTTTTCAGCCCCTGTTTAACAGGGGCGCGTAATTACAATTTTTGATGCAATTCTTTGCAGCAGGGCTAGTTCCTGCGCTCCAACTAGAGTATCTGTGAGGGGTTGCAGTGTTGTGGCACCAGCACCAGTGCCTAAGGCCCAATTTTTCAGCCCCTGTTCAACAGGGACATGTAAATAGAATTCTTGATCTAATATTTCTCAGCAGGGCCCGTTTCTGCGCCCACCAAGAGTATCTGTGAGGACTTACAGTGTTGTGGCACCAGCACCACCACCACCACCAAAGGCCCAATTTTTCTGCCCCTGTTCAACAGGGGCATGTAATTACAATTCTTGATCTAATATTTCACAGCAGGGCCCTGTGAGGGCTTACAGTGTTGTTGCCACAACAACACCTAAGGCCCAAATTTCTGCTGAGTATATAGGGCAGGCCCCTACTTTCAAACATCCAACTTACAAACGACTCCTACTTGCAAACGGAAAGAGACAACAGGAAGTGAGATGAAATCTACCCCTAGGAAGGGAAATTCTCTCCTGTAAGAGTTAATATGGGAAAAACTTTTCTCCTTTCCACTGATGCTTTATCACCAATCCTTGTTTCACAAAAAAACCCACATTTTCAAAAAACATTTGTCATTGGGATAAAAAGTGAGGTGAAATCTTCTGAAGAGGAGCAAAGACAGCAAAACAAATGTCACCGGGGTGATAACCCTTCCCTATGTTTTCCAAAAAGCTTAAAATAGATTTTTTGGCTGGAGCTAAACACGTTAAAAATGTACCAGTTCAAAATTACAAACAGATTCTACTTAACAACAAACCTACAGTCCCTGTCTTGTTTGCACCGCCTGTATACTGCTGTTCAGTGTATATAGGGCCTGGGTGCCCCACACCTTTCCTTTTTTAATTTGGGTGCGGGGTTCCCCTTAATATCCATACAAGACCCAAAGGGCCTGGTAATGGACTGGGGGGTACCCATGCCGTTTGTCTCACTGATTTTCATCCATATTGCCAGGACCCGACATTACATTAAAGCTACAAGCAGTTTTAAATGACTTTTTTCCTTTAAAAATTACATTTTGTGCAGGGACTGTTCTAAGCACGGGAAACGCACGCCACTTTACAGGCATACTATAGACACCCCCAGGTACGATATTTAAAGGAATATTTCACTTTTTTTTTTACTTTAAGCATCATTAAAATCACTGCTCCCTAAAAAATGGCCGTTTTTAAAAGTTTTTTTGCATTGATACATGTTCCCTGGGGCAGGACCCAGGTCCCCAAACCCTTTTTAGGACAATACCATGCAAATTAGCCTTTAAAATTAGCACTTTTGATTTCGAACGTTCGAGTCCCATAGACGTCAATGAGGTTCTAACGTTCGTGCGAATTTTCGGTCCATTCGCAGGTTCTGGTGCGAACCGAACGGGGGGTGTTCGGGTCATCCCTAGCTCTGGCACTGTAAAGTTGTCACACAATGTTTCAGGGGAAAAAACCTATGGCCATCAGCTACCTGCCAGTCCACAATGTAGGAGGAAGGCGAGGCAGCAGCAAATGGAGTTGGAAATGCTACAGCCAGATGAAAGGGCAAGCAGCAGCCAAAATCAGATGTAGAATCCTATGGACATAGGTGACCCACACCATTCCAAAATCAGGACCATGCATGTCTGGCACAAGAAAGTTTAGCCCTGGGGGTAAAATTCCACAAGGTCAATAAGGAATAGTCAAAATTCCTAGGGGGGTAATGTTAAACCCATGGGTGTCCAAATCTTTTTGAACCTTCATACTGAGCCCTTAAGAATTGCGGCTATTTTCTTGTTACTTAGAAAGCACGTAATTTTGTGTTTTACGTATGTAACTGTGGTCTACTTGCTCGTCTGGTCTACTTCTCTTGTTAGGAAAGAGGATAAGGTGTTCTTCCAGTATAGATGCATATATGATAGAGAAAGTCCCTTTGCATGTATAATCATGTAAACAAATATGTGTAGCGGTACTCCCGTAGGGGCTGCTGAGTGTAGTAGTCCATCTGTCACCCTGCCCAGCCAGGCACACACTTTTTAAGCATCCAGAGACATAAAGCAGTCCTTGCACTTGTTTTTTTGTATTTTATTGAGGGCAATTTAACTTGGATGGGGACAAGAAACTTATGAGATGCCCAGGTAATTGACAACCAAATTTAGGACCAACTATATACACCACGGTATATACAATCTCCTCTTCTCTTCCTGCACTTCCTTGCTTGCAGACTATCACTGCTCCAGCACATCACTTGTTTGCACTTCCCAGATCAGCTAGCACTGTAGGCCTGACACTGGCTCAGCCAGGCCTAAAGCAGATGCCCTTTGCAGAGAGGGACCACGGACCCCTATGGTGTAGCAAATATAGAAAGTTCCAGTGCTAGCTGTCCCTGTGGCTACTGCTCCCAGTACTACCTCTTCAGGCACTGCCAGCCCTCCTGGCTTCAGCTGCCCCTTTCCACCTCCCATGCCACCACAATCCTCCAGACTGGCTCTGCACCCATCCCAGACTGCTGCATCTCAGTCCTCTCAGGTGTGCCTTCCAGTCCTCCCAATGGCTGCCTCTGTGGAACTCCTGGGGACTTGCTTGGCAGTGTTCTCCTGCTGTCCTCTCTTGCTTCTCCTGTGCCTCCTGGTCAGGACAGCTCTGTGGGTTGTAAGAGGGTCCCGTCCGCACCCAAGCCCAGGCCCAAGATCACCCCCCCCCCAGACTGGGGAGCTCCCTCAAATGCCCCGACAGCCTAACACTCCATCTCCATCTTCCACCCGATAAACTCCTCCCAAGCTGGGCTGACCCTCGGTATTTAAGGCCCTTTCAATCCAGAGGATTGTTCAGGGCTTCTCAGAAAACCCCAGGCAGCTCCACCTCCCCTTTCCACCTCTCTTTCCAGAAAACACCAGAACATTCTGAAAAGAAGTGGGAGGTCCTGCTGATGCTACCTGTGAGTCACCCAGCACTACCCTAAGCCACTCCCAACCCAGGTCAAAACACACCCAGGCTTGGCTGCCAGCCAAACCTGGAAATTGACCTACTCTTACAAATTGTACTATCACTCCTAGCACACTAGAGGGTGCTACATATGTTTGAATGTTGTCAGTGTCTGGAGGGAGGATGAGTGTTTATATGTTTGGGTTAAAAAAAGTGTTTGATTTGAATCTTTCTGAAAATTTCTTGTCCTGTGGCCTTGTGTAAATTTTGCAAGGAGGGGAATCTGAAGACCCCAGTTAGAGAGATTAGGCTAAAGATTCTATAGAGAAAAACATGGGGTTGTGGACTAGGGTCACAAGTTGGGCATAAGAGGACATTCATATACCAGAACCTGCAAGAGTGGCTAATGATGGGGTTAAAAATCCATATACACATTGATGGGGGAAACCATAGTAGAGT
Organism: Aquarana catesbeiana; assembly: GCF_042186555.1. Classification (NCBI taxonomy): domain Eukaryota; kingdom Metazoa; phylum Chordata; class Amphibia; order Anura; family Ranidae; genus Aquarana; species Aquarana catesbeiana. The sequence continues at coordinate 620,946,653 of NC_133326.1, read as the reverse complement.
CTCTCCTGAGACAGGGTTGAGTTTTAGTATCTCTATAGTTACCCAAAATGGAGGATTGGAAACACTATGGCATGCCAAAAGGTTGGGTAATTTGCCGTGGAATATAATAGGCCTAGTGGGGGGTGGACAGGCCTTCTCAACATTTAGCTTGGTGTAAAATCTTGTGATTTATACTAGGTTTATCTTTGCTCCAACTAAAGAAGGGAATCTGGTTTTGGACCACTCTGAGTATGTGAGAGCGTTCTTTTACTGGAGGCACTCCAAAAGGTTAGAGCAGTTCAGGGATGAGGGTCCTTTTCACCACTGCTATGTGCCTCAACCAGGGATCTTTGTTTTTTATTAAAGAAGAATGCAGAGTTGTTGCAGTATGTTTGGGTAGTTAATGGAGTATAATGTTTCACAGGAGGGGTAAGATAGATTGCCAAGTATGCTAACCAGAAGTGTCCCAGCAATCAATTATACCCATTCGAAGCCACAAGCGGCATTGATTGCTAGGATACAGGTGGCCATAGAATCTCATTGGATACTGGAATGCAGGCAGCTGCCAGCGTCCTATCATTCAACAATCCTGCTGCCAACCAGATTGTTTCATATTATAATCAAAGTGAGGTGCAGCCATTGAACTGAGAATAGGAGATGAGGGCAGGGTTGTGGTGCTGGGAGCATAGGGGGTGGATTTCAGGTGGGGTGTTGAGAGCAGGGGAATGGTGCACAGGCTAGGTTTGAAAGGGGTTACAGGCAGGGAGGTGAAGGACTATGACAGTGAGAAGGGTGTTTGTGTGTGTGTATTGTTAAAAGGGATCCTTTGTGCAAATGTGGGGTGAGCAATGGGTCTGTGAGCTAGGTGGTGGTAGTGGTCATGCAGTTGTGTTCATGAGATTGGAGTGAAGCATGTACAGATGCATTGGCGAGAAGAGGAGTATAGGCATTGTGGTGTGTGCGTGGCTGGTGAGAGAGAGAATACAGGGCCAGTGTTGGGGGTGGCATTGCTTGTTGTTGGCATGGAGTGAGAGTAGACAAAAGAATGAACAGGTCCAGATTTATGGGTGAGAGACAGGCAAGGTGGTTAGAGCAGAAGGGTGCAGGTTCGGTGGTAGAAGGGGGGTCTACAAGTGAGAGGGGGGTCTGCAGGTACAGTGGTGTTAGGGGTGCAGGCATGGACGATGGCAGGAGCGGAGGAGGGGGCTTGCAGGCATTGAGTGAGGGGAAAAGCTGTACACGTGCATTGGTAAGAGCTAGGGAGGCAGCATAGGAGATTGGGTGGGAGCATGCACAGGTGCAGTGGTGCTAGCAGGGTGTGCTGTAGATGAGAGTAGGGGGGAAGGCACAAGGAGTGGTGACAGAAGGCAGAATGCTGGAGCGTATTGTGGTAAGAGAAGGGGAGTGTAGGTACAGAGGGTGGGTAGTTGCAGTGGGGCTGAGAGCTAGGGAGATGCAGGCATGGTGCAGGAGGCGGGGTGTGTGTGAGAGTGTAATAGAAGGAGCTGCTTAAGAAAGATTGGGATGGGCTGTTGGGTGAGAGTACAGGGAAAGGAGGGCTGACTGACATTTCCATTTCAGGAGGAGATGTTTGCTTGATAGTAGGGGGGTGGTCTATATGACATTGCAGGAGTTGGGGTTCCATGATCATACAAGGAGTGGGGTTGGCTAAGATGATGTGACCTCATTTACTGTAGCTTTGCCCTGCAAAGATTTGGGTTGGCAAACCCCTGTTTAGAACTGATGATGACACAGAAGTTCTTGCTAAAGTAAAAGTTGCTTCTGTGTTTGCTGTTAAGACTTGTGAAAATACGTTATGAAAATAAGTATGGGTATGGCTTTGCCCTTTCCAAATCAAAGAGACCTTTCCCAAGACATGCTCCCTTTCTGCCTCCCTGATGTAGCACCCCTACCCTGTAAGCTCCGATATTGACTGGCTGGTCAGCTCCAAGCACTGTCACGGCTCCCCATACCTGAAAGCCCTCCATTAGTGAGGACTCTGACAGTGCAGGGGGCAACAATGCAACTTTGATGGGTAGAGCTAGCTATACATTAGTAGATTTACAAACATTCATACAAGAATTATCATCAGTACATTAGATGATTTGATGAATAACATTCAAAACTACTTTAAAAAGTGCGTTTTTAACATTTGATTTTGGAGTGAATAGACTCTCCTGAATTAAAACCACAGTCACTGTTCCTTCAAAATTTCTCAGCACTGCAGTAAAAACAAACAACGCACATCACACAAAAAATTGCAATACAAAAGGATATTTTTAAAATTAAAATTTTCAAACAAATTTTTACCAGTGTGTGTGCCAGCTTAACATGGATAGTGTGTCCTAAATGGGCAAAGTGACGTTTCATTGTGTTTTTTTTTGGTTACGTCTTCATAATCTTAAAGTGGTTCTAAAAGCATTGGCCTTTGCCTTGGAGCTTTGACTGCACTATGGCCAACACATCCCTGACATTGCCCCCTCCTTACGGGCAAACTCTGGATGCCCAATTGGCTTTCTTTCTGTGGGTGGCTGCGGAAGAAGGCATGGATAAGTTCCTTGGCATGGACATTTTTTTCAGGTTCCCAGGAGTTCTCCTCCAGCCCGGAACCCTTCCATTTAATTAAAGGAGAGGTACAGCCAAAGCTCATTTGGCTGTACTTCTCCTGTGGATAACAAGAGTGCAGTTCAGTTTGCACTCCTGTGACCTGTTTTTAGCAGAGAGCGGGTTGAAGTCCGCACTCTGCTGGCATCACGGAAGTCAGTCCAGGGTCCGCGTCATCATGACAATGGAAGTCGGGATCCATCAGGTCCCTGGACGGACACCCGGCTCAGCTTCTTAGTGAGCCACTGAGAGGCTGAGCCAGCCGCCCCTGCCCCCTCTACAGCCCAGCGCTCCAATGAGTGAGGAGGGAGCAGAGCAGAGAGCTGTGACTGACAGTCAGTAGCTCTCTGCTCGGGGAACTGTGATAACTGAGAAATTGGCGGTGTTCGATCCCTCAGTTCTCAGTGTAGAGGAGCCGTGGGACAGATGCAGCATCCACCTAGGTAAGTATGATTCAGGTAAAAAACCCAAACCCATACTTCTCTTTTAAGGTTTTTCACCTTAATTGCATTCTATGCATTAAGGTGAAAAACCTTCTGTGCTGCAGCTGGCCCCCAGACCCCCCATTTTTCTTACCTGAGCCCAATCCGATCCAGCGATGTGCACATGTGCAGCGGTTCCTGCCGCTCTCTCTCTTCATTGGACAGATTGATAGCAGCAGGAGAGATTGGCTCCCGCTGCTGTCAATCAAATTCAGTGGCACCCGATGAAGAGGAGGAGCCAGGATCACTGGCGGGGAACCCCAGAAGAAGAGGATCGGGCTGCTCTGTGCAAAACCATTGCACAGAGCAAGTAAGTATAGACACGTTTGCTATTTTTATTTCTAAAAGAAAACAAGCTTTACAACCACTTTAACCACTTGCCGACCAGCCCCCGTCGTTATACGGCAGCAGGTCGGCACATTCCCTCAAATCGCCCTAGGTGTACGTCACTTCCTTTAAGGAGCCGTAGCAGGCGTGCACACCCGCTGTTTGGTGGGAGACCTGATGCCTATGGCAGGCAGGAACGAGAGCCAGTACAGGGATTTGTCAGTGTAAACAAATAGATCCCCGTTCTGACAGGGGAGTTAGAGACAGATCTGCTGTTCCTAGTGATTAGTCAGCCCAGCCACCATACAGTTAGAAACACCTCCCAGGGAACACACTTAACCCCTTAATTGCTCCCTAGTTTTAACCCCTTCCCTGCCAGTGACATTTATACAGTAATCAGTGGCTATTTTTAGCTCTGATCGCTGTATAAATGTCAGTGGTCCCAAAAAAGTGTCAAAAGTGTCCGATCTGTCCGCTGCAATGTCGCAGTCCCGCTAAAAATCGCAGATTACCACCATTAATAGTAAAAAAAAATTTTTTTTTATAAAAATGCCATAAATATATCCCTATTTTGTAGATGCTATAACTTTTGTGCAAACCAATCAATATACGCTTATTGTGATTTTTTTTTACCAAAAATATGTAGAAGAATACATATTGGCCTAAACTGATGAAGAAATTAGTTTTTTTTTTACATTTTTTTGGGAGGGGATATTTATTATAGCAAAAAGTTAAAAAATATTATTTGAAAAAAAAAATGTTTATAGCGCAAAAAATAAAAACCGCAGAGGTGATCAAATACCACCAAAAGAAAGCTCTATTTGTGGGGAAAAAGGACGTCAATTTTATTTGGGTACATCATCGCACGACAGCGCAATTGTCAGTTTTAAGCGATTCAGTGCCGTATCGCAAAAAATGGCCTGGTCATTAAGGGGGAAAATCTTTAGTAATGATTTACTAAAAGTAAATAGGCTGCTCGCTTTGAAAGAGAATTTGCATGGAGGTGAAGCTCTGCCAACTTCATCCAATTACATGCAAGAAAAAAATACCGTACTTTGCTAAGTTAACATTCCCTTGCAAAGTGAAGCCTATTTGCTTTTATGAAATCAATCCCAATTTGTACAATGTATGGCCATGTTTCTCAACAGTCATAACTAGTTATAGTTGTTCTGTTATTTCTCCCATTATACTGTTCTTATCCTCAAATACTGGGGTAATAAACCTTTCCACATTATGTTTCTTATCCACTTGGTATAGTTGTATTCTCATATGGCTGCTGACTTAGGACTACTATTTCCTATGCACTCTTGTCTCTGTAGCAGAAATACTTTATGATAGTATAAAGCAGCCGTGAAACCACATGGTTGTAGTTTAAACCTTTCCAGGAATAATCCCAAGTTCAGCCACAGCCACAGTGACCTGAGTGAAGACTCTGTTTTCCCTTAGTAATAACACAGGATGTGGAATGCCTAAATTGAGAAACAGGAAGGCAGGTGGACTGACCAAAGACGAACGACCTCGGAAAATAAGCCTTCTATTCCTTCAAAGGAGAGGGACTTCTCAGTTCTCCAACACTCAGAAACATTTATCTTTATCACAGTGTAATATTCAAGTTTTGCACAGACATTGGAAGGTTAAAGCCCAAATCCAGAAAACTTGAAAATGAAATTGCAGGGCTATGCCCATACTGCAAAAGTTAATTGCTCATTTAGGTCTAGGGGACATAGTAAAGATGATCTACTGAAAGTGATTGTAAATGATCACATTGTAAAACAACCCATTCATTTTAAAATAGAAATGGAAGGCAAAACTTTTTTGTATAGATATAAAAAACCATTATAAATGTAGCGCTGGTAGATTTGCGATCTACCATATGTTAGGTAAATTTAGTAACTTGTTCGTTAAATAGGTTAGGTTTGCCTCTGTTCCAGCTTGGCTGACGTTGTGTGTGTTTCCATACTGACTGGTGGGTGTAGCTGTTATCACTGGTCAGTGTTGGAAAGGCAACGTGTCGAAGCGTATGGATGCTCTTCTGTCCCGGAGACAACTCGGTGGAGGTGGTCCTCCGAGTTGCATTCTGGGCGAGGGTATTTATGGGACAGACGCCATATTGTGGGGTTCGTTTTACAGCCACCTGCTGGCCCTCCTGGCTGACAGGTATGCGTTAGAGAGCAATCTCATGGTCCTCCGTTCCAGAGGCCCACATCGCTGCGGCACAGGGGTGGGCCCTGAAGCTTGTCTGGGGCCTACCACAGCAGCCAAGGAATGGTCCTGGGCTGTCTATCCAAAGGGAAGAAGCTGGACAACCGAGGAGATCCCAGGGGAGGACCCATCATGGAAGGATCACGCAGGGTGCTGGTCTGGAGAGGGGCCTGGTGACTCGGTTGGAGGACGTATCCAAAAAGTAACTATACAGCATAGTGTTGCCGGGTTGGCTTAAAGGTTCAAGCACTGTGACTGACGTTCATTGCAGAAAACTAATACATTCTGTGGCAGAGGATCGTACAGGTTTATCCCAAACAAGTCTGTGGCAGAGAATTTTGTTTGTGCTACGTACTGGCTGCTAGGCAAGTGAGAGAGGCCTATCCAGGCGAGCAAAGATTGTGTCCCACGAGGAGAGCGCATTCTATTGTAATATCCAAATTCTACCAGGACATTTGTCAAGAATCTTACAAGAAGATATTTGAGTTTCTTCTGCAGTTTCCCTTCTGTCTCTTTTCTGCTACTTCCTTAGTAAATCATTTAATAAAGGATTTAAAAATGTACTCAAGTGTTGGTGCGTGTATCGTCCAGAGGTAAACTCAACGGAACCCTAGACCCGGTGCCGGTAAAACAGAGGGAAGGAGTGAAGGTAACAAGCCTGCTTAAACCAGCAGCTCCGCCGAAAGTTATTGCTACATAAATAAGTTTTTTCCCTTTTTTATAAGTGATCACATTCCCTCTGTTCTCAGCTACATAAGAGCTGGGAGGAGCAGGAGAAGCAGCAACACATTGAGCTTCCCAGTGAATGGCTGTGCAGGGGGGTCCTGTCAGGACAAGTCTGGTCATTTGAGGAGAGCAGGAGTCCCAGCATAGCTAAAGAACTGACCATGGTGTGCTCTCCTGCTTAGTGTGGTCAGTTTTTACTAGGAAAGCAGAGGGGCTGGCAGAACACCAAGGATTACACATAAAGGAAGCAATACTAAGAACAGTATACTTTCTCATACAAGTACATGGTACAGCAAACACATATCAGGAATATGAAGTAACAAACGATTTATCCAATCATCTGCTCCTCCTGTTGCTGCTATACTTCTGTCCTATGCTCCAGTGGTCTAAAGTCCTGACATCAAGACCAATGTAGGGTCCATTGAATTGGATGTGATGATGTTAAAGAATAGTCGACCACTGGAGAGTGGGGAAAGCAGCCTTTTAAAAAAAAAAAAAACAGCAAATACCAATGATTACTGTCTATTGTAAGCCCATAACATCTTTAGGCCTCTTGCACACGATACTCCTGTTTGAGCATCTACTTTTTCAGACTCTCTTTTGTATGTGTTTGCGTGTATTTTCACGCATATGCGTTTGCGCAAATTTGTGCGCTTTTCGCGCAAATGCACGCAAACTTATTCTTGTTCTACACAATATGTAAATGGGGCATTTGCATGCACGAGACATAAATTACTGACCAAAAATGCAGATTTTTCTATATTTTTTTTTTTTACTGAATAATGCACGGCGCTTGTTTACACGCCTGTGTGCACAGGCAAGTTACAATTAATGGGCTGTATTTTAGCTCAGTAAAAAAAAAAAAAAAAAAAAAAGCTGTACTGAGATTTTTCAAGCTGCAGTGTGCAAGAGGCCTTAAAGCGGAGTTCCACCCAAAAGTGGAACTTCTGCTCATTTGTCTCCTTCCCCCCACATTTGGCACCTTTAGGGGGTCTCAGCCGCGGCGCATTACATCAGCGCTCGGCTCCGGGTGCCTTGCGCATGCGCAGTAGGGACCTGGCGTGAAGTCACTACTGGGTTCCCATACCCGCAATGGCGGAGGCAGCACCCGATAGCTGATGGAAACTTCAGCTGTGGTGCCGACATCGCTGGACTCCAGGACAGGTAAGTGTCCTATTATTAAAAGTCAGCAGCTGCAGTATTTGTAGCTGCTGGATTTAAATTTTTGCAGCCGTGGGCGGACCTCCGCTTTAAGGTGGAAGTTCACTTTGATGCATGACTTTTACCTATAGGTAAGCCTATAATAAGGTTTACCTATAGTAGTAATGTAAATATTTCCTAAACGTGCGCCATTTAGGAGACATGCAGCCGGTGACGTCACTGGCGCATGTGCTCTGAAGGAACGGCCACCTGTGCCATTTCTTTAGAGCCCCGTGCCATGACTGGCAGCTCCGGCCAGTCACAAAGCTGGAGTCCGCAAACTCGGAAGCAGGATGGGTGAAGATGGAAGCCCCCTCAAGATCTGACTTCTCGGCGCGGGAGGGCTTCGTTTTAAGGTGGGTTTAACATAATGTGCTAGTATGCGATGCAAAGTCTGTCTGGACAATATGGACACCTGCTGACTTGAGACCATCCACAGGCAGCTTAAGACCCCTTTCACACTGCCGGCGTTTTTCAGGCGCTACAGCGCTAAAAAAAGCGCCTGCATGGCGCCTGAAAAAAGTGGCTCCATTCACTCCAGGGGCTTTCACACTTGAGCAGTGCGCTGGCAGGGCGTTACAAAAAGTCCTGCCAGCAGCTTCTTTGGAGCGGTGAACTCATCACTCCTCCACCGCTGCTCCCCAATGAAATCAATGAGGCAGCGCTGCGATACTGCCGGCAAAACGCCACTCCGGCGCGTTTTGCGGGCGGATTTAACCCCTTTTCAGCCACTAGTGGGGGGTTAAAACCGCCCTGCTAGCGGCCATATAGCGCCGTTAAAACGACGGCAAAGCGGCGCTAAAAATGTACCACCAACGCCCCCCCGCGGCTCGGTGTGAAAGCCCTCTTACTCTTCAATAAGATACTGAAGTTGAATGCAGTGCACTTTTACTTCACATAATTGCAGAACAGAGAATGTTTTTCCAGTCTTTGAAAGAGGGGGGAATCAGTGGTGGAGAAGGATCTGTGGGTTTTGGTAGATCATAAGCTCAATAATAGCATGCAATGCCAAGCTGCGCTTTCCAAAATGAGCAAAGTCCTTTCTTGTATTAACAGAGGTATGGACTCCAGAGAGAGAGATATCATTTTGCCCCTGTAGAAATCATAAGTAAGACCTCATCTGGAATATGCAGCTCAGTTTTGGGCACCAGTTCTCAAAAAGGATATCAGGAGAACTGGAGAAAGTGCAGAGAAGGGCAACCAAACTGATAAGAGGCATGGAGGAGCTCAGCTATGAGGAAAGATTAGAGGAACTGAATTTATTCACTCTTGATAAGAGGAGATTAAGGGGGGGGATATATCAACATGTACAAATATATAAAGGGTCCATATAGTGAACTTGGTACTGAGTTATTCACTTTCCGGTCATCACTGAGGACAAGGGGGCACTCTTTATGTCTAGAAGAAAAGAAATTTCATCTCCAAATACGGAAAGGTTTCTTCACAGTAAGAGCTGTGAAAATGTGGAATAGACTCCCTCCAGAGGTGGTTCTGGCCAGCTCAGTAGATTGCTTTAAGAAAGGCCTGGATTCTTTCCTAAATGTACATAATATAACTGTGTACTAACATTTGTAGGTAAAGTTGATCCAGGGAAAATCCGATTGCCTCTCTGGGATCAGGAAGGAATTTTTTCCCCTGCTGTAGCCTTCCTCTGGATAAACTGTGGGTATAGGATTGGTTATATGGGATTGTATGATATTTTTAATTTTATTTATTTATTTATTTATTTATTTATGGTTGAACTGGATGGACTTGTGTTTTTTTTCAACCTAACTATGTAACTAAGTTAAGGCCCGTACACATGATCGGACTTTCCGACAGGAAATGTTCGATGAGAGGCTGTTTGCGGTAAATCTGACCATGTGTATGCTCCATCGGACAATTGTTGTAGGACTTTCCGCCAACAAATGTTGGCTAGCAGGTTTTCAAATTTTCCACGGACAAATGTGTGTTGTCGGATTTTCCGAACGTGTGTACACAAAAGTCCAAAGTACAAACACGCATGCTTGGAAGCAGAAGCGGTCGGTCTTGTAAACTAGCGTTTGTAATGGAGAATTAACATTCGTGATGTAGTAAATTATGAAATCTCCAAATGCAGCGCACAATTCTCTTCTTCTTTAATGGGATAATAATGAAGCTGCTTTGCTGGTGATATTGATGGAGTTATTGCAAACAAAGGCTTTTTTTTCCCTAGTATAATTGTGAATCTATATATAAAAGATTGAAAAGAAATACCAAAATGAAATAAGAAAAAAGTGACAAAAAGAAAAACTAAAGCAAAGTCCCATCAGAGAAAAAAATCCATAGTTTCTTAAAAAATAGTGTCCATCCAAATAAGCAGAAATAAGTTTGTAGAAAAGATAATCGTGACAAAATCTTCAAAGCAAACAAAGTGCATCCAAATCACCACTCAAAGTGTATGAATAACCTGCTTACCGGAAAGTAAGGTCTCCCTCAACCCATATGGAAAATTCGCTGTTTACTAGGGGTACTCAGAGACATAAAGCAAAAAAGGCTTCCATAGTGTGGTACGTTGATGAATACAATTGATTAAAAGATAAGATTGCACTTACAGAAAAGAAGTCATCTATCAGCGCACAAACAATATGGGTTTGATATGCCAGAGTTGCAGTATCAGCATTAATCTCACTCTACTTCCTATATCGCGCGCCCATCCACCGTCTCGAAAGAACGAACGTGATGATGTCACCGTCAAGGCTCCACCCTATGCGTTTCGTCAGCAAAAGGACATCGTCTGGGGATTGGCCAGTGTGAAACTGTCATCACGCAAGGTAGTTATATACCCATCGTTGCCATTTTGACTGATGGCAAATGGAATAGATGGAAAGACGGCTCCGCCATATTAGCTACGGGCCGCAGAAAGGGCAAATATATAGGAGGTATAAACATAGCACAACCTGCCATCTAGTGATGATTTAAACAAAGATGATAATGTGTAGACAATGGAGGGCAATTGAGACGTATGAAGTCTAGGGACATAGGAAGGAGAGAGACAATGGAGAATCACAAAAAAACGCAAATCTAATTGAGAACAACATTGTATAATAAAAAGATGACCATAATTAAGAAAAATAATGTTAATAAATTTATCTTAAAAAGATTTCAATATCATAGGAAATATAATTATTTCTAAAAAATAATAATAAAAATAACCTTAAAAAGGGAAAAAAGAAAAGGAAAAAAGAAGGAAGAAAGCAATCATTGTTTAAGAATTACTGATAAAGCAGTTTATGTCCCAATCGACATTTAAGCCAAAAGGCACATAAGACCGCATATCAAATATCCATCTTGTTTCAAGTTTTGAAATGGACCTGACCATATTGGTCCCCCTCCAATGAGAATGAGAATTTTATCAAGGGCCAAAAATGTTGCTCCTTTTAGTTTCCTGTCGTGGTATTTGTCATAATGCCTAGATAGGTTATATTTTTTAAAACCTCGCTTAATATTCCCCACGTGCTCTGCTAGTCACACATGTAATTCTCTTTTAGTGCGTCCAATGTATTGCTTGGAGCAAGGACATTGTATCATATACACTATGAATCGAGTTGAGCAAGTCATGAATGATTTAACGTCATAAGACCTATTTGTCACAGTGGACTGGAAGGTCTCACATTTACGCCCTCTAAAAGGCATTTACTTGACAAATACTACATCTACAACATGGAAAAAAGCCTTTCATTGATTGAAAGAATGATAAAGTTTTTGGAGGGTCAATCACATTTGGAGCTTTATTTTGTCTGAGGGAGGGATTTGTCACGATTATCCTTTCTACAAACTTATTTCTGCTTATTTGGATGGACACTATTTTTTTAAGAAACTATGGATTTTTTTCTATGATGGGACTTTGCTTTAGTTTTTCTTTTTGTCACTTTTTTCTTTTTTCATTTTGGTATTTCTTTTCAATCTTCTATCTATATATTCACAATTATATATATTTATGAGTTTGTAATTAGCGCTGCATCTTTTTTGATATTGCACTTTATTTGGAGTTTCTGTACTGGACTGTACTTTTTTGATGTTAGCAGCTTATTTATTTATTATTTCACAAATTATTTTATTCTGCTATAACGCAGCATCAGCCTTAGGGCTTTACACTTTTTACTATACACATAACCATCTAATAGACGTTGCTGCTTAACCACTTGCCGACCGCCTCCTGTAGATATACGTCGGCAGAATGGCACGGCTGTGCAAAGTAACGTACCCATACGTTACTTTGAATTTGACGCCGTGCGCGCGCTGCCGGCGGTGTGCTCCTGCCGCGAGCTCTATAAGTCGGGTCGCGGGTCCCGCGGACTCGATCACCGCGGGGATATCTGCGATCTCCTCACAGAGAGGACGAACGGGGAGATGCTGATGTAAACAGCATCTCCCGTTCTGCCTAGTGACAGTGTCACTGATCTCTGCTCCCTGTCATCGGGAGCAGAGATTAGTGACGTGTCACACACAGCCCATCCCCCCTACAGTTAGAACACATCTCTAGTACTGACTTAACCCCTCCCCGCCCCCTAGTGGTTAACCCCTTCACTGCCAGTGACATTTACACAGGAATCAGTGCATTTTTATAACACTGATTGCTGTATAAATGACAATGGTCCCAAAAATGTGTCAAAAATGTCCAACATGTCCGCCATAATGTCGCAGTCACAATAAAAATCGCTGATCGCCGCCATTACTAGTAAAAAAAAAATTATTAATAAAAATGCCATAAAACTATCCCCTATTTTTTTTTACCAAAAATATGTAGAAGAATATGTATCGGCCTAAACTGAGGGGAAAAAAAAATGTTTTTAATATATTTTTGGGGGGTATTTATTATAGCAAAATGTAAAAAATAATGTGTTTTTTTCAAAATTGTCGCTCTTATTTTGTTTATAGCGCAAAAAATAAAAATCGCGCACTTGTCAGTTAAAGCTACGCAGTGCCGAATCGCAAAAAACGCACTGGTCAGGAAGGGGGTAAATTCTTCTGGGGCTGAAGTGGTTAAGTAGTCCATCATGGATATTTTCGATTTTAGATCTCAACACAACATAAATGTTGATGGGATCTTTGATGGTAACATAAAACAACCTGATGAAATATGCGGGTTGTTCCTTAGGTTGAAAAATCTTCTAATATCTGAACTTCATACTAGCTGGGACGTGGCCTATCTTGAACATTATGTTGGAAAGAAAGTGGTACCCCGGAGTATGAGGTGGGAGGGGAATCCACAAAAGGGTGAAACTGATTTGGAGGGTTGGTTTATATATTTTAACGAAACTGGCATTACATTTCTTCAGTTTCTCATAGAAAAGAAACAAATGAAGCTTAAGGTTTTAAATGATGAAATTATTTTGGTTAAAGATAAATAATACCGTTTAAAAATCAGGAAATTTATTAAAAAAAATCTGATTTATTACGGCAATGTTTGGAGAAGGAGGACAATGACCAAAAATCCAAAAAAAAGAAAAAATATAACAGGGATTTTGCAGATTATTCTAATAAAGTAGTTTTCAAATGACAAATTAAAATTGATGAACATGTAGAGGGTGAGAGAGTCAATGTTAATCCAACTACCTCATCCCAACCTCCTTCTACCACAATCCCTAATACCATGATACTTCTACATGAACTTCTCGAGGAGTTTTTCCCCTAGAAATAATACCAGGGGGAATTCTAATTTTCCTAATCAAAATCCCAATAGACATCAAGGTAACACCCGGCAACAAGGTGTTCCCTATCATAATTAGTCAAAAGGAATTCCTTACCATCAGAGGGGTTCTGCTCATAATAACAACAATTCTAAAAATAACTATCCTCCACGGAGAGTATCATATAGGGAAAATCCTACTTATGCGAATCAGTGGGAATATAGGGGTGACCCTAGAGATTTTGTGAATAACTGTATTTCAGGCCCAAGGAATCAAAGTCCTAGAAATAGACCCCCTGCCTTGCAAAACAGATTTGCACCTCTATCCAGCTATCATGGAGATGGTTTTGAAGATAACCAAGCCATTGTGAGACATCTTAATCAATACAGTAGACATGTGCACACTGAAATATTTTGTTTCGGAATTTCGTTTTCGTCCGAAAAATACATTTATTAAGTTACTCCCAAAATTCGTTTTTATGTATTTAGTTTTTCGTTAAAAATTGCATTCGTCCGAAAATCCAAATTAAGGTCGAATCTGTCATTGAAGGCTTATGGTGTCTGTCGAATGTTCAAAGAACATTCGACAGGGCAGCTAAACTGTACGACGCCGTATAGTTTACCTGCTCCGTCGAATCTTCTTAGAACTTTCAACAGACACCATAAGCCAAAGTACCTGTGTACTTAGTTCTAGCTATTTTACTGCTCCTCCTCTTTGGTTACAATCAGCCAATAACATTCATCATCATCATTATTTTTATTTGTCTTTTCTCCCCTACGTCGAATCTTTTCTCCCCTACGTCGAATCTTTTCTCCCCTACGTCAAATCTTTTCTCCCCTACGTCGAATCGTTTCTCCCCTACGTCAAATCTTTTCTCCCCTACGTCGAATCTTTTCTCTCTATGTCGAATCTTTTCTCTCTATGTAGAATAATCTTGGACTAATAGAGTTAAGGTTAGGCACATTCGACCACAGGTTTGATGGACACAGAATGTTATTGTCAGCATCATGTCGAATCTCCTATCTATATCGAACTGTTGTAGCAACGAAAACGAAAATAAAGCATTTGTTTATGTCGAATCTTTCGTTTTTCGGATTCTGCACTTTCGTTATCGTTTGTTAAAATGATAACGAAAATACCTGAAATTCGGACGAAAATGCATTCGGACGAAAACGAATGCACATGTCTACAATACAGTGACTATCCTATATCAAAAAGGGAGAGCTATCAGGAAGATATGGATGAAGGTCAGTCCCATTTTTTTCCCATGAGCAACAACAGAACAAAAAGGGGCTAAGAAGAAAGAGAGGCATTAGAGGGGGGAGGAGGGTCAGGGCTAAAGAAAAGAAAGAAGTAGACATTTGTGGGGTTTTCAATTTGAGTTCAGTCCAACTAACCCAAGGGGAACAGAAAGTTCTCAGCCAGGGTTTACAATTTGCCGCCCCACATAAACTTAATAAATTCAAAACTTTTATTGATGTGCATAAATTTATTCAAAAAATGAAAATTAAAAGACATTTCATTCTGAACCTGATTGATAATAGCAGTCAAATTGCTTGTAACCCCTCTCTCCTACCTGATAATAATGTTATGACCAATTCAGTGGCCCAGATAACTACTGTGGGCGTCGATAATGTTCAAGTTCATCATACAAATTTCTCCAATGCTTCTCTCTTCAATCCCCCAGGATTTATTGCCCCTTCTGTGCAGGTGTTTAAAGATCTTGCATTAAAGGATCTAGTGGCATTAAAGATTCCCAGGATTGGAAATATAAATGAACTCCAATCGAATATTAAACAGATCTGTGATTGTAATGACGTAGTCATGCGTCCCGCCGACAAGGGCGGCGGGATTGTTATTTTAGATAAGTTTCAATACATAGATGAAATGAATAGAATATTATCCAATATATTCACAATTATATATATTTAAGAGTTTATAATTAGCGCTACATCTTTTTTGATATTGTACTTTATTTGAAGTTTCTGTACTTTTTGATGTTAGCAGCTTATTTATTTATTATTTCACAAATTATTTTTTTCTGCTATAGCGCAGCGTCAGCCTTAGGGCTTTACACTTTTTTTCTAGTGATATCAAGAATAATATTATTATGCTTTTTTTTTAATATTTTTTTTTTGGGCAAGTTACCACAACACCATTATCCCGTAGTTTTTAAGATCAAAGATACAACTATGTTGGTGTCCCTTGTCAACTTTACATTGTATTTTTTAAAATGTTACTGCCTACTCCCAAACTGTCAATTGAAGTAAAACACATAGCCAAGTATTATTCTCCACAATTTTTTTATTGTGCATTAAAAAAAGGAAAGAAATAAAATTAGACATGCTATCTGCCAATAGAACTTAACCAAAAAGTGCATTCTATGCATCCAAAAATATAGAAAATATACCAAATCAAATCATTATTCAACCAAAAAATAATGTCAAAGCAATAACTCCAAGGCCAATAATAAATAACACGTTATCTCCTCCAATTCTGCAACATGTCTGGTTGAAGAGCGGCCGTTCGGAAACTAACTGAAAAGCGTAAAATGAAAAGTGCGAAATGAAAAGTGCAAATCAACACTCACCAAACTTCTACTAACACGAAATTAGCAGAAGGAGCCCAAAGGGTGGCGCTAAAGAGCTGAAAAACAATGTAGTATGGCTAGTACATCACTACGTTCATAATTGTTGGCCAACAATTGTGTGGCAGTGTGTGTGCAAGACAAGTTTGAGCCAACACCCTTCGGACAAAATTCCACGGTTTTGTTGGCCAACAATCCGATCGTGTGTACGAGGCTTAAGAAGACAGTGACTGGATAATTAACAATGACTGAAGGAACATGGAAGAAGAGGGAGGGTTTAGCTGGGATTAAACCAACTGGCACAAAACAGGAGGGGTGGACAAAGGTAGAAACCAAAATCGCATTAGTAAGCAAGTTGCAATGGCCAAAACCACTAGATGCAGTTCAATATAAGACATAAAAATACATGAAAGGGAGGCAGAACAGCAGTTTAAAAACCACCCATCATGAGAAAAGGCGAGTGCCATGGCTAGCTTCCGTTTAAAAAAATGCTAGTTCTCTGGCTGCCTCCAGAACAAACATGTTGTAAATTAGTGTTAAAAATGCTATTATTGTTCCAGCCATAAACTGTTGGTATCAGCGTGACAGCCAGGGAATTACTATTCATGATGGAAAGGTCAGTGGTGGTAGTCTTCATACTTCTCCTATGACAGGTAAACTTTAAAATGAATCCATTTAGAGCAAAGCGCCATAGTATCTTGCTATTCTATCCCTGACACCATTCCTGTAATACCCTACTGCTCCATTCCCATACCTCCCAACTTTTAGAGATGGGAATGAGGGACACCTATCAGCAAAAGTATGCAGGCATAGGACACACCCCTTTCCACGCCCCCTTAAAGGAGAAATGTACAAAAAATAAAAGATTGGTTTCAACCCACAAGTCCCTTTTTTACCACTACTATTCCTTTATATTGGCTTTTGGAATTTACAAATGCAGAAATTTAGAAATCAGATGAAAGGTTTAGCACTGGAGAACACTTTTTGATAAAAAAAACATGCATTTTATATACATCTATATAGTTTAGACCAAAATGAGGGACAAATGAGGAGGCGTCCTTCATCAGAGGTGGGGATCAAGGCTTATGCAAGCTTTGTGTTCTATAGTGATGGAACTTATGCATTATTAATCACTATCTTCTTTATTTTGTGACAGTGTATTGGGCCTGGTGATAGGCTGCACAGGCCCAAGGACTGTATCATGGAAGGAGGTCACATACTCCCTCATACCTGGAAAAACTGGGTATTTGTAATAGCTCTTATGAAGCAACGGAGTGGCAGGGGAGAGCTGCAAAACGAGTATAAGTGAGCTAGCAAAAGTGAATAGTCAAAGTGATCCAAGCTGGGTACACACTGTTGGCCACTTCTTGCCTGATATTCCATTGAAAAACCGAAGGAGCCAGGCAGAAAATTGTCAGTTGACCAGCAGCTGCATCCAATCATATTGGATAGCCACTGATCAGGTATTCTGAAAAGCTGAAGCGGGAGATTCCTCCATAGGCGCTGTATGATGGGAGAATCTGTTAATAGCTATTTTTGCTCAACCTGTAGGTTGAATGAAAATATTCTGTGTGTGTACCCACCTTTAAGCGGAACTAAACTCTCTAAATCAACTATTTTTAATCCGTCCAGAGAGAGAACCACTTTAACCACTTTGAACCCAGGGCAATTTTTGCTATAAAATGCTTAAAACTCCCAAACAAATATATATTTTTTTCCTGAACAGTTAGCCTGTAGAGAAAAATGATTCCAGTTGCAATTTGTTTATCAAATCTATATTTTCAGAAAAAAATACACTAGAATACATTTTAGTGCACTCAAACACTATATACAATATACACTATATTACCATAGTATTGTGAAGCCTGCCTTTACACGCACATGAACTTTAATGGCATCCCAGTCTTATGCCCCGTACACACGGTCAGACATTGATCGGACATTCCGACAACAAAATCCTAGGATTTTTTCCGACGGATGTTGGCTCAAACTTGTCTTGCATACACACGGTCACACAAAGTTGTCTGAAAATCCGATCATTCTGAACGCTGTGATGTAAAACACGTATGTCGGGACTATAAACGGGGCAGTAGCCAATAGCTTTCATCTCTTTATTTATTCTGAGCATGCGTGGCACTTTGTCCGTCGGATTTGTGTACACACGATCGGAAATTCCGACAACGGATTTTGTTGTCAGAAAATTTTATAACCTGCTCTCAAACTTTGTGTGTCGGAAAATCCGATGGAAAATGTGTGATGGAGCCTACACATGGTCGGAATTTCCAACAACAAGGTCCTATCACACATTTTCCGTCGGAAAATCGGAACCGTGTGTACGGGGCATAAGTCTGTAGTGTTCCTCCACCACAAACATGCTCATCCATGTCTTTATGGACCTTGCTTTGTGCACTGGTCAAAATCATTTGGTGGAGGAGGATTATGGTGTGATGTTGTTTTTCAGGGGTTGGGCTTGGCCCCTTAGTTTCAGTAAAGGGAACTCTTAAGGCGTCAGTATGCCAAGACATTTTGGACAATTTCATGCTCCCAACTTTGTGGGAACAGTTTGGGGATGGCCCCTTCCTCTTCCTACATGACTGCGCACCAGTGCACAAAATAAGGTCCATAAAGACATGGATGTGGTGTTTGGGGTGGAGGAACTTGACTGGCCTGCACAAAGTGCTGAACTCAACCCGATAGAACACCTTTGGGTTGAATTAGAATAGAGACTGCTAGCCAGGCATTCTCGGCCACAACAGTGTCTGACCTCACAATGCGCTTCTGGAAGAAGGGTCAAACATTCCCATAGACACACTCCTAAACCTTGTGGACAGCCTTTCCAGAAGAGTTGAAGCTGGTAAAGCTGCAAAGGGTGGGCCAACTCAATATCGAACCCTACAGACTAAGACAGGGATGCCATTAAAGTTCATGTGCGTGTAAAGGCAGGCGTCCCAATACTTCTGGTAATATAGTGTATATATATTTATATTTCTCCCTCAATTTTTTGGGAAAATATAAAAGATGGGGTTTTGTTCAGTAAATAGCTATCAAACATTTCAAGCCTTACGTAGCACCCTCTAGTGTGATACTAGTGTTAGTGCAGGCAAATTTATGTTATGACTCATGGTTAGTTTGTGGGTCAGAAATCAGGTCAGGGTTTACTGCAGGTCAGGCTGGATGGCTTCACAGAGGCAGGTCTCTGGTACCTCCCCTGGATCTGGTAGTTTGGAGAAACTTCTAGAAGTTAGTGGGCAGAGGCTAGGAGGATTGATCTGCATTCTTGAGGGAACTTGGCCAATCCCCAGGCAGAATATTCTGGCAGGGTGGCTGAGTCAGCTCTTAAATATGGGGAGCCATACTAGCAGAGGAGTCGGTGGAAGATGGAGAATAAGGGAGTCTGTCAGTGGCCTAGGAGGGACCCCTGGGTTTTGGAGGGGCTGCTCCTCCATGCTGGGCTTGGGAAGATCCTAACAGCATTGCAGTTTGGAAAGAAATCTTGGCTAAGGAGCAGCAGGGAGCAAAGAGGACAGAGTGAGTACATCAGCACACTTGGGAATTCACAATGGGAGAGACTGCAACATGTAGCAAGCTTTCAAAGGACAGCGCTGTGCTTAACCCTTTGTCCTGGGAGATCTTCAAAGCAGCTGGGTGGGCTGGTAGAGAAGCAGCCAGGAGGGCTTGTAGTACCTGCAGGCAGTGGAGCAGGAAACAGTTCTGCAATAGGAGAGGAGATATAGTATTGTACTCCTAAATGCATGCAGCTTACAACACACTGTGCTATTTTCTACAAGGGACTGAGAGTTCCTAGTCCTCAGGGGGCTTTCGATCACCAAAGACTGCCAAGAAGGAGAACAGTTCAGTCTCTTGTACATAGGAAGGAAATTGTCCTTGTTTATTGTTTCAGTCAAGCTAAGCATCCCATAATCCCTATTCCCCATCCAAGCTATCAACCCGAAAAAAAATACAAAACCAAGTACAGAGACTGTTTGTGTCTGGATGGAAGTGAAAAATGCTTGTTGCCTGGCTATGCAGGAGTAGGGGAACAGTTTCCAGCAGCCCCTGAGGGGGTAGTGTTACACTTAAAATTGTGCATGCCTTTGAAATAGCAAAAATCTATGATATCCAAGCTCTATAGGCAACCTTTTAAAAACCTTTACAAGTTATGAGTTTAGAACTAACTGTGAATTATGGCCCTAGAATTATTGCTCTTACGCACGGTGATATCTAACATATGTGACACAATTGCTGTTTACATATATGTGTGCCCCTCAGTATTGTAAGTGACTGGGTGGCTTTACAGTGTTTACAGATAGAAAAAAAAAATCCAAGCTCAGGACTTGAAGTCCAGTCTGTTTATACAGTGCCTTGAAAAAGTATTCATACCCCTTAAAATGTTCTACATTTTGCCATGTTACAACCAAAAATGTAAATGTATTTTATTGGGATTTTATGTAATAGGCCAACACAAAGTGGCACATAATTGTGAAGTGGAAGGAAAATGATAAATGGTTTTCAAATTTTTTTAACAAATAAATATCTGAAAAGTGTGTCGTGCATTTGTATTTAGCCTCCTTTACTCTGATATCCCTAACTAAAATCTAGTGGAACCAATTGCCTTCAGAAGTCACCCAATTAGTAAATAGAATC
Source organism: Aquarana catesbeiana (assembly GCF_042186555.1). Taxonomy (NCBI): domain Eukaryota; kingdom Metazoa; phylum Chordata; class Amphibia; order Anura; family Ranidae; genus Aquarana; species Aquarana catesbeiana. The sequence continues at coordinate 620,926,251 of NC_133326.1, read as the reverse complement.
CACCTGTGTGTAATTTAATCTCAGTATAAATACAGCTGTTGTGTGAAGCCCTCAGAGGTTTGTTAGAGAACCTTAGTGAACAAACAGCATCATGAAGGCCAAGGAACACACCAGACAGGTCAGGGATAAAGCTGTGGAGAAGTTTAAAGCAGGGTTAGGTTATAAAAAATCCTAAACTTTGAACATCTCAGAGCACTGTTCAATCCATCATTCAAAAATGAAAAGAGTATGGCACAAATGCAAACCTAACAAGACATGGCTCTCCACCTTAACTGACAGGCCAAGCAAGGAGGGCATTAATCAGAGGAGCAGCCAAAAGGCCCATGGTAACTCTGGAGAAGCTGCAGAGATCCACAGCTCAGGTGGGGGAATCTGTCCACTGGACAACTATTAGTCGTGCATTCCACAAATCTGGCCTTTATGGAAGAATGGTAAGAATAAAGCCATTGTTGATAAAAAGCCATAAGAAGTCCTGTTTGTAGTTTGCGAGAAGCCATGTGGAGGACACAGCAAACATGTGAAAGAAGGTGCTGTGGTCAGATGAGACCAAAATTTAACTTTTTTGGCAAAAAAGCAAAACGCTATGTGTGGCGGAAAACAAACACTGCACATCACCCTGAACATACCGTCCCCGCCATGAAACATGGGGAGCTACAAAGAAATGGTTTAAATCAAAGCATAGTCATGTGTTAGAATGGCCCAGTCAAAAGTCCAGACCAATTGAGAATTTGTGACAAGACATGAAAATTGCTGTTCACAGACGCTCTCCATCCAATCTGACATAGCTTGAGCTGTTTTGCAAAGAAAAATGGGCAAAAAATTCACTCTAGATGTGCAAAGCTGGTAGAGACATCCCCAAAAAGACTTGCAGCTGTAATTGCAGCGAAAGGTGATTCTACAAAGTATTGACTTAGGGGGTCTGAACACAAATGCACACCACATATTTATTTGTAAAGCATTTTGAAAACCCATTTATCATTTTCCTTCCACTTCACAATTCACAATTATGTGCCACTTTTTGTTGGTCTATCACATAAAATCCCATTAAATATATTTTGGTTGTAAAATGACAAAATGTGGAAAATTTCAAGGGGTATGAATACTTTTTCAAGGCACTGTATATGGCCTGTAAAGGCAAATGGTCAAAGTGTATGTAAAGACTAGAGTATTATTATTATTTTTTCATTTTGGATAGAGTGGTAAGGGGTTAGGATCCCTTTCTGGGTTTTGTTGCTCTGTGTGTCAGCTGGGGAAACTCAATCTCTCTAGTTGTACTGGTGACCAGGACTGAAAATGAAAGAAAATGTAAAATCTTAACTGTCACTAGAACAGTAATGAAGGGGAAATGTTCCAAAGAGAACACTTGTTATTACAGTTGTCTAAAAAAATGCTATCCTTTCCTTTACTCTGGAGAGATTACCTCTCACTTCCTGTTGAGCTCTAAAATGGGAAGTGAAGGAAAATCTCTTCAATGGGGCACAAATAGCAAAATAACGTTATAGGTCATTTTATCAATTTTCTTTTGTATCCAAAAATGTTTTGGCTTTCAATATACTTTAATGTATACATACACATTTACAGAGGGTTTGCAAAGCTTGGAATTCCCCCTTTCCTCATGACTGCTGTCGCCTTTTGTGGTGCCAGCTACTCACGCCCTTCCATTTAAAAGAGAAGTATGGGTTTTTTTGGCTAATCATACTTACCTAGGTGGATGCAGCATAAGACTGATTGATGCTACATCTGTCCCCTGCCGTTTCCTCACTGAGAACAGAGCCAACGAACACTGTCGATGGCTCAGTTCTCTCAGCTCCCCGAGTGGAGAGATGCTGCCTGTCAGTCAGCATCCCTCCTGCTCTGCTCCTCCACGCTCATTGGAGTGTTGAGCTGTGGAGGGGTAGGGAGTGGCCGTCTCAGCCTTGCGGCTCACTGAGAGGCTGAGACTGCCATCAGTCCAGGCAGCTGGCGGATCCAGACTTCTGAAGCCGGGATGACGCGGTGCCTGGTGACGTCAGCAGAGAGCGGACTTCAGACCGCTCTCTGCTGAAAGCGGGTCACAGGAGTGCAAAACGAATTTCACTCCTGTGACCCATAGGAGAAGCTCTGCCTAAAAAAGCTCAGGCTGGACTTCTCCTTTAAGTCTAATTGACCTAAATGGAACACTGCTGCACTGGTGCATGCTTGGCGCATGCTTATGGGATTACAGGCACGGGCAACCTGGCCCTATAGTCTTACCATCTAGGCTGCAGCTATTGAAGTGGTTAAAGGCCTTCTCTGTATTAAGGGGACCAAGGAGGAGGGCAGATTTATTGTTAAGGGTGTATAATTAGTATAAACAAATACCGTATTTATTGGCGTATAACACGCACTTTTTTCCCCTTTAAACCAGGGGAAAATTGTGGGTGCGTGTTATACACCAATCCCTGCTGTCTCTGAGGGAAGAGGAGCGAGCGCCGCTGAATTACCGTACATAGAGCTGCGATCTCCTGTGTACCCGGCACTCCGTCACTCACAGCCACGCCTCCTGGCCCCGCATTGGGCCACTGTTCTGTCTATCATATGAGCAGGGCCAGGAGGCATGGCTGTTAGTGACGGAGCGCTGGGTACACAGGAGATTGTGGCTCTGTGTAATTCAGCGGCGCTTGCTCCTCCTCTTCCCTCGGAGACAGTAGGGATAATCCAACACTAGTGAGGCTGCAGTGATGGGAAAAGTGAGGCTGCAGATGGGCACTGAACAGGCTGCATTGTTGGTCAATTTAATGGCTGCAGATGGGCACTGAGCAGGGTGCACTGATGGGCAATTTAGAGGCTGCAGATGGGCACTGAACAGGCTGCATTGTTGGTTAATTTATAGGCTGCAGATGGGCACTGAACTGGCTGCATTGTTGGTCAATTTAATTGCTGCAGATGGGCACTGAGCAGGGTGCACTGATGGGCAATTTAGAGGCTGCAGATGGGCACTGAGCAGGGTGCATTGATGAGCCGTGACTCTAATTTTGCTTCAAAGTTCTTTACTGAAAATGTAAGTTTTTTTTCCTTAAACTTCCCTCCTAAAATTGAGGTGCGTGTTATACGCCTGTGCGTGTTATACACTTATAAAATACGGTAGGTACTGGTTGTAAATGATGCCTGGAATCACATGCAACTTTTTCCTTTATGGATTTTGACAGACAGACAGATAGATAGATAGATAGATAGATAGATAGATAGATAGATAGATAGATAGATAGATAGATAGATAGATAGATAAATTAGTAATAGTGGAGTAGAGTAAAATGACAGCATAACAATGCAGCAGTTATGTAGTGTTAATGTCCAAGTATAAACATGCCCATTTTGTCTTCTGGATCCTGCTGCTGCCATAATCTTATAATAGCATATTCAGAAACACCGTCATTTAGGTACTAAATTAAAGCTCCTTTTATCACAAAGAAAGATATAATTACACAGCCTAAAATTACTTACACTGTTTAAGGAGACTTTCCCCCCTCAGACAGGCTTCAAAGAGGAGTGAGGTATTGCCGATCCAAAAATATCATGAAAAAATAACCATTTTACCTTAAAATATACATCAAGCTTCTTGGGTGTCACAGCCGATAAAAGCACACTAGGAGGGGCAGTGAGGACAGTTAAACAGAACATTTCCACTGCAAACTACCGGTACTTTCTTAGAGTCAGTTGTCTCTTTCATTACTGCTGTTCTTTTAGCTCTCACTTTCCTCCTGTTTTCACTTGCCCAGAAACATTCCCAGTTATTAGTAAAGGTGGTCAAAGATGTCACACGGTGGCCAAATGTGCATATTTGATGCAGCTGCCTCAATATGATAATCCAACCTGTCATATAAACCATACCCCCCAACATTTTGAGATGGGGATGAGGGACACCTACTAGCAAACATATGCTGGCATAGGACACGCCCCACTGCCACGCCCCCTAAAGGAGAATTAACCCCAAAAAAGGTTAATCAAGTCCTCAAGGGCTTTTTTTTCCCACTACTATTCCTTTATATTGGCTTTTAAAATTTACAAATGCAGCAATTTATAATTTGGATGAAATGTTTAGCACTGGGAAACACTTTTTGAAAGATAAAAAGTGCATTTTATATACAACTATATGGATCAGACCAAAATGAGGGACAAATGAGGGGGAGAGAGGGACATTGCTCCAAATCAGGGACAGTCCCTCAAAATCAGGGACAGTTGGGAGCTATGTATAAACATCCACGCTTACAGTACATTGTCTGAATGTGCATGTTTATTCCTATTTAGAAAGCGGAGGAAGCAAACACCTTATCTCCTGGGAAAACAGCAGTGATTGGTTTATATTATCCAAAACGGTGGATGGCTGTTTCCTCTTATGCCCCGTACACACGGTCGGATTTTCCGATGGAAAAATGTTCGACGTGAGCTTTTTGTCGGAAATTCCAACCGTGTGTAGGCTCCATCGGACATTTTCCATCGGAATTTCCGTCACACAAAATTTGAGAGCTGGTTCTCAAATTTTCCCACAACAAAATCCGTTGTCATAAATTCCGATCGTGTGTACACAATTCCAAAGCACAAAGTTCCACGCATGCGTGGAATCAAGCAGAAGAGCCGCACTGGCTATTGAACTTCATTTTTCTTGGCTCGTCGTACGTGTTGTATGTCACCGCGTTCTTGACGTTCTGAATTTCCGACAAGATTTGTGTGACCGTGTGTATGCAAGACAAGTTTGTGCCAACATCCATCTGAAAAAATCCATGGATTTTGTTGTCGGAATGTCCGATCAATGTCCGATCGTGTGTACGGGGCATAAGACTGATTAAGGTTCAATACATAGGTTGAAATTCAGCTGGCTCAGCAGGCTGGTTATACAGAAGTTGATTGTTTTTTTTCCTGAATGTTCGGTGCCACCGGCTATAGCCAGCAACACTGACTATAGCTGATAAGACTTCCTGCTTTCAGGATAAAAAAGCACAGTGGGAGTGGTTCCTCTATCCACATTAAATTTGTGGATGGGGGAATTGGGAAATTTTTTTGCATTCAACCCTAAAAACGCAAAAAAAAAAAAAAAATGTACGGCCAACCCTATTTTGCTGCTGCCTATGGTCCTGTGTCTATGTCTCTGTAAATAATGGCCAAACATTTGTGGGCACCTGACCATTCACACCTACAGTATATGAGCTTGTTGGACATCTCATTCCAAAATGGGCATTAATATGGAGTTGATCCCCCCTCCCTCTTCTGGGATGGCTTTCTACAATATTTTAGGGTGCGTGTGGGGATTCTTACGCGTTCATCCAAAAAAAGACCTGGCTTGCAATCTGTAATCCATTTCATCCCAAGGATGTTCAATGGGGTTGAGTTTAGGGCTCTATACAGGCCACACAACCTGCTCCACATCAAAATTGCCAAACCATGTCTTTATGGAGCTGGCTTTGTGCTCAGTGTCTAGTATTGTAGGAAATGCAAGGCTAAAACCACTTTTTTTTCTGTTCTGGCAGGCATGTGCTCCTGTACACAAAGCCAGGTCCTTAAAGATATGGCTTGACCAGTTTATTGTGGAGGAATTCAACTGGCCTGCACAGAGTCCTGCCCACAACACCATTGTAATGCCCCGTACACACGGTCGGATTTTCCGATGGACAATGTCCGATCGGAGCGTGTTGTCGGAAATTCCGACCGTGTGTGGGCGCCATCGGACATTTTCCATCGGATTTTCCGACACACAAAGTTGGAGAGCAGGAGATAAAATTTTCCGACAACAAAATCCGATCGCGTCAATTCCGACCGTGTGTGGCCTGTTCCGACGCACAAAGTGCTACGCATGCTCAGAAGAAATTCCGAGACGGGACAGCTCGTTCTGGTAAACTTAGCGTTCGCAATGGATACAGCACTTTCGTCACGCTGCAATGTTAAAAATGGTTTAATACAGCGCACTCTCTTCTTCTTTATAATGTGACAAGAATTAAGTAGTTTTGCTGCTCATATTCACACACACTTCTCACAAACTTTTATTTGTGTTTTTTTAGTGGGATTCCCTGAATATATTGTTATTAGTTGTCACATCTGACAGTTTTATATTTTTTTTTTTTTTGGATTTTAAGCCTTTTTTTTTCTTTAATGTTTGGATTTTTTCCAAGGCTGATCTTTGTTCAATGTTATTTTTATTTTTACTCCCGAATATTTTTGTGTGTGTTTTGTGTGTCAAGTTACCCCAACACCATTGATATCTTGTATTATTTAATCTCCAGGAGATTGTTTGGTGTTGGTGTCCCTTGTTCATTTCACATTGTATATTTGAAATGTACCTGAATCCTCACAAACCAACTGTCATTTTTGAAGTCAAACACATAGGAGAGTATAATTCAAAACAAAAATCCTTTATTAAGGGATCAGAACCAAACAAAGAGGAAGGCAACACTGGATCAACAGGAGAAATTAGCGAAGCCTGGGACCCCCACGGCAGACATCAATTCTTGAACATCAAAATTGGTGGCCTGAGGAGTCCATATGTAAGGGAGGGCAGTCTGGTTCAGAATTCGCAGAGATCCGGATAGCAGCAGATGACATCTGTGTCTCCAGGCTGTGGTACCACAAGAGGCTGCATCTTTTGGCCGACCAGACTGAACCCAGGGCAATCACTGTCTGGTCTTCCTTCCACGCTTCCTTCCGGGCTGTGGCTGTGCAGTTGGAGATGTGGCAGGAGGAGGAGTAGGACCTGGAGGAGGACTGGGGGGACCTGGAGGAGGACTGGGGGGACCTGGAGGAGGACTGGGAGGACCTGGAGGAGAGGGAGGAGGAGGAGGACCATCCCAAAGATGTGTCTGAGTTGTAATTTGGCCCCTCATACCTTTCTCCAGAGCCTCCGATATGAGGGCCTCACACACTTTTTGGCCCTCCTCCATCCTCTGCATTTTATAGGCTATGAAGGCAGCAATGTTCTCCTCCATGGTGTGTGGTGCTCCCAGGACCTCTGTAGCCCTCCAAAAGAATGCTATAGCAGCCTCCTCTAGGGTACTCCTCCTACTGCCACTTTCTGTTTTCAGGGGGGGTGGAGGGACCTGCAGATCAGCCAGCCGGCTCGGCCCAGCCACCTCCTGGCTGAGACTTCCCTGTGTATGAAAAAGGGACATGGTTTTAGTTTTTGCTTCATCAATCACAATCCTAAATTAGTACTCCCAACTAACATCTAGTTAACATCATTGATTGGACAACCAGCAATATTTAGAGGAATGCTATACCTGGCTCAATCTGGGCTCCTCCACATATCGCCTGGAAGGCCCAGGTTGGGCATCAGAAGCCTCAGCCGGGGGGGAAGGAAGTGTGGAAGGAAGACTTGAGAGGGATGGCCTGGGTTCAGTCTGGCCTGCAAGAAAGTGCAGCCTGTCGTAGTACAACATCCTGGGGACATAGATGTCATCTGCTGCTCCGGATCTCTGCGAATCCTGGACTTTCTTGCGCTCCCTCAGATATGTGCTCCTCAGGCCACCAATGAAAATCTTTAAATAGGTGATGTCTGCCGTGGGGATCACCTGCTTCACAATTTCACACAATTGCTCCAGTGCTGCCTTCCTCTTTGCTTGGTTCTTGAAATGGGGGTGGGTAATCTCCCACAGACAGGGCAGCTCACTTAGCATCTCTACGAATACTGACATGAAGTCATTGTCTTTCATTAAGATATCCATGTTCACTGCAAGACACAACACAAGACAAAGCCTAATGTCACACAAAACTCTCCTAATCTTGTTACAATATAGGCCTCAATCTAGAAGCAGTATAGGCACAAGTTTGTCTCTTACCTTCGTTCTTACGATCGGCGCGTCCAATGCTCCTTCCTCCGCTCACAGATCGTACGTAATACGCACGCGTGTTACGCTTTATACACACTGCGCATGCGTGTAACTCCGCCCGCCCCTGACGTTCTTTCTAGTCTATTCCCCGCCCCTTTTCGTTCTGCGCAGTGGGTGAAGAGCATGATGGCGGAGTTACAGCAGGTGCATGCTAATTCTAGCAACGAGGAGGAGGAGGAGGAAAGCCCGGATCCAGGCACGTCCCGATCCAGAAGGAGACGTTTTAAGGCCACAAATATGTCGTTTGGGGAGATGTTGGAGATGGTCGACATCATGAGGAAGTCCGACTATGACGGAAAATATGGGCCTTACCCACACCCCAACATCCGAAAGGCAAAAATCATTGCTAAAGTGGTCAAAAGCCTTCACAGGAATTTCGGGGTACGAAGATCTAAAGATCAGCTCAGGAAGCGGTGGTCGGACCTGAAGTTGAGAGAGCCAGAGCAGTACCGAAAGATCCGGAGAGTGCTGCAAAAAAGTAAGTAGTTGTGCTGTGTTCCTATTCTTTCTGTCTTTATTCCGTTCGTTCTGCTCCATATGCTTTTATTAATTGTAACGTTTAAAAGGGCAACTTTAATGTTCATGGGCCCATTATTCGTTCGTATCAAACATTTTTCTTTTGGCCTCTAGAACACCATTGTTTAGGCCATATGCATTTTCACACATTTTTTGGGGCCTACTTGGATGCCAAATATTTGTTTGTGTAGATGGGTTTGTTACTAGAATGAAATGCCAACTAGATTGTGTGTAAGGAGAGGACACTGAGCAGCTGTTTTCACATCTGGACACTGGAGCACTAGTGTGGGACCCCAGAACACCATTTTTATTAGGGGGCCACACAGGTGCTCCAGTGTATACTATAGGGGGGGCTACATCTGTGAAGCTTGTACCAAACAGGTAAAGTATTGCAGCTTGACAAAGGCCACTAAAAAATATACATCTTTGAACTCGGCTAAAATAGACAATTGTACCCCACTTCCAAGCAATGTTTCCTATTTCTAGTTCTGCCATCAAATATCTGTGTGCTAAGTATACCATTTTTGTTTTACATAGGGGAGAAAAGACTCGGAGGACACCCCTCATCCCAGGAGAACACAGACCCCCCACCTATGGAAGAAGGTGAAATACCACCAACGCAAGAAGAAGAGCAGGAGGAAGAAGAAGATGTGGTGGAGATTGGCACCACAACAGGTGAGTGTCTGCGACCACAGGCTCAGGTAAAAGAGATGGATGTTGGCAGATTTTTGAGACCTTTTTTTCGTTCTTTATCTCTTTTTAGGTGATCGTGATGTGAGGGAGAGAGAACGTTTCACATCTGAAAGTGCCCAGATACTGATCGGGGAGATCATGGGGTGTAATCTAGAATTGCACAACATACAGCAACAAATCAGTGATGTTATTAAAAAAAATAATAACATCATTGATGTTTTGGGGCGAATTTAAACCCCACAAAATCACCTGTTTTATTGTGGTCCAATCTTCCAAAAATGTTTTCAATGTTTAGAAAAGCCAAATTTGGAGGATGCACACAGTGTGCCAACATGTGCTATCTGCCATCACGGGAGATCAATGGACGCGTTTTGGGGGTGCAACCCCTTCCTCAATTATAAAGTCGCGTTGAGGAAGGGCTTGCTCCCCCAAAACATGTCCCTTAGCACATGTTGACATTCTGAACTTGGTGTGCATCTTCCAAATTTGGCTTTTCCAGGGGTGATTTCCCCCCATCTGAACGCTATATCAAACCCAGTTCCTAAATACTGATGTCTGATATAGCCTTCAGGTTTTACCATATGTGAACTTTGTAAGTTCAAGTTTTTTGGCTTTCTTGTTGGTTTTACACAGGCCTGTTTTATCTGAAATGAATATTTCGATTTTTGATAATGCTACTGCAAAAATTGTTATACAAACATGTTGGTTTGTTTTAAAAACCTTTCGTAAATGCACATGTGATTGTGCAGGTATAAAAAAGTGGCTTACTCAAGAATGTGTGGATTATTGTCTCAACACTACAACACTTTTGGGGTGATGTAATTGCTGTTTTATGCAAAAATGGGGGTTATTTCCTAAGGGCAAATCCACTTTGCACTACAAGTGCAGGTTCAGTGCAGTTGCAAGTGCACTTGTAGTGAAATGTGTTTTAGCATTTAGGAAGTACCAGCCAACACTGTTTTTTATAAGGTTACCCAATCACAACATTTTCTGCACTCAACACATTTCTGTCAGGGTCAGCTAAAACAAACACAAGCAGTAAATGTCCACAAAGAATTTCTTTTGGTTGTTTTTTATTTGAAAAAGGTTTCACAGATTGTCTGGCATATTGATAGCCCCCCTACCCGCAAAGAACTCCAGGTATCGTAACCGGACATCACGGGCACTCAGGGAGGGCAAGCCAGGACGGCCACTTTCAAGCGCCATCAGTGTTGATGGATTTGGGATTCCGGCCTCAGGCCCAACTGAGCCAGCATAGTTGGCTGAATGTTTTCTTAAAAAATTATGGAGAACACAGCAGGCAAGTATTATATGGTTCAGTTTATACTCCGCCATATGGATGGGTGTCAGAAATAATCGGAACCGGCTGGCCAGGATTCCAAATGTGTTCTCCACCACTCTTCGGGCTCTGGCCAGCTGGTAATTAAAAACCCTCTGTTCCGGGGTGAGGGTCCTCATCGGGAATGGCCGCATCAGGTGGTCCCCCAGCGCAAATGCTTCATCAGCAACGAACACAAATGGGAGACCTTCAACATTGTCCTCTGGTGGTGGCAAGTCCAAGCTGCCATTCTGGAGACGCCTGTAGAACTCCGTCTGGGCGATGACTCCACCATCGGACATCCGGCCATTCTTCCCCACGTCCACATACAAGAACTCGTAATTAGCCGACACCACCGCCAACATCACTATACTATTAAACCTCTTGTAATTATAATAGTACGACCCCGAGTTGGGTGGTGGGATGATGTGGACGTGTTTCCCATCAATTGCCCCTCTGCAGTTAGGAAAGTCCCACCGCTGGGCAAAGTGGGAGGCCACAGTCTGCCATTCCTGTGGCGTTGAAGGAAACTGTTGAGGAAAAAACAATAAACATTACTATTTTTTCACAGAAACATGGCAAGCAGATTATACACAAACATTATGGGGCAACCTCCAGATAGCATTTATTAAGGGGAATTTAACAACAACAAAGTATAAGGTACACCTATCATATTCCCCCTCCCCCCCTCATGGGCCATTTCTAACATTATAGGGGGGGAACTCTTGGACAGGTAACCCTCTTCACTTCATTGAGAGATGAATGCCTAAATACAGGGTATTACTTGGAACAGACCCTCCTTAGTTACACTATTGGCAGCCCACTGGACAGGTAAGAAGTGTCATAATACAAAGATATAAATACACACTGTACACATTTGAGGACATTTGAACATTCTGCTATTACCTATCAAGATAATAATAGGATACAAAAACTTTAAACAGTACCATTGGAAAGTATACAGGCAGGCCCTTGCACTACATGCTTTGGGGAATTCATCCATAAATCTGACCAGTAAAGAGATGGCTATAGTGTGTATGGGTTTGGCAAAGTCAGCAGATAGATGATTGAGGATAGAGAATTGGGATCAGCTGACTTAGCAGTTGGGGGAGGGAGGGTTACAAAAAATTTGGGGACACCACAAAAAAAAGCCTCTGGCACTCTGCCTGAATTTAAATAAAAAATAACATTTCCAAACATTTTAGGGGGTGTTTGGGGTAAAGCACTACTATGGAGCTGATAAAATACATTGTTAAGTGACTACATGAGGTGAATATAGGGCAGGAGACACCATGCTGGAGAGGTTATTGAAGGGCAAATATGTATGAAGGACATAAAATAATAATTACATAAAAATCCAGCATGCATGAGGACAAAGGGGACATTCACAGCATATTACAATCATGGTAATTAGGGAATGAGGAAAGAAATACACTATATTAGCAAACATTCAATACAATAAAATGTGATATAAAAGGATAAAAATCTTACCTTCATATACTCCTTCTGCAGGACCTGGATGATGGCAGAACAGGTCTCTGGGATGATGATACCCAGAGCCTGGGGGGAGATGCCTGTCGAGAACTTGAGGTCCTGCAGGCTTCTCCCTGTCGCCAAGTACCGCAAGGTAGCGACCAACCTCTGCTCCGCAGTGATGGCTTGCCTCATGCAGGTATCCTGCCTGCTAATATAGGGGGTCAGCGAAGCCAACAGACGGTGAAACACAGGGTCCGTCATCCTGAGAAAGTTCCTGAAATCATCAGGATTATTCTCACGGATCTCATGGAGCAAAGGCATATGACAGAACTGGTCACGCTGAAGCAACCAATTCTTGGTCCATGAACTCCTCCTCACCCTGTTCATGGACTGGACTTGTGTCAAGGTCAGGACCCCAACACCAAGCCCCCACACAGCACGAACTCTACGAGGAGTACGCATACGAAACATGGCTAGAAAACGGTCGGCTGCTCAGAACGAAGTAACAGAACGCACTGAAGAACAGCAAGGCCTGTGAAGAGCGACCTGAAAACCAGTAACGAACGAACAAGAATACAATGACTACCTAAAGTCACGCGGAACTTGCTGCACGCACTGAAGAGCAGATACAAACCCACAAGCACAAACTGAACGGCAGAAAACGATCTGAAAGCCACGAGTCTGAAAAAGCGCGAATCGTCTCTCACCAAACTTTTACTAACACGAGATTAGCAAAAGGAGCCCAAAGGGTGCCGCGCTTGGTTCTGAACCGGCCTTTTCTAGTCTTGTCGTACGTGGTGTACGTGACCGCGTGGTTGTCGATCGGAAATTCCGACAACTTTGTGCGACCGTGTGTAGGCAAAACAAGTTTGAGCCAACATCCGTCGGAAAAAATCCTAGGATTTTGTTGTCGGAATGTCCGAACAAAGTCCGACCGTGTGTACGCCCTATAAGAAATTGTTATTAAAGGCAGGTCTTTTTGTGCAGCTTCAGTGCCACACCTCACAAATGCAATTTTGGATAAATGGGCACAAATTCTCATAGAAACTCAAATATTCCACGCTTAGGACAATATTTAAAGAGAACTGCAGCCCCCCCAAAAAAATAGAAAAACACCGAGGTGAAATCCAAAAAGACTAAAAAACTCTCGTGGGGAATGTGGCGCTGTTCAAAAGTGAATGGAATTAAAATAGTACCCCAAAAAAATTTTGTTACAATATGTGAGAAGTACTGTAAAAAAATGTGTAAATAGTAAACAAACAGTATGTCATGTGTAAATGCCACATGTGTAAAACATCACGTAATATTATAAAGTCAAGTGCAAATAAATATAGGTTAAGCTGGAGTATAAATAGTCCTAAAAGAAATACATGCACCCAAAAATTAACATATCAAATATATAAATATGTGCGTAATATTAGTGCTGATTTAAAAAATCCCCAAAAATATATAAAGTATACCCAAAAAAAGCACAATTAGAATCAATGGTGTAATAAATAATTGACGTGATAGTGCACCAAGATTATCAAAAATAAGATCCAAATGATATAAGTGTTCAAACAAAAATAAAGTTCTATATATGTAAAAAAGAAAAAAAGAAAAAAAGAAAAAAGAAAAAATCTGTGAGAAGTGTCTTTGCTTCCAAAGGATCCCGTGTGAATTGTTGTGGTTGTTATGTGATCTCCTCCTCCGGAACCCCCAATTGTGTCCCCACTCAACGAAAAGCCCAACCCCTGCAGGGGTAATGAGCATATGAATGTAAATCCACTGGCAGAAATCGATCGGTGTCCCCCCTCTGTGATTCCACGATCTCCTTCCTGGTTGGATTACCGCTAGTCCTGTAATGTCCGGTATGGTGGTGACCCAGGAGGAGGAAGGACCGCAATGCCTTGCCTGTGATTGGATTACCGCTAGTCCTGTAATGTCCGGTATGAATGTAAATCCACTGGCAGAAATCGATCGGTGTCCCCCTCTGTGATTCCACGATCTCCTTCCTGGTTGGATTACCGCTAGTCCTGTAATGTCCGGTATGGTGGTGACCCAGGAGGAGGAAGGACCGCAATGCATTGCCTGTGTATGTAGAGTACGCTCAGTCAGGCTCCCGCTCCCTGCTCTCCAGACTGCAGCCTTCAGCCGAGGAAGGAAGGCTGCAGTCTGGAGAGCAGGGAGTGGGAGCCTGACTGAGCGTACTCTACATACCCAGGCAAGGCATTGCGGTCCTTCCTCCTCCTGGGTCACCACCATACCGGACATTACAGGACTAGCGGTAATCCAACCAGGAAAGAGATTGTGGAATCACAGAGGGGGACACCGATCGATTTCTGCCTGTGGATTTACATTCATATGCTCATTACCCCTGCAGGGGTTGGGCTTTTCGGTGAGTGGGGACACAATTGGGGGTTCCGGAGGAGGAGATCACATAACAACCACAACAATTCACACGAGATCTTTTGGAAGCAAAGACACTTCTCACAGATTTTTTCTTTTTTTCTTTTTTACATATATAGAACTTTATTTTTGTTTGGACACTTATATCATTTGGATCTTAATTTTTGATAATCTTGGTGCACTATCACGTCAATTATTTATTACACCATTGATTCTAATTGTGCTTTTTTTGGGTATACTTTATATATTTTTGGGGGATTTTTTAGATCAGCACTAATATTACGCACATATTTATATATTTGATATGTTCATTTTTGGGTGCATGTGTTTCTTTTAGGACTATTTATACTCCAGCTAAACCTATATTTATTTGCACTTGACTGGAGTACAAAATCTGGTGCAGCTCTGCATAGAAACCATTTTTTTTGTCAAAGCTTAACAGAACAAGCTCAAGTTAGAAGCTGCTTGGCTACCATGCACAGCTCCAACAGATTTTGCAATCTCCAGTGTAAGTAAATCCACACCATATCCTGAACTCTTCTGGAATTCCTTCCCAGGAAAGGAGGGGGGGGGGGGGTGGCAACTCTGTATTAATGACTATGGCTCTGGAATGGATGCCCACTATAGGTGCCCTTATATAGGTTGTGATGGTCATGTGTCCACACATTTTTGGTCATATAATGTTTTTACGGTAACTTGCAAATATGTTCCTTTTTATAAACAAAGTAATATGCAGCCGGCGCAAGCCTGCTTATAATAACATCATAACTCCAGGGCAGCTGCAGATTGGGTTTATAATAGAGAGAAGTTAAGATTTGCTTAAACCATTAGCTGCCCATATGAAGAGTGATCTGCAATTGATAATTTTGCCATGCTGCGCCACAATGCAAAGCATTGTGGCCATGGCATATGTACACCCCCATCCACTACCTTTGCAACTAAGGGGGGGGTGGGGGGGGGGTGGGAGAGTAAAAAACTTGCTTGGCCATATGTTTTACAGCCGCCCCAACCACAATTGTAAACAACGCCTTAGCATTGTCGTTTCTTTATTTCAGTCTTGTTGTTACATCCCTCCATCATTGCTTATCTTTTTTCTTCCTGTCTAGACGACAACAACATTGACTTGATATTTCTTGAAAACCAGAATGAGGCCATATGTACATATAATGTAAATTTAGATCTATCTTTTGCCAATCCAACTCCTTCTGCTTGACCACAAACCTAACATATAATACTTTCCATTATACAAAGCCACTGCGTAGGATTTAGCTGAGAAAAAAAGAAACTTTGCTATGACATGCTGCTGATTTCACGGTAGTATTTCTTAATTATATTTTGCCTCTCTGGTTCTTCCTCCTTCTTTCATCAATGTTTTGTCATTTTTTGATGACCGCTGTTACCAGTGGAGGCCGGTGGTAATTTTTTATGGGGGGATCGGCAAGCAGTATGCCACCGACATCACCGACAATGTTCTGCGCCACGAGCCCACCCTATTTTGAAGCCTATTAGAGCCCATGGCTCTAATCAGGTGCTTAAAAAACACCCCCGTCGCTGTAATTCAGGTGCCCGGCGTCCTGATAGGGGCCGGACGCATGAATAGGGGGTGGCTGCGGCCGTGGGTAGATTCATGCTATGCATGAATCTATCTATTATACATATAGGGGGTGGCGTGGATAGAGGGGGCA
This sequence comes from Aquarana catesbeiana, assembly GCF_042186555.1. NCBI lineage: Eukaryota > Metazoa > Chordata > Amphibia > Anura > Ranidae > Aquarana > Aquarana catesbeiana. The sequence goes on along the minus strand of NC_133326.1, from coordinate 620,910,343 downwards.
GCACCCGGGCACCCCTAATGGACGGGCTGCCACTGACTATAACTATTCTATCTATCTATCTATCTATCTATCTATCTATCTATCTATCTATCTATCTATCTATCTATCTATCTATCTATCTATCTATCTATCTATCTATCTGTCTGTCAAAATCTATTAAAAAAATTTCAAGTTGCTCTAGGCATCAATTACAAACAGTTTATTTATACTATTTTATACACCTTTACAATAAATTTGTCCTCTCCCTGGTCCCCTTAATACAGAGGAGGTACTTACCCCCTCCGATAGCTGCAGCCTGGATGGCAATAATATATTGGGATACCCGTGCCTATGATCCAACATCCCATAGGCATGCACCAGTGTAGCAGTGTTCCATTTAAGTCAATGGGAGGGGCTGGCAGGGTGCTTTATATAGCTTCCTAAAATATTGCAGCACTCTGCCTCGGTATTGCTCCCAAGAGCTTCTATAGACTGCACTGTCTACTGGTACCTCTTTCCTGTGTAGACCAGAAGTCCATGGAAGCAGCACTGAGAGAGCTGGAGTCAGCAGCATTGAAAGTTGCATTTGCAAGTGCTGGGGTAAGAATTTTAACAAATAGTTTACTGGGGAATCTTTATTTTACTGTGGTCAATGTGTTAAGCTAAAAATCGAGGGTTAATTCTACTTTAAGACCTTAGTTATCCTGACCATGGACTCTAATTTATGATCAGACATTGATGCGTGTACTAAGAATAATTAGGGTTCATTCAAATGGGTGCAGGGGCCCTAACAGCAGGCATGTAGAGGGAGGTAGCCCTAGGTTAGGATTTCCCTTTTTACTTACAGACTCCTGGCATTCTCTGGTGGGTAATGCCCTATATTATAAGGTTAGATGTTGTCTGTATGAGAAGAATGGTTGAAAACAGCACAAGCACAGGTTAAAGTTGCATAGTGCTTTTGGGCTTTTACCCTTTGGGAAAAAGTGGAAGGCAGTGGACCTCTAGTGGGAAGACTCATAGGAAAAAATAAAAGGCACGTTTCCTACAGTTCATCGAGCACCACAGCAGTCCTTGGGAGGCACCTGACTATGGGACTAACTGTATGTATAAGGAAAACCATTTGGAACTTTACCATAACTTCAGAAATGCATTATACCTTTGGAACCATGTTTTGGAGAAATTGACTGTTACTTTTGTCCTACGTTATGCAGTTAAAGACGCTAAAAGTTTTAAACCAAATATGATTTCTTAGTTTATCACTATGACAGCAAAGGGTGCCATGTTAGAAGTTCTGGGCCACACTACTAATCTTTCTAAGATAACATGGAACAGCCGATGCCTGGGAAGTGTGGAAGAAGATACCTGATTCAGGTCAGGAGTGAGTGGTGGTTTGATGGAGGAAGGTCCACCCACCTGGTGGTAAAGTGTTAGAAATTCAGTATATAGCCCTATAGAACAGCCAGTGCTCAGTCCACATGGGCTTTGCTGCTTAACTGCAGACAGGAAAAAGGAACTTTATTATACAGAGAAAAGACATTCTTTTACCATAGATGCAGCTACAAACATATAAACACTGCCATCTACTGGCTCATGATGTTGTTGCACAAAATACAATTCTGTATTCCAACACCCCCACTCAACAACTGCTCCTTATATTACTCCTTTTTCAGATCTTAGTTCTATAAATCTGTTTCAGTTCACTATGAGATGTCATCAGTTCGTCAGCAGCTCTGATCCACTTTTGTTTCCCATGAGTTGGAAGTCTTTGCATCTCATCCCATGAATCTGGATGTAGATTTAATGCTATGCAAGCAACATAGGACAGCCGTTTGGCTGGGATACCTTTATAACTTCTGGTGGATTTCCTGTTTGAAGCCTCTTGTGGCCTGGTTTCTTCTTTTACAGCATTTGAATTGCCTGCATACATTTCTATTTCCGTGTCACTTTGCGTATCTTCATGATACTTATGTGGAATTTCCCTCAGTTTGAAGTGTTTGTGTTTGTTCACAAAATTTTCTCATTTGATTTTCCTGGTAGTCAATTTTGGACAAGTGGTCATAATTGCCTCCCCCAGTATGTGGTTAGCATATCTGCATCAAACAGCATGGTTCTTCCACTCTTACATAGAGTACAGTTCATTCTTTCTGCAACCCTGTTTTGTCCTGGGTTGTGTGGTACAGTAGTTTGAAATATTATGAAATGCTTTCTGAGAATCACCTGTGTGTTATCACTTGTATATTTAGTTTCATTGTCTGTGTGCAATTCACTCTGCATTTTACCAAATTTGTTACTGGACCTCAAAGCTCCGAATCAAGTCCAGATGTTTCCTAGCTCTGCTGTTGCTCTGCTTTTGGAAAGGCTTGTCTTGTCATGTTTCCTTTTATAGAGCTGGTGCATTTCATTGTTTGATCATTGTTTGATCAAATGGACAAATTTTTATTCCACTTGCATAGTCATTCTCAGTAAATAACTTCATTATGTCAGAACTTCTGTACCCAAGTCGTCTGTGTCATGTGTTAATGCAATTTGAATGTTTTTCCTCGTTGGCAGTATTAACCACCTCATTACAGTTCAGCTGATACAGTTCATCTGTAATTTTAGCCTTTTCAAGTAAGATAGCCCCTTTTGTGATGGCACAACTGTCATCTTGGAAGGTTGCTACATTGTCTTGTTTTGTGAGCTTCTTCGCTGACAAAAGATTTGTTTCAAGAGCAGGGACATATAGAGGACATTTTTCACAGGTATCTTTCTGGTGACACTCTGGGAAATAGGACAGTAAAGAAAACCTTCTCATATTCTTTCTGATTCCATTATTTTCTCATTAGCTGTGGTGATTTTTACTCTGGTCAATGTGACTAAATGTCATTTGTCATGTGACTCATAGCTGCTGAATCAACACACCATGCCAGGAAAGATGAGGTGCAACTTTTGGATTGAAAAACATATTCATTATCTGAAGCAAAATCAGTTTCTTCCTTCAAACTTTTGGCCTTTTGTGGTTTTGTTTGTTTTTGCAGACTCTGAGACAGAAGCATTGTCACTATTAATGCTTTCTGTTTTTTCGCTTAAATTTATCCACAAGCTTGCCCTTAACATATTCATAACATCAAGTCCTGTGACAAGCATTTCACATATTTCTGGTAAGCCACTTACTAATAGTGCTGCGACATGAAAATCTTTTATTTCTTCTCCTATACCTCTCAGACATTCAACCATTTCCAAAGTATGCCTTATGTAATTCTGCATATCCTGGCCTTTTAGTAGCTAGGTTTAATGTAGCTTTCTAATCAAATACAGTTTATTGTTGAGATTAGCTCTTTCCTTTTCCTTTTTGTAATTCCCACATTTCTTTAGCAGTTTCACACTTACATATGTGTATGATTTGATCACCTTCTATGCTAAGAGAGATTGTGCTCTGAGCTTTTTAGTCTTTCTCTATCCACTCATCAGAAGGGTGTTTTGCTTGGCTTAATTTATACATTTCCATGTACCTTCTCTTATTAGCAGCATTTTCATCTTGAATTTCCAAGATCGGTAGTTATGGTTTGTCATGTTTGCAAACAAAAGCTTTGTTGCAACTGTGCTACTGGCCATTTTATTTTATAGTCTTATTTCTGTTGCTGTATCTTACACTTATCTGCTGAAGCTGGCTATGACAGGGCTACTACTGGGTTCTTAGCTGTTGTCTGGGTGCCTGGGTGGGTGTCTGGGCTATGCCTGGGCCCATAATCTGTTAGAAATTCTGTATATATCCCTACAGAACAGAATCCACATGGGCTTTGCTGCTTAAATAGTAACTTCACTTTTGTTGAGAAAAAAACATTCCCCTCTGGGTGATCTATCTACATTACATTACAAGGTTTTTAACAAACTTTTCAAAGATTTTAACATGTGGAAAGTGAATCTAATGGGAGTGTATTTATAATTATCAATCAGCTGCTGTACCTGCAGGAAAATTTCAGGGTTTGCTTCCCTTTGGACGTGATTTCCTATTGGGAATATCTCACCAAAAATTAAATTTTTGTTGCAGGGGATGCCTGTAATCTGACTCGCGTCTTTGTGCAGACTAGGGTTGCCACCTGTCCTGGATTCACCCGGACAGTCCGGGTTTGGAATAATGTGTCCGGGTTTCAGTCTCTCTGAAATCTGGACACATTATTCAGACTGGGCTGTGGCTCCCCAAGTAACTGAGATAGTCACACAAAAATCTGTTGCTATCCAGGAGCTGAGGGCTGCTGTCGGGGGGGAGGTTTGCTATCAATAGGGCACTGGGGAGGGGGGGGGCACGATGATGTCAGTAAGATCAGTTTGGCCACATCCATGCGTGCTGCATTGCCACTATCCTTGGGGCACCCAAAGGTGTATCAGGTCTTTTATAATCCTATAGTGTATACTATGAAAAAAATTTGCCCTGTGCTGCTAAAGCGTTCAGGTTTGTCGTGAAGAAAAGTTGGCAACCCTAGTGTAAACTACTGGGAAAATCCGTGAGCCAATCACACAAGCAGGAAATGATGTCTCTGGGGGGTGTTCTGTTCACATTCTGTGTACAGAACACAATTGTATATGATACACACACACATATATATATATATATATATATATATATATATATATATATATATACATACATATATATATATATATATATATATATATATATATATATATATATATATGTGTGTGTGTGTACAGTATCTCACAAAAGTGAGTACACCCCTCACATTTTTGTAAATATTTTATATCTTTTCGTGTGCCAACACTCAAGAAATGACACTTTGCTACAATGTAAAGTAGTGAGTGTACAGCTTGTATAACAGGGTAAATTTGCTGTCCCCTCAAAATAACTCAACACACAGCCATTAATGTCTAAAACGCTGGCAACAAAAGTGAGTACACCCTTAAGTGAAAATGTCCAAATTTCTGCCCAATTAGCCATTTTCTCTCCCCAGTGTCATGTGACTCATTAGTGTTACAAGGTCTCAGGTGTGAATGGGGAGCAGGTGTGTTAAATTTGGTGTTATTGCTCTCACTCTCTCATACTGGTCACTGGAAGTTCAACATGACACCTCATAGCAAAGAACTCTCTGAGGATCAGAAAAAAAGAATTGTGGCTCTACATAAAGATGGCCTAGGCTATAAGAAGATTGTCAAGACCCTGAAACTGAACTGCAGCATGGTGGCCAAGACCATACAGCGGTTTACCAGAATAGGTTCCACTCAGAACAGGCCTCACCATGGTCGACCAAAGAGGTTGAGTGCACGTGCTGAGCATCATATCCAGAGGTTGTCTTTGGGAAATAGAGGTATGAGTGCTGCCAGCATTGCTGCAGAGGTTAAAGGGGTGGGGGGTCAGCCTGTCAATGCTCAGACCATACGCTGCACACTGCATCAAATTGGTCTGCACGGCTGTTGTCACAGAAGGAAGCCTCTTCTAAAGATGATGCACAAGAAAGCCTGCAAACAGTTTGCTGAAGACAAGCAGACTAAGGACATGGATTACTGGACTGATGAGACCAAGATAAACGTATTTGGTTCAGATGGTGTCAAGCGTGTGTGATGGCAACCAGGTGAGGAGTACAAAGACAAGTGTGTCTTGCCTACAGTCAAGCATGATGGTTGGAGTGTCATGGTCTGGGGCTGCATGAGTGCTGTCGACACTGGGGAGCTACAGTTCAATGAGGAAACCATGAATGTACTGTGACATACTGAAGCAGAGCATGATCCCCCTCCCTTCGGAGATTGGCAGTATTCCAACATGATAATGACCCCAAACACACCTCCAAGACAATCACTGCCTTGCTAAAGAAGCTGAGGGTAAAGGTGATGGACTGGCCAAGTATGTCTCCAGACCTAAACCCTATTGAGCATCTGTGGGGCATCCTCAAACGGAAGGTGGAGGAGCGCAAGGTCTCTAATCCACCAGCTCAGTAATGTCGTCATGGAGGAGTGGAAGAGGACTCCAATGGCAACCTGTGAAGCTCTGGTGAACTTCATGCCCAAGAGGGTTAAGGCAGTGCTGGAAAATAATGGTGGCCACCCAAAATATTGACATTTTGGGCCCAATTTGGACATTTTCGCTTAGAGGTGTACTCACTTTTGTTGCCAGCAGTTTAGACATTAATGGCTGTGTGTTGAGTTATTTTGAGGGGACAGCAAATATACACTGTTATACAAGCTGTACACTCACTACTTTACATTGTAGCAAAGTGTCATTTCTTCAGTGTTGTCACATGAAAAGACAGAATAAAATATTTACAAAAATGTGAGGGGTGTACTCACTTTTGTGAGATATGTATATGTATATATTTATTTATTTATTTTTTAATGCTTTTTTTCCCACAATAATGGCATTACCCTTTAACTACAAACAGGAAACAAACATTATTATACAGTGAAAAAGACATAGAGTTACCCATAGATGCAGCTACAAACTTATAAACACTGCCATCTACTGGCTAATGTAGTTGTTGCACAAAATGCAATACTGTATTCCAACTTAAAGTAAACGGTTCCTGCAGTGTCATGCATGGGACTCAGGTCTCCAGTGGGACCCCTATGCACCTTACCTGTAACCATTGAAGTCGGGGTGAGGCCTTGTTCATTTATATTTTCATGTGATTGAATGGGAGTGGAGCACTGGAGACATGATTACTTGGGTCACTGGATGGCCAATTTGGAAAATACATGTAGTTTTCCTGTGTGTCCTAACCCTTGAACTGGTTGAACAATCTGCTCCTAGGGGATGCCACTTGAGTCTATATGACCAATAGTGACATATGTTCCATGCAGCCGTCACCAGCAGCCTATTAAAAATCAATTACAGGAGCGGCTATATGGATTTTCCCGCACATTCAAGGGTTGATATCCACACAGGGATGAATACTTGGCCCTGAACGCAGTCTGCCTGTCTCCAGGGCTGTGCATCCGTCCCTGTATGGATGTAGATGCTCAAATATGCAAAAGGTCTCTACAGCCACTGCATCTGTCAACCTGTTAATGATTTTAAACAGAATGCTGGCGGCAACTGCATGCAACATCTGCTGTACAGGCCTCTGCGTCCGTGTGAATGAGATCTTAGTGCGAAAAGTGTAATATACAGATGTTGATGTTAATTTTCAAATATACAAAACTGTGTTTTAACCCCTTTATGCCTGAAAGTAAAACAAATCTTAACGTCTGAATGCAGTTTTGCAACTTTAGCATGCGTTAGTAAAGCTGTACATATCATTGCAACTACTTAGTGTACACAGGTGAATTGTGTATGAGGATAAATTGGGTCTTCATTTGGTGGTGAATATTAAAATATAACTAAAGGCAAAACATTTTATTTTAGTTTTGGATAGCGTGGAAAGGATTAGAACCCCTGTCAGTTTTTATTGCTGTCAGTGCACCCATTAGGGAGATTCACCCTCTCTGTTTGTTCTGTTTACCATTATCATTAAAAGTAAAGAAAATCCCACATTTTGAATTGTCCCCAGAAAAGTAATAGAGTAAATCTTCCAGTGGGGACTCTAGTTCTGATGAACTGGGGTGTCCCCTAAGGATTCCCTTAATTTTCAGGGATTTCCCCTCACTTCCTGTTTGGCCATGAAACAGGAAGTGAAGGGAAATATCCAAAATGGGACACATGGCGAAATCTGACAGGAGCTACAACTCTCCCTTGCTCTATCAAAAATAATAATAAAAAAGTTTTGCCTATAGTTGTTCTTCTGGATATCCCTTGATTTTTTTTTTATTCTCAAAAGAAAAATGTCCCAAAATAGTAAAAGAATATATATATATATATATATATATATATATATATATATATATATATATATATATATATAAAATATATAATAAATATATTTCTTGCCATCACCATGACCAAAAAAACAAAACAAAATAAATTCTCCTACTTCTGATGTTCGCAATCATACTATATATAGATTATTTGTAAGTAAAACATACTCACACTGACATTGACTCTTAACCCTTTCCCTTCTACACTATCCTAGATCAAGCTTTGATCTAGCTAGTTTAAATTTTTTTTTTCCTGTTTTTTTTATGTTTTTTTTTTTAAGATACAGACTTTTTTTATTTTCTGACTCTGAAGGAGAAAAGGAAAACGAGGTGGGTTTTTCTTAATGATCACTGTGATAGCCAATCACAGATTTTCACAACAATTATGTGATCGAAAGCCAATCCTCTTGGTTCCCTATCATTAGTACGAGCACAAATGCCAGTGCACACATATGCAGTGCCTCGGAAAAAGGTTCACCTCCTTGATGCCACATTTATGTGTGAGGTCAACATAAACAGGTTAAAAGTAGTTGTAAACCCCAGTCATGAAATGAGAACAAAGTACATACATCTGTAGTGTTTACTTGTCTCCCCCCAAAGTTCTAAGTGTTATTTCTCTCTGGTGCTTCATTCCTCTGTTATCAGCACCGGCAGCGGCGCACTGACAACTCATGGGGCCCCGGGCAATAGGAGATCATGGGACCCCCAGGTTTAAAGATGTCAGCCGCACGGCAGCCATCTTTATGATGCAAAATTAATGTGGCAGGCTGACGTGCTCGGTGACATGCAGATTGTCAGTAGACTTAAAGCTGGTGACCCACCTTAATAGCATCAAGGGCCCTAGGCAAAGTGATGCACTGGGGCCCCTACCAAGGAGATGCTGACCTGTGGCATGCACAGTGTGTGTGGCTAAATAATGCTGCATATTAGATGTGAAGCCTCATCAGTTGCCATCAATGCAACCTCACCAGTGCCCATCAATGCAGCCTCACCAGTGTCCATCAAATCCAGCCTCACCAGTGACCATCAAATGCAGCCTTACCAGTGCTCATCAAATGCAGCTAAGCAGTGCCCATCAAATGCATTCTCACCAGTGCCCATCAAATGCAACTTATCAGTGCCCATCAATGCAGCCTCACCAGTGCCCACCAAATGTAGCTTATAAGTGCCCATCAATCCAGTCTCACCAGTGCCCATCAAATGCAGCTTATCAGTGCCCATCAATGCAGTCTCACCAGTGCCCATCAAATGCCACTTATCAGTGCCCATCCCATCAAATGCAGCCTTATCAGTGCCTGGATCACACAGAGCAGCGATCTCCCGCTGTGTCATTTAACCTTGGATTGGAATTGCCCGGGCCGGGCGGCCACTGTCAACAAAGTCCCGCCTCCTAGACCAGCCCCTATGATACATGTCACGCTGATTAAATTTCCTGGCATTGGATCAGTGTGCTGTCTATCACAGGAGCTGGTCTAGGAGGCGGGACTTTGTTACAGTGGGCGCTGAGCATTTCAGATCAAGCTCTGTGACACAGCGGGAGATCGCCTCTCTGTGTGACGTACACAAGGAGAGAAAGAGGGTGGGAAGGACTCTGATAGGGATGTGTAGGGATGACGTAATTGATGCAATTGCGATTCAGCCATTCTCTGCATCGATGAATAATCTATTAAGGCTGAATTGTGATGCATCAATGACATTATCCCGCTATGCCCCTACATTTCAACACCCCTACTGGCCACCAATGTAAGAGATATTCTTCCCGCCAAAGTTTTCAGATGTCAGTGTTAGGGAAAAGCACTCAGTGTACACATTTCAGTGATATATATATATATATATATATATATATATATATATATATATATATATGTGGAATAACACTCACTCAAGTGAGTGTATATATATATATATATATATATATATATATATATATACACATATACACACACACACTATAGTATATATATATATATATATATATATATATATATATATATATATATATATATATATATTAACACTGAAGTGTTATTACCTATATATAATACTGATATGTATACACTGAGTGGATGTACCAGATATCAGTATGCACTAGTGAATCACACCTGGTACATAGGCACTGGGCAAGAAGGAAGGAACACTCAGTCAGCCTGGCTGGTGATTATAAGCACAACACACACTTAGGCCCCTTTCACACTGCGGCAGTTTTTAGGCGTTATGGCGCTAAAAATACCGCCTGCAAACCGCCCCTAAACAGCCTCCGCTGTTTGTTCAGTGTGAAAGCCCGAGGGCTTTCACACTGAAGCGGTGCGCTGGCAGGACGGTGAAAAAAGTCCTGCGAGCCGCATCTTTGGAGCGGTGAAGGAGCGGTGTATTCACCGCTCCTAAACTGCTCCTTCCCATTGAAATCAATGGGACAGCGCGGCTATACCGCGGTAATACCGCGGCTATAGCCGTGCTGTACGAGCGGGTTTAACCCTTTTTCGGCCGCCAGCGGGGGTTAAAACCGCACCGCTAGCGGCCGAATACAGCTGCAAAAACGACGGTAAAACAGCGCTAAAAATAGCGCTGTTTTACCGCCGACGCCCCCACCGCCCCAGTGTGAAAGGGGCCTAAACTGCTGTCATTATTACACACTGACCTGTTGCTGCACACAAGGCAGGTCAGTGTGATCAACTCCGAGATGGCACCGCTCTGTCTGCTCTCTGCAGCCTCCAGCTCCCTCACCGGCTGTCTTCCGTGGCAGTGATGTGTGGCCCCGCCCCTCAGCTGAATTCCCCAGGGGGAGAGGTGGCCAGAGCGCCTATCAATGCCATCATCCCCACACGACTGACTTCTCCATGATCTCTGTCTGATCCATCCTGGCCAGCACCCGAGTCCTCGCTCCTCTCACAGCCGCATCAACTGCTGGCAAGGATACAATAGTTCAATGCCTCCTCGGGGTATAATTTTCTCAATTCTGCAGAATAAGTTGTGGGCACCTCCAGAGGCACACTGAGCCTCTCATGGGGCCCCCTGACCCCGGGCCCTTGGGCAGTGCCCAAGTGGTCAGTCCACCCCTGAGGTCCAGTCACTTCTAAGAAATTTTCCCGACACATTAAAATCATTTGTGATGGGGAGGGAGTTCAGCATACAGCTTGTCTATTCAGAACAGAGCTCTGTATCCTTCCTTCGTTCCTCTGCCTATGAGGAGGGGGGGTGTCCCTTCAATCAGCTCTCACGCAGTGTATAATAGCTGTAACACAAAACAATCTCCTGCGCTTGGGCGCTTAGTCCATGTGTAAGTAGTGTAGCCAACCCTTTGGATAAAGTGTGGGAAGTCAAAGGTCTTGCTGCCCTCTTCAGAACAATGGGTGTCCTTATTGCTGAAACATATAGAAAAACAGGGAGGGCGCACCAACCTTGCGCATTACCAAATATAAAATTTATTTAAATAATAAAAACAAAAGTCATACTCACAAACATTAAAAAAAAGGCTTAACATTGCTCCAAGACTTCGGAACCGTGTCTTCTCAGCGATTGCTGAGGCTCTGATGAAGAGGGTACTCCCTCATAACGCATAAGCCGTTTTGCAATGCCATCTGGTTCCTCCTAACAGCTGGTCCAGTTTGCAGGTGTCTAGAAGACAGGGTTCCGAATTCTTGGAGCAATGTTAAGCCTTTTTTTAATGTCTGTTTGTGAGTATGACTTTTGTTTTTATTATTTAAATTATTTTAACTTTGGTAATGTGCAAGGTCGGTGCGCCCTCCCTGTTTTTCTATATATAATAGCTGTAACTGCAGCTCTCCACCCCCTATTCTCTGGTCCTCACAGATGAAGAAGGATTTTACCACAATTGTGCTCTTTTGAAGGGTTGTAGATAAGAAAAGACTGCAGATAAACAAATAAAACATACACTATATCGCCAAAAGTATTGGGACAGCTGCCTTTACACGCACATGAACTTTAATGGCATCCCAGTCTTAGTCTGTAGGATTCAATATTGAGTTGGCCTATCCTTTGCAGCTATAACAGCTTCAACTCTTCTGGGGAGGCTGTCCACAATGTTTGGGAGTGTGTCTATGGGAATGTTTGACCGTTTTTCCAGAAGAGCATTTGCCAGGCACTGATGTTGGATGAGAAGGCCTGGCTCACAGTCTCCACTCTCATTCATCCCAAAGGTGTTCTATCAGGTTGAGGTCAGGACTCTGTGCAGGCCAGTCAAGTTCCTCCACCCCAAACTTGCTCATCCATGTCTTTATGGACCTTGCTTTGTGCACTGGTCCAAATCATTTGGTGGAGGGGGGATTATGAACTCTTAAGGCGTCAGCATACCAAGACTTTTTGGACAATTTCATGCTTCCAACTTTGTGGGAACAGTTTGGGGATGGGCCCTTCCTGTTCCACCATGACCGCGCACCAGTGCACAAAGCAAGTGGATTTTTTTTAGAAGGATGTTGGCTCCAATTTGTTTTGCATACACGCGGTCACACAAATGTTGGCCAACTATTATGAACGTAGTGACGTACAAGACGTATGTGATGTCTCCATTACGAACGCTAGTTTTACAAGACCGAGCGCTTCCGGCTCGTAATTGATTCCGAGCATGCGTGGACTTTTTTGCAACGGACTTGTGTACACGCGATCGGAAAGTCCGACAACAAAAATTTGTTGGCGGAGAAAATTCAAGAACCTGCTAGCCAATATTTGTTGGTGGAAAGTCCGACAACAAATGTTTGATGGAGCATACACATGGTTGGAATTTCCGCCAACAAGCTCACATCCAACATTTATTGTTGGAAAATCCAATCGTGTGTACGGGGCATAACACTGCTTTCATATCTATTGGCAGTTTGAGTGTATCTAGCTATTCCAGATGCTATTGCCTCTGCTAGGTGAGAAGAAGGCTGTGTGACCCTTCTCTGTGAGTCACCCTGCAGTCTGTGTAATCTGATTTTGCTGCTCTTTAGGTCTATTTTACAACAGAAGCTGGTGCTGTACCTAGTGTTCCCTCAAATTTGTCTTCAGGAGGTAGAGCTGCACTTTTTGTTATAAAATGTGCACTTAGTTAATTTCAGAAAGCCCTGGACATTCCTCCGAAACATAAACAGGCACACCTCATCCATCAGTTTTTTGGCTCGCCAAGCTAAACGCAATCCATTCTGATATAATAGAGCTGATACCATTACATTAGCAGCATCCACGCGGGTGAAATCTTATATTCTGGGCCAGCCAGTAGCAACAAGAGAGTGTGTGAAAGGAAGAAACTTCTCTCTTGTGAAGCCTTAAAAGCAGAGGCCTACTGGTGGATTATGGTGCTTAATCCCTTTAAACATATCACAAGAACAGCCTTCCTATTTTTTATATGTGGCAAAGTTCCTTCGTACAAAAAAACAGCCCTCTCCGGTGAAGGAATTGCAGGCAGAGCCGCAGAAGGCTTCATTATGGTCTTGTGGCTAACGATCCATCCAGGATTGCTGATGACAGAGCAGGCATGAATGGATGTGAAGACATTTAAAGATCTGACTAGATGGAGTAAAATATTTAGCTCATTCAAAACTCACTTTAAACTGTTACTGATACAGAATCTCATGTCTCAGTTATTTTACATGTGTTTATATGAGGAAAGTTATGTGAAACAGAACTCCGATTTCCTGTTAATAATGGACTTGTTTTTACTCTGTTTATGCTGTGGAAAAAGGAGACATGGTCTATGAAATTACGCCTTCTCTTGTAATCATTACATGTTTGTCTGTTACATTAATAAAACAAGAGGCAGAGTGTCCACCTTAAATAATAACTTGATGCTCTTTATAAGTTTCATTTACTTTCTCACTTTATCACATACCTAATTGTACCTTCATCAACATGATCTGCATTTATCCTTGTTATCCAAAAATACTCCAAATACAGTGGAACCTCGGATTACCAGCATAATCCATTCCAGGAGTATGCTCGTAATCCAAAGTGCTCGCATATCAAAGCGAGTTTTCCCATTGAAGTCAAAGGAAACGAAAATAATTTGTTCCGCATTGACTTCAATGGGTTGCAATACCGCATACGGCCAGAGGCGGGGGGTGCCGGAGAGCCTCGGAAATGAATGAAAAGGCCCGAGCACACTTCGGGTGACCTCGGCAAACCTCGGAAAGACTCCGTCACAAGCCTTTCCGAGGTCAGCTGAACTGTCCTCGGGCCTTTCCGTGCATTTCCGAATGCCGACGGTCGGCACAGTTCGGCTCCGGCTCCCCCCACCTCAGGCCAAAAGCGGTACTGCACACCGCTTTTGGCCTGAATCCTGCTCATTTTGCGAGACAACACTCGCAAACCGAGTTAGGATATTTAGAAATACAGTGCTCGTTTTGCAAAAAGTTTGTTAACCAAGTTACTCGCAAACCGAGGTTCCACTGTACATCCACTACTTAAAGCGGAACTGCACCCAAAAGGGGAAGTTCTGCTTCAGGCTGGGCTCACACCTAATACGCATGCGGCCCACAGCAGGGGTCCGGTGTGTCCCTGTTCTCCGTTTCAGGGATGAATCAGGCCTCAATTTTTGCCTGAATTTGGACCTGAAACAGAGCCAAAGACGCACAGGACCCTGTGCAATGCGCTCCTTGGCCGCCCCGGAAATGTCCGGTCACAATCTCCTGTCATGTGAATCGGATGCAGAGAAACCAGCATCCAATTCACATAAGTGTGAACCCAGCCTTAAAGAGTAACTTTTTTGTTGAGAAAAAATCCTCCCCTCTGGGTGATCTATGTACAGTATCTCAGAAAAGTGAATACACCCCTCACATTAATGTAAAAAATTTATTATAGCTTTTCATGTGACAACATTGAAGAAATTACACTTTGATACAATGTAAAGTAGTGAGTGTACAGCTTGTATAACAGTGTAAATTTGCTGTCTCCATAAAATAACACTCAAAATTACACACAGCCATTAATGTCTAAACCGCTGGCAACAAAAGTGAGTACACCCCTAAGTGACAATGTCCAAATTGGGCCCAAAATGTCAATATTTTGTGTGGCCACCATTATTTTCCAGCACTGCCTTAACCCTCTTGGGCATGGAGTTCACCAGAGCTTCACAAGTTGCCACTGGAGTCCTCTTCTACTCCTCCATGATGACATCACAGAGCTGGTGGATGTTAGAAACCTTCCGCTCCTCCACCTTCCGTTTGAGGATGCCCCACATATGCTCAATGGGGTTTAGGTCTGGAGACATGCTTGGCCAGTCCATCACCTTTACCCTCAGCTTCTTTAGTAAAGTAGTGGTCGTTGAAGGTGTGTTTGGGGTCGTTATCATGTTGGACTACTGCTCTACAGCCCAGTCTCCGAAGGGAGGGGATCATGCTCTGCTTCAGTATGTCACAGTACATGTTGGCATTCATGGTTCCCTCAATGAACTGTAGCTCCCCAGCGCTGGCAGCACTCATGCAGCCCCAGACCATGACACTCCCACCATCATGTTTGACTGTAGGCAAGACACACTTGTCTTTGTTCACCTCCTGGTTGCTGCCACACACGCTTGACACCATCTGAACCAAATAAGTTTATTTTGGTCTCATCAGACCAAAGAACATGGTTCTAGTAATCCATACCCTTAGTCTGCTTGTCTTTAGCAAACTGTGTGCAGGCTTTTTTGTGCATCATCTTTAGAAGAGGCTTCCTTCTGGGATGACAGCCATGCAGACCAATTTAATTCAGTGTGCGGCTTATGGTCTGAACACAGACAGGCTGACCCCCCAGGTCATAGGAAGAGGTGACAAAGGGTGTCTTCTGAGAACTGATGTTGACATGATTATTGTGAGACAACTCTGCCCACGGGAGTAGTGATGCCCAATCATTGTGATGAGCCGAGACCAAGGTACAGAGAAAGATACCTAACTCCTGATTAACCCTCTCAGTCTGACCATTGGATTGAGGATGGTAAGAAGAGGTAAAATCCAAGGTAATGTTGAGGGATTTGCAAAAGGCTCTCCAAAAGCGAGAAGTAAACTGAACACCCCTGTCTGAAACAACATGGGAAGGGACTCCATGAAGGCGGAAAATCTCTCGAACAAAAATGGGAACCGAGGCAGGAGCAGAAGGGAGACCAGGAAGAGGAACAAAATGGGCCATCTTGGAGAATCGATCAATTACCACCCAAATGACCGTATATCTCAGAAGGTGGAAGATTGATTATGAAGTCCATGGCAATGTGAGGCCAAGGCTCCTTAGGAATGGGCAAAGGCATGAGAAGACCAGCAGGAGCTGTGTGGAGGACTTAGACTGGGAACAGACTTGACAAACCTTAACGTAGTCTTTAACATCAGAACGAAGAGTAGGCCACCAGTAGTGGCAGCTGATGAGGAAGAAAGATTGGAGGGCCCCGGCATGACCTGCCACCTTGGAATCATGACCCCAACAAAGGATCTTAGTTCTTAACTTGGTTGGAACAAAGGTCTTGCCAGGAGGGATTTTTAAGTCTATGGTAGACCACATGAGGTAGGAATGATCGACTCAGAGTTCAGAGCTGGGCTCCTCATCCTGAATGTCAAAAGACCTAGAGAGTGCATCAGCCCAACTGTTGTTATGGGGTGCGGGGAACCCTCCAAGAGATGATGCCACTCCTCCAATGCCAATTTAATCACAAGAAGTTCCCGATCACCAATATCGTAATTTTTCTCTGCCTGAGAACATTTTTTGGAGAAAAACACACATAATTGATGTTTGCGCTCAAAGGATTGAAGAAGCACAGCTCCCACCCTAGTTGAGGAAGCGTCCACTTCAATAAAAATGGATCCCCAGGGTTAGGTCGCCTCAACAAATGTCCAGAAACAAAGGCCTGTTTCAAGTCATGAAACGCAGAGAACACGCCAAAGGTCAGATGGTGAAGACCATCAGATCTACAACAGGGACATTCTACTTAAATGGCCCTTATACCATCCATGTTTAGCTGCACCTTTCATTAGAATCAGCGGTTACAGGCCGGCCTGGGTTTCTCTTACTAGAAGTACTGTCAGTATTGCTGCTTAACTTCTTTATCCTTTCAGGTTATGTCCAAGTAATATTCTACTGTACATACAGTGGGGCAAAAAAGTATTTAGTCAGCCACCAATTGTGCAAGTTCTCCCACTTAAAAAGATGAGAGAGGCCTGTAATTGTCATCATAGGTATACCTCAACTATGAGAGACAAAATGTGGAAACAAATCCAGACAATCACATTGTCTGATTTTTGAAATAATTTATTTACAAATTATGGTGGAAAATAAGTATTTGGTCACCTACAAACAAGCAAGATTTCTGGCTCTCACAGACCTGTATCTTCTTCTTTAAGAGGCTCCTCTGTCCTCCACTCATTACCTGTATTAATGGCATCTGTTTGAACTTGTTATCAGTATAAAAGACACCTGTCCACAACCTCAAACAGTCACACTCCAAACTCCACTATGGTGAAGACCAAAGAGCTTTCGCAGGACACCAGAAAAAAAATTGTAGACCTGCACCAGGCTGGGAAGACTGAATCTGCAATAGGCAAGCAGCTTGGTGTGAAGAAATCAACTGTGGGAGCAATAATTAGAAAATGGAAGACATACAAGAAAACTGATAATCTAACTCGATTTGGGGCTCCACGCAAGATCTCACCCCGTGGGGTCAAAATGATCGCAAGAACGGTGAGCAAAAATCCCAGAATTACACGGGGGGACCTAGTGAATGACCTGCAGAGAGCTGGGACCAATGTAACAAAGGCTACCATCAGTAACACACTACGCCGCCAGGGATTCAGATCCTGCAGTGCCAGACGTGCCCCCTGCTTAAGCCAATACATTTCCGGGCCCGTCTGAGGCTTGCTGGAGAGCATTTGGATGATCCAGAAGAGGATTGGGAGAATGTCATATGGTCAGATGAAACCAAAGTAGAACTGTTTGGTAGAAACACAACTCGTCGTGTTTCTCAGTTGAAACTCAGTTGAACCATTACCTCTTTGTACAACCAGACCTTAACCGAAGTATTCCACTAAACGTTAATAGAATATAAATGCATTGAGTGTTGTCTTATTACTTAATGGTAGAAAAAAAGAAAAAGGCTGAAAACTGCTCCTTGACATGAGACACCTCCATCCTTATATTGCACATACAAAAATAAAAGCTCGCCCATGGGACTTTAAATGAGGTATCCATGATGATTACAAGTAAATAAATATGATAGTATAAACAATATCAAACTTCCTTAGGATCATTAACATCCAATACAGGTCATACATATAGATAGCAATTCAAAAGAACAGCAGCATAACATGATAGTCCTAAAAAGCATAGCCCAAGGAACATACATCAAAGCATTATAAATACAGATACACATAATACATCTCTAACCCGACGCGTATCGCAAGCTCTCCTCACATCATCAGGGGCTGATGTGTGTATCTGATGTCTGTAACAATAAGTAAAAAAGTAGATTGGAGTATAGGCTATGATTGGACAAAAGTATGAAGCCAGAACTAGTGATCCCATACTTACTTGTCAGGTACTTGGCCCCAGGGGCCGACCCCCGGCAGGGGCGAACGGAAAGACTCTCCCACGGGAGCCGAAGGGACGAAGGCCAAAGCATGGAAGATAATATACCAAGTAATTCTGCGTTGCCCCGAAAAACAAAACAAATAAGCAGCTAACACGGCCAATAGGATATATGCATATGGAAAGAAAACAAAATAAGTGTATAAATAATCTTAATCTTAAATGTCCAACATAGGGACGATATAGTTCAACATCCTAACATCCTAACATCATTCTGAGGGACACACCAGTCCACGGTTCATTGCAAGGCTTCCATCTTCACAACCCTTCTTGATTACCTACAAACACCCACCACCCAAGCCTGTTTTGACCCAATTGGGTGTATGTCTTTTTGGGTCCAGTAGATCCGGTAAGCCTTCTTATTGTCGGTGGTGGTGTGCTTCTTTTGTCTTCACTTCAGATGTCACGCATTTATTGATTTGTTCCTCACATGAAGTCACGCAATTTATATGGGCTATTAGTCACTATGAGTCTTATAAACATGGAAGACTTCCTTCTAAGTTTCACTTAGATGTTTTCACCATCTGTTGGACTATATCGTCCCTATGTTGGGCATTTAAGATTAAGATTATTTAGTGCTACACTTATTTTGTTTTTAAAGCATGGAAGATCAAGGTCAGGCGTAGGGCAGGCATGGCAAAAAAATGGAAAGGAGGAAGAGAGAGTTGGACCCAAATGTCACCCAGGATCATTGCAGAGCGTACTTACTGTAATAGAGTATATAAGTAAAAATGTATATACGTGAATCAATAAAAACTGATGTAGCAGAGAGTATGGTACAGTATACTCTGAAGCAAGGGGTGCAGAAGTCCAACAAATGAAGAGAGAAAAAAAAGGAAAGAAAAGAAGGGAAAGAGGAAAGAGAAAAGAAGAAAAGGAAAAAGAAGGAAATGGGGAGCCTGCATGTTACCCCTAGGTCATGCAAGGTGTGTTTACTATGGAAACATGTATGAATATATGTATATGAGTAGTTAATGTAGCAATGATTATGGTATCCCAAGTTACTTATGAATCTTTATATGGTATACTCACTTTGAGAGAATTGTAAATGTATACATGTGTATATAACTTAAATAATTGGTATCAAATTGTTATGAAAGTATCAGGGTGTTATGCAGAGGTACATGGGATACAAGAATATCATACAAGACATGGGGGAAAAAACGGTGTAGAGTGAATGAGAGGAGTGGGATGGAAAGAGAGGTGAAAAGTGATATGCAAGAGGAGAAAAAAAAAAAAAAGGGGAGAAAAACGGAAGAAAAAGGAGGAAAAAAAAAAAAGGAAATGAGGATGGTCAAGGAAAGATTGAACAGCAGAAAAAAATAGTAAAAAAGTGAGAGAACTATGTAGATAAGGGAGTGACAGTATATGTAATTGACACTCCACATTGTACGTGATTGAAAGGTGCAATGAAAAAATAATATGTAACAAGGTATAATGGTGAAAGAAATGCTTACCAAGGTGCTCTCTCATCAATGTGTAAGGACCCAGCAGGAAGGAAAGGAAAAGTTTGCCACGCCAAAACCCCCGCCTAAATACCCGGATATCCACCAGGGCCTCCGCCCCTAACGTCATGCAACTGGCAAAGAGGGGGAGGACCCGCCGTGCGCCCGCCAGATTACGGCAGAGTGCAGCGGAGATCCCCACCCATCGCCTGGGATGACACTGCGTGCCAGGAAGGGGGACACCGCCAGCAGCGGAAGTCCACCACTGTGCACAAAGCATACTTAATGGTATTGCAATGATGTCTGAACCCAGAGTGTCAGGTGGGTTGGAGGGTTCACAGGGTCATGGCGATGCAGATGAGCAGGTAAATCCAAGCAGTCCCCCAGGGGGCCATGCTACATAAATAAACTCCTTGTGCTGCTGCCAGGAAGAAGCTGGGAAGCAGAAAGTGCACGGTCTGGAGAAGGACCAGAGGGCTGGAGTCAGCTGAATACTGAGACCAGGGGCGGCAGAGAAAAAGGGGTGCTGCAGCTGCACAGAGAGAACAGGATCTGGAGGAGTTCTGTCCTCCTCTCTGCTGCTGACTGCTGAGCTGGGGGTGGGGGTGGGGGGTTGGCGGTCAGAGATGAGTCTCTCCATAGCTGCATGCAGAAGGGCAGGATCTGGTGGTGAAGATATGGCCTCTTCTCTGCTGCCAACTGCTGTGACAAGGTGTGGTCAGAGATTTGAAAGGGGGGGGGGGTTCTGAAGCTGCAGGAGCAGTGCAAGGGCCACATGAAATGTCCTGGAGGGCCCGCAGGCCTTGTCTTTGGCACATGTGCTTTAGCTGCTTATTGCGTGTTTGGCAAGGGTTTGTTCAGTCCTTGGACTACAACTCCAATTCCAATAAAGTTGGGATGCTGTGTAAAATCTACATAAAAACAATGATTTGCAAATGTTCTAAACAATAGAAAAGAGAAACCATATTAAAATGTATTTATTTATTTTATTTATTTCAGGTACTTATATAGCGCCATCAATTTATGCAGCGCTTTACATATACATTGTACATTCACATCAGTTCCTACCCTCAAGGGGCTTACAATCTAAGGTCCCTAACTCACATTCATACATACTAGGGACAATTTAGACAGGATCCGATTAACCTACCAGCATGTCTTTGGAGTGTGGGAGGAAACCAGAGTATCCGGAGTAAACCCACGCAGGCACAGGGAGAACATGCAAGCTCCAGGCAGGTAGTGTCGTGGTTGGGATTCGAACCAGCGACCCTTCTTACTGCTAGGTGAAAGTGCTATCCACTACACCCCTGTGCCGCCCAATCATATTAAAATGTTTAAACTGAGAAATTGTACCATTTTAAGAAAAAAAATAAGGTCATTTTGAAAGTGATGGCAGCAAGACATCTCAAAAAAGTTTAGACAGGGCAACAAAAAGCTGGCAAAGTACAACCCCAATTCCAAAAAAGTTGGGGCAGGGCCATGTTTACCATGGTGTAGCATCCCCTCTTCTTTTAACAACACTCTGTAAATGTCTGGGAACTAAGACCAGTTGCTGGAGTTTTGGGAGAGGTTTGTTGCTCCTTTCTTGTCTGAGCATATAATGCTCCAAAACCTGGATATATTTTTCAGCATTGATGGTGCCTTTCCAGATGTGCAAGCCACCCATTCCAGACACACTAATGCTCCCCCATCATCTATCATCATAGATGCAGGATTTTGAACAGAGCGCTAACAACAAGCCGAAAGCCCCTGTCAAATTTTGACTTGTCTGACTGCAGAACAGTTTTCCATATTTCTTTAGCTCCCCCTTAGGAGGGTAGCTGTAAGCAACATGAGGACTGTATGAATTTTCTGGTACTACCCACATGCCCAGTTGTGAAATGCTGCACTCTGGAACAACCCTTCTGTGAATAGCGGGCCTCGTCTCTCCTCTCATTCCTTATCTCTCTGAACTATGCTGGACTTTTTGTAACTTAAAGTGGTTCTAAAGGCTCAAGGTAAAAAACCTTCTCTGTACAGCAGCCCCCCCCCCCCCCAGCACCCCTAATAGTTACCTGAGCTCCATCGCGATCAGGTGATGTGCATGAGAGCCTTGGCTCTCCCGGCACTCTCCTTCCTCATTGGCCGAGCCATTGGTTCCCACTGCTCTCAATCACAGCCAGTGAGCCAATAAGGAACCAACCCTGTGTGTGAATGGACATGCAGAGCGACGGCTCAGGAGAGAGCCTGCTTGGGAGAGGTACAAGTCTCATGGGACGGTATAGTAATAAAATCTTATTTACCTTCATGGCCTCAGCAGTACTTCCATATTGTCTTTAAAATGGAAGTGCAGTATCCAAAAAAACAAACACTTATACTCAGCTAGATGGCTGCAGCACCAATACAAGCTGCAGATATCTCCCACTGAATCTACACTGATAACTCTGTAGTATGCCCCTCCAGCGCTCACTGGAGCGCTAGACAGTGGAGGGGGCTGGCTGAGGCTCTCAGCGGCATGCTGAGAGGCTAAGCCAGCTGCCAGTCAATCATCTGGGCGGATCCAAACATTATTGTCAGGATCTCTGCAGAGCCTGAACCGATTCGGTGACATCACCTGGGTCACAGGAGTGCTAAACTAAGTGCACACCTGTGACACCCCAAGGGAAAAGTGGCCGTACTTTTTCTTTTAACACTCACTAATTGGCTGTACAGTATATCATATAAAATATCATTCCATCGTTTTGGAATAGAGTATGAACCTGATGCATATATATTTATATATCTCCCAGCATCATATAACATTTATACCTTTATTTGCAAACAAATTACCTTGTTCTGTGTCTCCCTGTGTATCAACAGCCCACCAATGTCACCCAGGGCCACTTGGGATGTGACTGTCGTGGCGCAAGCACAGCCAATGCAGCAGGCTAGCTAAGCTTTGCCCCCCACACCAGAAGTATTCATAGCAATAGGACGCCTACTATAAAGACACTACTATAGAGGCTAGACTCTGCCCCCCCCCACCAGAGGTAAATAGGGTCTGCATAGCTCTGCCTCACTTCTGGTCTCCTAGTGACATCCTGCAGCACTACCCACCTTCCGAAATACCAAATTATGAAAACGAGCCATCTCCACACATCCAAATGTCCATTGCTATCAAAAGGGACAATGTTTAAGGCTGGATTCACACTACTGCAAATTGGATGCAAGTTTTCCCAGCATCCCTTTCGCATGTCAGGAGATTGTGACTGGCTCTCTATGGAGCCAGTTCAAACATCTTCGGGGCGGCTCCAATGCGAATGTGCATCTTATGGTCCGTTTCAGGTCCGAATTCAGCCAAAAATTCAGACCTGAAACGGTGAACAGGGACAGACCCCTGCTGTGAGCTGCTCCGTGCGGCAGTGTGAACCCAGCCTTAACAAGTTTCCAAGCAGATTAATAAACAGAGATACAACTGGGGAATTTTTTTCTGGGGACAGCCTCATAAAAACAGGGACTGTCCTTGGAAATCAGAGACGTCTGGTCAGCCTAGTTTTCTCTATAAGCAACCATTTGTTCCACCTATTTAGTGATCAATTGCTATAGTTATAAAAATCACTAGCAATTTTAGCAGAAACAACAAACTACTAAATATCTTATTTTGTTGCAAGGATCAAGTTAAGAGCCATTCAGTAGCTCAGTTGCCTATGTCCCTTGAGCAAGCTAAATGCAAACGTTTTAGCATACTGTGCCTTTCAATCATCTATGGTCTCCCTTCCTTTCAGACAAGAAGTACCTGTCTATTGAAAGCAGAAGTTGACTCAAGCACATGATGGCATATCCGTATTAAAGACTCAAAGGCTGCTGGTCTCCTTCTCAAGGCAGCACTGTTTAAACTCTCTGAAGTGTGTGAGTGGAAGATCCTGTTTGCTGGTGGATAAGGCTCGCTTACCGTGGAACAGCTGAAATCTGTAATTGTCTTGATTTTTACACCACTTTGGGGCTTTTTAAACATTCTGCTGTTTCCTGACATTTGTTTCAAGAGAGCACCTCTAACTTTTTTCTTTTAGGTAAGAGAAGCAGCTCGTGTTTCTGCTGTGTGCCCCATTTGAAGAGGGACTGTTTGCACAGCGTCTGGAAATCGTATTAATCTTGTAAATGGAAACAGCAGACAGAGAGAGAGGGCTGTAACGGAATGCTTTATAGCTATGGAAGTCAGCCTCTCCGAGATGGTGGCTTTTTATTTTATTTTTCTCGGCTAAGGCTACATTTCCATCTGACCTTTTCCAATTAGAAGCGAATCTACAAAGCCATGTACTCGGCCATGATGTACTGGGCAGCCAAAACATGTCACAGTGTACGGTAATAAATGAATACTTTAATGATGAGCTTTCCCATTTCTCTACAGTGGGAGAAAGTGAGTGCTAGTGTTATGAATGAAGTCTAACATGGTAGACATTGGCAATATGAATTTGGACACTGGACTGCAAATCATAATTAGGCCTACAGCCCATCCAAGACTTATGCAGGCTTTGACCTATAGTATGTAATCCAGATGTACATAAACATTACATAAATGTAGTGCATTCCCCGTAGGAGCCACTGATGAATAGGGATCCCCCACCCTGCGCAACCAGGCATACAGAATTTTCCACAGGCCCACTTGAGGCAGGACAGGAAACAGTCCATCAACTGTGTTTTTTAAAATTTTATTTAGGGGTAATAAACTTGGATGGGGATAGGGGTATGATGGGATGCCCACTTGACTGGAACAAAGTCTCTTCAGGGACACTTCAACTATATACACTCTCTATATAAACTCCTCTTCTTCCAGCACATCACTTGCTTACAGAACAACTCAGGCCCAGCTGGAACACTGTTTAAGGGATCTGGCAAGGCACTTAGCCAGATCAAGCAAAAGCCCTTTACAGGGACCGCAGGTCCATTTGGTTGTGTAGAGAAAGGTCCCAGTGTCCAGCTACATTACTTTGGCTACTGATCCCAGCACCACCTCTTCAGGCACTGCCAGCCCGCCTGGCTGCAGCTGCCCCTTTCATTAGCCCTCCTAGCTACTTCCCAAAGTCCTCCCAGATTGTCAAACTCAACAGCCACCTGGCTGTCTTCTCCCTGGAGATCTCCCGGACGTGCTAGCTGGCTCCGGCTATCATCACTCTTGCTCTTAACCCTCTACACAGGACTCCTCCTTGTGTTTTCAGAGGATCCCTCCAGCATCCGAGACCAAGGCATGAGGTCACCTCCGCTAGACTGGAGGGCTACCCTCAAGGGCCTACGACAGCCTCTTCAGCACTCCATCTCCAGCTTCCACCCAAACTCCACACTACTCCTGCTGGCCTGAGTATTTAAGAGGGGCCTACCCCCTGCCAACCAATTTTGCTGGGGTTTGGCTGGGGCCCTCCTCAACACTCCAGGCAGCTCCTTCTAACCTCCCTCTCATTCTACTGGAAACTTCTCCAAGGTTCCAGCAAGTGGGGGGGGGGGGGGGGGGGTACCAGAGGTGCTGCCTGATGAGACATCCAGCCTCTCTGAGTCACTCACCCTGACCCAGATTTAACACATTTACCTGCACTAACAAAAATCTATGT
This sequence comes from Aquarana catesbeiana, assembly GCF_042186555.1. NCBI lineage: Eukaryota > Metazoa > Chordata > Amphibia > Anura > Ranidae > Aquarana > Aquarana catesbeiana. The sequence continues at coordinate 620,885,040 of NC_133326.1, read as the reverse complement.
ACAACCCATTCTAGCACACTAGAGGGTGCTACATAAACAACCATCAGTACACTTACTTGTTAGTCTACTTACAAAATCCCTTCCTTGGTGATCTGCACTAAAGGGGCTACAGAATGGATTTCTTTGGAAATCCATTCTTTGTCTAATGAAGAGACACCATGACTAGCTGCTAAAAAGCCACATGATCCCCTTTTCCAGTAGTAGACAAATACAATTGGACTTGCTCTGTAATGTTGACATTTTATCATTTTTTTATATAAGCAGCTTCTTTAGTTCTAATTAGCATCAGAAACAATATAACAGTATTTATGTAGCATAGTCTCCAAATCCAATTACCATGGAATATGTCATGTGTGGTACCTGGATCCTGCCTGAACTGCAGTTTTGCTTCAATACTCACCTTTAATCCGGACAGGGGCGTAACTAGAAATAGCAGGGCCCCATAGCAAAATGTTGTATGGGGCCCCCCTACAAACAGCCCCCCCCACAGCTGCCCTAGTGTCAATGCAGCGTGACCTGTGCCACATAAAGCGTGACCTGTGCCCAATGCAGCGTGACCTGTGCCCATTACAGCGTAACCTGTGCCCAATACAGCGTGACCTGTGCCCAATACAGCGTGGTCTGCCTGTGCCCCATACAGCCCCACCTATGCAGAGGAAGAGATCAACAGAGAGCGGGATTGCCCGCTGTAATAGCTTTCATATGAATTTCCAGTCTTCCCGGGGCTCATCGTCACATAGCCCCACCTCTTGGCCCGACGCCTTTGATGACATCACATGTCCCGCATTGGATCGGCGTTCTGTCTATCAAAGGCACCGGGCCAAAAGGTGGATCTATGTGACGTGAGCCCCGGGAACACTGGAAGTTCTAATGAAAGCTCTTACATCGGGCAATTCAGCTCTCTGTTGATACGGACAGCTCGCCTCTTCCTTTCCTCTCTCTTCCACTGGCTGGGAGACTGTGCCAATGGTGCTCTTATCCTCACTGGGCCCCACTCGGCTGCGGGCCCCATAGCGCCCGCATGGGTCGCTATGGTGGTAGTTACGCCCCTGAATCCGGAGCTGTCCTTTGCAGTGATTCCTTTTTGTCACTAGATGTTCTCAATCTTCTGGGTTAAATGACTCCCAGCTATACACATCCCAGGAAACTGACATACTGCGAGAGCAGGGCATTATAGATGTGGCATCCTTCACACACAGCTTGATGATGTCAACACCACTCTCTGCATCATTCAGAACTGCCTGCCACCAAAGAAGACATTCAAGTAAAAGGACCCCATGCATGACGTGACCAATCTAAAGACAACTGTAAAATTTAATTGTAGCGCTCTCCTAGGTAGGTGCTAGTGAGTGTATATTGTTTTTGGGTTCTCTGCTTAACAGGGAGACAGCTAGGCAAATTCAGGTGCTGTCTGCTTAACAGAGAGCTGTGATTGTTTGATAGAGTCTGCTCAGTGTGCTCTGGTGCTGCTCATGCTGTCTTGGAGGTTTCACACTTGTCCAATAGTAATGAGACATATTGGACAGTGGGTGGAAACCTAGCAGGCGAGAGCATGGATTTATATACTGTCCTGGCCAATTAAAAGGGGATGTGCCCCAAGGAATGCTGGGTACCTGTATTTAAATCTGAAGAGCACATGGGCCAGTATCCCTCTGAGAGAGGTTCAGGTAGGGAGGAGGCTTCTGCCTCTCCCTGGCACAGGCTGCCATGCAGCCTCAGGTGGTCAACCTGAGTGCCTGAAACACTGAAATTACAACCCATGGTTCTTTGCAAGCTGACTGAGGGAGGATGTCCATGGATCCTGTCCATGGACAGGAAGGTGACCTGTGACCTGGGCCTTGTGAGTACAGATCCCTTAAAGAGATCCCCGAGACTGTGTGTGTTGCTGAAATCCCCCTCTGGGTGCAAGAAGTCAGTATACTGGGTGTGTGAGCTAAAGGGGACACTGTGGACAAAGTCCACTGATTTCCTTGTGCTACAAAGGGACCTGTTTATTCCATAAAGACGCTGTATGGTCCTGTAGATAATCTACTACACAGTTCTATTGAGAGACTTGTCCTCATCTGCGAATAGTTATTTGGAGTATCCTACTAATCCTCTTCTCCTATCCAAGTTCTCCAAATAAGATATAAAAACACATCCCCTAGACTGGTCATTGGAGACAACGAGCGGAAGAGTGTTTGCACCTGGCTGTGTGAAAATACCATGTAACTGGCTGTGGATTAATCAATAAGAGACCAAGGCACAAATATTCAAGCAGCTCCTGTGGGGGTAGTGCTACATAATTATAAAAAAAAAGAAGGCATAAAATATATACAGTGGTCTCCAGGAAGAAGGGGCAACTGACAGAGGGAGCCTCCGAGCTGGGTTTTATAAGAAAGAGAATAAGTAATTACTGCCTACATATTCCTTAAGCAAAGAGGTTCTTTAAATTGACATGATCATCTGATATTTATCAACCTAACAAATAAATTAAACACAGGACCACAAAAATGCCACACATAGCAGCTCACCCTTCCTTATGCATAGATGCTAGGAGGGAAAAAATGGCTGGCACCATGACTACAGGTTCCTACATACACTGTGGATGCTTACGTGCTTGGCATGGGATAGTGATGTGATGTATGTGATATGGGGCATACACATTGTTGTATGAGCCAGCGCTGCACCTCCAGTCTCCTAATCTCCCAGTTTAGGCACATCACATGGTCTCTGGCTACCACTTATTAAGGATTATGTAGTGTCTTGTCTTTTCAATCACACATAAACAGACCACAGTTTCTTTATAACCAGTTGCCGATCAAGCTTTTTCAGGCACTTTTTGTTTACTGAAAAATTACTTAGAACCCCAAACATACATAAATATATATATATATATATATATATATATATATATATATATATATATATATATATATATATATGTATTTTTTTTAAAAAAGAGGCCCTAGAGAATAAAATTGCGGTCGTTGCAATTTTTTTATGTCACACGGTATTCGCGCAGTGGTTTTTTTCAAATGCATTTAAGAAAAAAAAAATACACTTTAATGTATTTTAATGCCAAAGAACACAATATATAACCCAATTTTTGGTAAAGTATAAAAGATGATGTTGCGCCGAGTAAATTGATACCTAACATGTCATACTTTAAAATTGCGCGTGGAATGGCGAAAACTACGATACCTAAAAATCTCCATAGGCGACGCTTTAAGATTTTTTACAGGTTATCTGTTACAGAGGAAATCTTGCACTAGAATTATTGCAATATAAAAAAATACATTTTTGATCTTTTGCTTAAAAAAAAAATTGTTTACTTCCACCCTAGACCTGAAGTGACGTGATGTCACTACGGTTCTCCAAGATCATAGAGGTGGTCAGAGTCTCTGTTCACCTCTATAGCCAGCCACATGAACTGTCATATCATATCAGGGCTGCTTCTGAAAGCTAGCTGAAAAAAAATACCTGGGTTAACCCCAGTAAACCACTTGCAAGCTGCAATGTATATATATGTATTGCGATCGGCAGCAAACTAGTAAAACTGACACCTTCATGCTATAGCACCTGATAGAAATCCAGTATCCTTGTAACTTATAGTGGACCAAACTGAAATCTTAACCAGTGTTACTAGCTTTCCTAGCTTTTTTCTGTAAACTACAAAATAGATAAAAAGGACAGGTTCTTGTAGTTAAAATATGAGGAGCAGTCTAGGGTAGCAACACTTCTCTTACATACATACAATGGCCGTAAGGCCTTTTATTAGACAAAATAACAATAAATAACCAAAATAACCAATAAATAACTGAGAAATAACAGAAATAACAGATTTACATTACAGTCCAAATTTGTTAGTAAGTCCTTGGAACACAATAAACTAACCCTTTTTTGGCTCTGCCACCATTTTGCTAAATATTTATTCCCCCAGTCACAATATATAAAGAGTGAGGAAGAGCAAATGAGAATCAAATTTCCCAGCTTAGGTTAAGATATTAACATAGAAATCAGCTTATGTGACTTCAAATATTAGAACCAGGGCATACAAAATCTACAGGCAAACACGATAACTGCCAGTGAGTGGGACCTTACAGGACCCTGTCATTATATATGAAATGTTATTTTCAATCCAATGTGTCAATCTGAGACAGAGCAAATGTGCCCAAGTTGGGTAAACGAGAAGAATATCCAAGGAGACAGATCCCCTCCATCGCCTCTGACCAGTTCAAATCTCAGGCACTACATTACATGGGACGCCGCAATAGAACGGCAACCCTCCAGAATATGAAGAAAGGTAATAAAGAGGGTAAAGCCAAGAAACTATCCACTCTCTAATAAAGGTATTACTAAACATTTCCCGAGAGTTAGGAGATCCATGGACACCAAACCTTTTCGAAAAACATCACTTTGTCATTAATGCAGTGCAGAAAGTCTTTCATTTATTATGATACAAAATAGCTTAGCTTTGACAATATCAAGTGGGATAATAGCAGACTTCCAGTATTGTGCAATGGTAATACCTGCCGCTGTGAATATAAAGGAAATCAACCTCTTCACATGTCCAGGAGCCTCTTGCACAGGATCACCCAACAGAGCTTGTTGCAGAGATTTCTTGAAGTGAAACTTCACTCTCTCAATCAACATTGACTATTTTTAATTCTTATGCTGCTAGCATTTGTAAATAGAGAGGGAAGTATATTATGTTTACTTGATTTAAACTTTTTGTTTACATTTCCAGTTGCTTCCTGGTTCCCATGTCTAGGCAAATGATACATCCCAGGAGAAAAGCCACACATCCCAGGAGTCTTCAGGAGGGGAGAAGGGGTTTTCTCAGCTAAGTACACCCTCCTGCCTGCATGCCTGGAAGGATGGATTCCAGGAAGTAAACGCTAGATGAAACATCTGCCCTTACTCAAAATGGCCAAGGATAGAAATGCTAGGGAGTGGTTTTAAAATTGATTTCTCAGCAAAATAAAGCATGGTGGCATGGATGGATGAATGTGTTTGCTTGAAATATTAAAAATGAATTAAATAGAGTTTTTGGTTTGTGGTGCTCAGATGCAGTATAGTTCAGCTTTAAGGTTCGCTTGGGTCAAGGAATAACTGTTTTTTTTATTGACAAATCTGTGTTTTACCCATGGAATTGTTCTGTTTGCTTAGGTTTGACCTAGGTTTGCTTAGCCATCCATGTGTCCTCCTCTGATCTCTGTAGACAACAGCCAGCCCGCGAATACTATATAATCTTTGTGTACCAGATCACACACAGAGCATACAAAAAAAATGGTTGCAATAGGTGAAGCACAGTGCATCTATTAACATTGAGCTGAGAGGTTGTGTCTTTTTCTTACAATAGGCTTTTTAGGGATATAAAAATCAGTAGGCCATTCGTTAAGTAAATACTCCACCTTATGAGTAGGCAGTAGAGTAGGAAATGTAACTGCTGCCCAAAATGGACTGAGATCTTGGACAATGTGCTGGTCAAGGGGAAGAGATCTTACCTACACCAGGCCATTCCTTTGACATCAAGCCACTTTGGCTCTGTACTTCATAACAACTGTATAGTCTTCAAAAATATCATACCTCACAAGAGTATCTACTTTGTTAACCACTTGCTTACTGGGCACCTAAACCCCCCTCCTGCCAGGGGCTGATCCAGGGGGGGCAACGGGGCAATTGCTCCCCCCAAGAAAATATTACAGACTCCAAGGCTGAGCGCGCCCCAGTGCGATGGGACAACTCACAGCCATTCTCACAGCATTAGGAATTACTGCACAGACACATTGGGACTGGACTCTCCGCCCCCTGTACTTCCCCCGGCTGTTTTCCAGCCTGTCTCCTGCAGGCTGCTGCTTAGGTAGGCGGGAGCTTCCTGGCTTCTGCTGCTTGAGTGGGAGGCATGGGGATGTGTCTGACCCCCGAGATTGTGCCCGCCTGGAAGAGGGAGGTGTAAGCAGCTGAGCAGAGGAAGATGAGTGACTGTGAACTTCCTGGAGGTAAGCTCAACTAGTAGTACAATGTGGGTTAGTTTACAGGGACCTCTATGTTTAGTATGTTGAGTTACTGCAGCTTAGCATAGAGGTGCTGTTAGCTGACAAAGGCTGTTAGCTTTTCATGTAGCACAGTGAGAAATTTGGCTCATTAAAGCATCGTGACTGCCCCCTGATGTGTCCCCTCCCGATACCTCCAGTGTATGCCCTCCTGACCCCCCCAGAGTGTGCCCTTCCGACCCCCCCAGTGTGTGCCCTCCTGAATCCCCCGGTGTGTGCCCTCCTGACCCCCAGTGTGTGCCTCCTGACCCTCCCCTGGTGTGTGCCTTCCTGACTCCCCAATGTGTGCCCTTCCGACCCCCCCCCAGTGTGCCCTCCCCCAGTGTATGCCCTCCTGACCTCCCCGGGGTGTGCCTTCCTGACCTCCCCGGGGTGTGCCTTCCTGACCTCCCCGGGGTGTGCCTTCCTGACCTCCCTGGGGTGTGCCTTCCTGACCTCTCCGGGGTGTGCCCTCCTGACCTCCCCGGGATGTGCCCTCCTGACCTCCCCGGGCATTTTTTTCCTGCAAATAGAGCTTACTTTTGGTGGTATTTGATCACTTCTCGGTTTTTTATTGTTTGTTAAAAAAATTTAAAAAGACCGAAATTAAAAAAAAAAAAAAATGCAAAACCATTTTATATTTTGTTAATAAATATTGCAAACAGGTGATTTTTCTCCTTCATTGATGTACGCTGATGAGGCTGCACTGATGGGCACTTATAGGCTGCACTGATGGGCACTAATAGGCGGCACTGATGGGCACTAAGAGGCGGCACTGGTGGACACTGATCAATGGCATTGGTGGGCACTGATGGGTGGCACTGATGTGTGGCACTGATGGGTAGCACTGATGGGTGGCACTGAAGGGCATTGATAGATGGCACTGAAGGGCACTAATAGGTGGCACTGATAGCTGGCACTGATGGGCACTGATAGGTGGCAGTGATGGGCACTGATGGGTGGCAGTGATGAGCACGGATCGGCACTGGTAGGTGACACTGATAGGCAGCACTGCTAGGTGGCACTGATGAGGCACCACTGGTGGGCATTGATAAGTGGCACTCGTGGGCATTGATAGGTGGCACTGATTGCTGGCACGTATGCACTGGTGGGCACTGATTTGTGGCACTGTGTGGGCACTGGCAGGCAGTACTAGTGGGCACAGATGAGGTGGCTTTGCCTCTTCCTCTTCGGGACCGATGTCCCTTGCACTGAAGCCGGTGATCGGCTTTTTTTCTCCTCATGCTGTCAGCGTGAGGAGAAAAAAAAAAACGACTACCGATCTTCTGTTTACATCACATGATCAGCTGTCATTGGCTAACAGCTGACCATGTGGTAAGGGGCCCGGATCTGCCCTTTACTCTGTTCTGTGATCACCCGAGTCTCGTTGACTTGGTGATCACAGAGCGCGCCGCGCGCACCCTGCAGGGGGCGCGTGGGGAGAGTGCAAAGGGGAGGACGTCTATTGACGGCCTCCCGGCAAAGTAGATCCACGCTGTAGCCGTCATTGGGCTATAGCACGGATCTGAAGAAGTTAAAGATAATAACAGCCTTAAATAAACTTTGAAGGAACATTTGATGAAACTAAAAATAGGGTTTAAATGTCCCATTTATTGGCTGTAGGATGTGTAAAGATATGCGGGGAAGACTTTTGTGACCACAGATTTCAAAATAATGGGCCCACGTTGACGGTCCTATATCTTCTATAGGGAAGATTCATCCAAATGACCTCTCTGGAAAAATAAATACGTATCTTTCCTCGAAAAACACGCAGCAGATGTTTTAACCATTTGGAAAGAGCTCAGCAGATTAGAAGAACATATGCATATAGTTACCGGCACAGATATTTTTTAACTTGCAGACATTAATTCTTTACAGCACAGGTAATATAACCAAATACTTTCCTTGTCTCAGGGTTACAAGCTGACAGTGCACTTAAATAAAGACGTATCAGTTTTCCTATTGACTTTTTTTTTTTACATATCCAATAAGAATTGTTAATAATATTTTATATAGTGTTTCAGAGTTAAGCCAGAGCTGGACATTCTATTGTTCTGACATATTCCTACCCGACTGACATTTTGTCCCTGACCACTGACTTCATGGCATTTATCACCAGGAACATATGGGGTAAAGTGAAGTTAACTGTTGGTTGCTTTAAACAGGATCTGATGCACTTATGGTCAATGCAAGTTGTGCACCATAGTTAGACCAACAGTGTCTATTTCAATTTCTTCTAGTTACTTTTATTCTGTACGGTGGGGTTTTTTTTCAAAAGAGGAGAGTGTTGAATGTGGTGGTAGAGATGGTATGTTAATTGGGGGGAGATAACTGGACAGTGCAACTCTCATCACAAATTGTGTGTTGTCTTGTTTTTGCAATGACTTGCAATGTCCTGGGCAATAAAAATCATTTTAGGTCCCAGGGTACCCCTGCTAAAACCAAGTAATTAGGGGTGAGTGGGAAAAAGGTCTCTTACATTAATGATTGGTAGAAAGAATGCAACTCTTAGGTGGTGGTCAGAATTGCCAACCTCCCGAAGTGAAATTGACTGACAGGAAGCCAAAAATGTATTGACAGCACCATTTTTTTACTGACACAACTCATGACATTTACTGGCGGAGCTGAAATTTTAAACTAAAACTTAAAGTAAATAAAATTGCAGTTTTCAGTGCAAATATTAATAATTAACGCCTTCCCACCCAGCCTATAGCAAAATGATGGCCGGGGGGGTTTCCATTGTTGTGAATGGGCGTCAAATGACTTCCTTCACAACATGCCAATCATGCACACCCTTAGGGAGGCTCAGTGTGGCGATCGGTGGTGGTACAGTGTGTCCCTTGTGCCGCCTATTAGTGCCCATCAGTGCCGCTTATCAGTGCTTATCGGTGCCGTATATCTGTGCAGCCTAATCAGTGCCCATCAGTGCTGCCTCAACAGTGCCCATCAGTGCAGCCTCATCAGAGTACATCAGTGAAGGAGAAAAATTACCTCTTTGCAACATTTTATAACAGAAACTAAGAAAATTTTTTTTTTTTCAAAAATGTTTAGTCTTTTTTCATTTGTTTAGCAAAAAATAAAAAAAACCCAGTGGTAATTAAATACCACTATTTGTGTGAAAAAAATGATAACGATTTCCTATGGGTACAGTGTTGCATGACGGCGCAATTGTAATTCAAAGTGCGATAGCACTGAAAGCTGAAAATTGGCTTGGGTAGGAAGGGGGTAAAAGTGCCCAATAGGCAAGTGGTTAAGAAAGAATGCAGGCAGAAGAATACCTATACAGTAGACTCGACCATTTCAGGTCACTGTCCAATTCCCAAGCCCAAAAATGTATTGATTCATTGATTATGTTTTCAGGCTCCATTCTTCAGCTCTGGGTTGGGCCGTGGCATGAAGAAATTACATGTTTTACTTTGCTGTAGTGGTTTTGTGTCTGTAATTAGTAGTGCAACTATTTCTGTGTTTGTGGAGGAATAGTGATGCACTGGAGGTGGAGAGGGCTCTTGTGACCATAGGCAACTGTCTATTTGGGGAAAGCCTAAACAAGTTGGGTTCAGGGCATAGCTTCATAATGTTTAACACACATTTCTTTTTATAAGGCCTCAAAAATGTCCCATTTTGCTTTTATAGTGAAGGTCCAAAAGTGTGACCTGTGATCTAGTTATTTCCCTTTTAATACTCACAATACTCACATGTCACGATCCAAACAACCCAGCATACAGAGCACCACGCCTGCCAAGGTGTTATAATATATCTGATAACTTACCTTGTTATGTCTTATTTATCTGAACTTGAGTACAAAGTCTCTTCAGCATCAATAACTTGAACAGCATTTGAGAGAAACTAGGCAAGAACTCCACACCCAAACTACTGGCTCTTCGCCATCGTCTTCCCACCTGCTCCTTCGACTCCCAATTTTTTGCCAAGCTTTGAAGAATGCTACCTGCCAGTCACTTCTCTTGGCAAAAGCACTTACTGACTATGACTAATGTGAATTTCAGAATCAGATGCTATTATGCACAGAATGCCACAAGTCTATATTCCCCAGAGTGTAACAAGCATAGGCGTGTGCACAGTATGTGCCAGGTGTGCCTGGGCAAACCCTAATCACTCCGCAACAGCGCAGATTCCACCCTGCTGCCTGACTCCCTTCCCCGCAGTGCTGCTGGCTTCCCTCCTCTCCTCTCCCGCCAGATTCTGTGGGCACACAGGTGGATGTTTCAGGATAGAGATCAGGGGACTCATATTGACATATTTATCAGACACTTCCTTTTATGAACACAATGAGTGATTGGTACCAATCACTCACTGTGTTCATTCATTACTGAAGTATGGTAAACTGTGCTTACTATGCTTCAGTTTATGAATGAATAGGAAGCCGCTCAGCACAGAGCACTTCCCATTCACTCACTGTTCAGTGCAGTTGAGGCTGCAGAGAAGGGGACTGGGGAATCTCCGTCCTTGGTCCCTTTCTCTGTCTCAAAAGTGAGACATCAGGGGTCTGTTTAGACTGATATTTCAACAAAGCCCTCCAAAGGAGCTCCTAATTTTTTTTTTTAACCACTTCCGGACCGCCACACACCGATGTACGTCCCTACTTTGGGGACGGATATCGTTGTTACGGTATCAGCTAGCTGCCATAACCCCCGGTATCCCTGTGTTCAGCCGGTGGTCCGTACAAGATAAAAGTGGTCTCTGCGGCAGATTCGCCGCGAGATCACTTTTATCGGAGGTGGGAGAGGCCCCCCCCTCCCACCACGATCTGGTGTCCTAAGCCCGCTTACTGGAGCCATTGGCAGTGGCGGAGGCGATCGCGTCTGTCCCCTGGGCTGACATGGAGACGAGTGAGGGGAAGATGGTCTCCATGACACTGCAGGGCGGAAGTGACGAAACGTTACTTCCGCCCATAGCTCTTAAAGGGCCAATTTATTTTGTTTATTTTTTTAAATGACAATTTTTGTTTTTTGTATTGCATTTTAGTGTAAATATGACCTCTGAGTTCTTTTTGACCCCAGATCTCATATTTAAGAGGTCCTGTCATGCTTTTTTTTCAATCACAATTGATGTTTACATTTCTTGTAATAGGAATAAAAGTGACATTTTTTTTTTTTTTTAAACAGTGTAAAAATAAAAAGTGACAGTGTTCAAACCACATATGTGAGGTATCCCCGTTATTGGTAGAGCGAGAGCAATAATTCTAGCCCTAGACCTCCTCTGTAACGCAAAACATGCAACCAGTAGAATTTTTTAAATGTCCTCTATGGAGATTTTTAGGGGTAAAAGTTTGTCGCCATTCCACAAGTGGGCGCAATTTTGAAACGTGACATATTGGGTATCAATTTACTCGGCGTAACATTATCTTTCACAATATATGAAAAAAAATTGGGCTAACTTTACTGATGTCTTATTTTTTAATTCAAAAAAGTGTATTTTTAAAAAAAAAAGTGCGCTTGTAAGACCGCTGCGCAAATATGGTGTGACAGAAAGTATTGCAACGACCGCCATTTTATTCTCTAGGATGTTAGGAAAAAAATGTATAATGTTTGGGGGTTCTAAGTAATTTTCTAACAAAAAAAAACAGTTTTTAACTTGTAAACACCACATCTAAAAAAGAGGCCTGGTCTTAAAGTGGTTAATAATAAAAATAATAAAAAATAATTTAAAAAAATTGTGAAATATGATAAAATAAAAAACTGCTGACACTGTCCACTGCCCTACTGACACCAATCTCTGCATTACTGACACTGTCCATTACTCTACTAACACCATCCTCTGCCCTACTAACACTATCCACTGCTCTACTGATTGACACCATCATCTGCCCTACTGGCACATCCACCCATCCACTGCCCTACAGACACCATTCACTGCCCTGCTGACACCGTCCATGTTTTGATACATTTATTTATAAGAGTGTGTGCGTCTGTTGTGTTTGTATGTGTGTGTGTGTGTGTGTGTGTGTGTGTGTGTGTGTGTGTGTGTGTGTGTGTGTGTGTGTGTGTGTGTTTGAGCTTTGGGGTGCTCACCCTAATGCAATAGGCTGTGCACACCTATGTCAACAAGTGTCAGCTTTACTGTCAATAAAAAACAAAAATGCAGCTCAAGATGTAATACTCATTTCTCTTTATAGGTCACTGAGGAACACACATGGCTTTGTGGTAATGGGGGGGGGGGGGGGGGGGGGGTTGCAAAAGCTCTAGCTTAAAGCAACTGTTGAAATCTGGATAAGATGCATACCTGCCACATCAAGGAAGTCAGGAACGTGAAGGTGAAACATTCCTAGGCAATGAAAGTATGTGCAGGTTACTTTTGTTTCTCTTGGTTAAAGGAAACCTCCCTTGCCAGAAATCTGTAGGCTACCATTTCTGATCTGCCTTTAAAAATGTTAGCTTGGCTGTCATGCTGAAAATCTGGCTTCAATACTTTATAAGTCGGTAACCAAGACCAGATAGGTGGGTCAGTCCTGACTTCACTTAGTGCATATTTGATCTGGGTCAGTGACATGCTGTAGATATTTTCAACTTCAGAGGCAACCAGGCTACTAACATTTTTTAGAGGTCAGCAAATGGCAGCTCACGTAACTCATGTTAAGACATGTTAATCGATGGGACTAGGAGTCCACATTTTTGTCCATTTGACAAAAATCTAAAAGCTTTTAAGAAAAAACATACGTAGAGAAATTACTAAAACAGTTTTGCAACAGCCTTAAAAAATGTTAAAAAATGATTTAGGTAGTTTGGCAAATTAGTTATAGAATCGTAATCAAACGCATGCTGATGCTGCTACATTTGGTCTAGGCATATAAATGTCAATGACCTCTGGTTATAAACATGTTATATAACCCATAACAATAACATTCTTGGAAATTCACCCCTTATTTTATTTCATACAGCACCTCTCCATCTGAATTTCCTCACCACCTGTTTAACATCCTTCTTATTATCTTTCCTGTTTGATACTCTAGTATTTTCATTTGCAATACAATTTGCTTAGAAGGGTACACAAACACAGCTCACATAGAGCAAATATGAGAGTACAGTACATGACACAAAGAATCCAATAGGATACACAAACTGCCCACACTATGTATACATGTGTCTTTGTATAAACAAATATGTTATACATTTACGGAATGTACATGAACATTTGGACTCTGGTTTGTTATGTGCAGTTGAGGATGCATTTATCTCTGTGTTTCGGTGTGTTATTGTACTTTTGCAAGAAGAAAAACTCACATTGGCGCGTTTCTATATTAGTGTGAAGGGTAATGCACGTGATGCATGTGAAACACACAAAAAAATTGTATAAAATGCACCTAAATGCATCAGAAACACTCCGCACCTAAAACCTCTCATACAGAGGTGTGCAGGTAGACCAAACATAACAAATGGATGTCTGCTTCTGAGTAATTTTGTACACAAATACATTTAAAGCCCAACTCCAGGCACATGTTTTCCCCCATGCAGTGGGGTTGTTTGCACTGCATGGGTCAACTGCTAATTTTTTCTAGGGGTGAGCACAACGTTCATACTCGCCTGATCAGTCGATCCTCTGGAAATGCACACTCCCCACAGTCAAGCGGGACTGGACTGTTCTTGTCTATGGAGCATGCTGACTTCAGGAACAGTCCATTTTCTAGACTGCTAGATCACGGGGGGTGCCAGACTGGTCTTGTGCGGGGAGGATTGGTGGGTCAGGTAAGTATATCTCCGCTGTCCTCACCCCTTGAACAAATCAAGCAGTTAACCACTGCATGGGAAAAAAAATCTAAAAATTTGCCTGAAGTTCTGCTTTAAAGTGTATCTAAAGCCAAATTTTTTTTTTTTTTTAGTTATGGATAGAATAGGGAAAGGTTAGAACCTCTGTCAGGTTCTACTGCTATCCGTGGCTCCGTTAGAGAGATTTTCCCTCTAGGGAAGTAAGGGAAAATCTGTTACAGGTACAGACAATAAAATGTTGACAACGGTTGTAGCATTACCCTAAGCAGTTTAAAGAGAAATTTCAGGTGAGACGTGACATCCCTGCCTTGCCTCTCCATCTATTCCAATCAGAGGACACTTTGCATTCATTGAGAAAATGCAAAGTGTTCTCAGAACGGTGCCCGTGCCGAGTGACCCACCTTTTATGTTCAGAATGCAGCAAGGTAGCCACTCGGCATGGGACCCAGAAGCTAGTGCGGTGTCTACTACAGTGATTTCCAGTTTCTAGAGGGATCCCACAAGTATGGCATATTCATAGTTACATTGGCTGACAGCTGATTACGTAGTGAGGGGCCGGGATCGTCCCCTTACTCCAATCTGTGATCAGCCAAGTCGCATTGACTCAGTGATCACAGAGCCCGCCGCACGCCCTGCAGGGAGAGGGCAGACAGCTCATGCATGGGAGGACGTCTATTGATGTACCAACCTAATCGTTCTCTTCGCTCCTCCCAAGACCTCCTGCTCTCAAACTCCCTTGTCACCTCATCCCATGCTCGCCTTCAGGACTTCTCCAGAGCCTCCCCCATCCTCTGGAATGCTCTACACCAATCCGTCAGATTTTCTCCTACTTTATCCACTTTCAGACGATCCCTGAAAACTCATCTCTTCAGAGAAGCCTATCTGGCCCTCACTTAACAACTCTACATTTATCTTCTCAATCAGCACATCACCCATAGTTATTACCTCTTGTATCTCTTGACCTTCCCTCTTAGATTGTAAGCTCTAAGGAGCAGGGCCCTCTGATTCCTACTGTATCAAATTGTATTGTATTTGTACCGTCTACCCTCAAGTTGTAAAGCGCTACGTTAACTGTTGGCGCTATATAAATACTGTATAATAATAATTAAGGTCCTTACTGTAGCCGTAATTTGGCTATAGCGCGGGCACGAAGGGGTTAATATTTCTAAAACTCCTCCCAAGAATCATCCTACAGCTTATATCAGAGAGCTCTTGAGAAGAGTACTAATGCCGCGTACACACGGGCGGACTTTTTGACCGGAGTGGTCCGACGGACTTTCCGATGGACTTTCGACAGACTTTTGATGGACTTCCGACGGACTTTTGAACGAACGGACTTGCCTACACACGATCACACCAAAGTCCGACGGATTCGTACGTGATGACGTATGACCGGACTAAAATAAGGAAGTTGATAGCCAGTAGCCAATAGCTGCCCTAGCGTCAGTTTTCGTCCGTCGGACTAGCATATAGACGAGTGGATTTTTCAACCGGACTCGAGTCCGTCGGAAAGATTTGAAGCATGGTTCAAATCTAAAGTCCATCAGATTTTCGACTTGAAAAGTCCGCTGAAGGTCCGATGAAGCCCACACACGATCGGATTGTCTGCTGGACTCGGTCCACCGGACCAGTCCGGTCGAAAAGTCCGCTCATGTGTACGTGGCATAAGGCTCCATTTCCACTATGCAGGTGCGACAGTGCACGCACATTTTTGTGTTATAGTGCACAATTTTGCGCATCGTTTTTAGGGCAGCCTATTCATTCTAAGTGCATAAAAGAAGTACTTGGCCCTTAAAAAAAAAAAAAAAAGAGAAACAAACTGCTTTAAAGCGCATGATACTTTGTTAACATGCATTCTGGCGCTTGTTTTCTCATCTGTGTTAGCAAGATGCATTGGCGTGCCATAAAAAAAATGAATGGTACCTCTGCACGCTTCTAAAAAGGGATGCTCATGTTTGCTCATGCAGTTTTGCTTGCATTCTCGCAGCACACAAATGTGAACCTAACCTTAGGCAGGGAGCTGTGGTGGTTTCCTGTTTGCTTCTCCCATTAATGATCAGTCAACATTGCATAGCGTAGCACAGAGACCCAGTGATGAAGTGGTTGAGCATTGAGTAAATGTCTTTATGACTTTGGAAAGAAAGTTAGATTGCAGGCGGGGCAGGGACTGTGGTCAATGGCCTATTTACTTTGTAAAGCACATAGTTTTATAATTAAATAAAACAATAAAATACCAAAGTCTGAGTGTGTTTGAAATGTTCATATCTAAATTGTTATTACCATTATCAAACAATTAAAGTGTATGTCCAGGCAAAATAAAAAAATATGTATGCTGTACACTTCTGCAGCATATGCACATTTCCCAATGTTTTATTCCTTTAAAAACACTTTGGGTGCAGCTCCTAATGAGCTGACAATGCTGCCATCCTAAGCAGTGTTGTCAGCCCTTGCTGAGCTCTCCCCTATTGGACAACAGAACTCCAGCTATGCCCCACTCTTCTCTGTCCCTCTCTACATGCCTACATTATTTTTTTTATCAGCAAAACAAAGCTGCTGCCTTAAAGCACTAATGTTTTGTTTTTTTTATTTAAAGTGGAGTTCCACCCAAAAATGGAACTTCCACTTTTTGGATTCCTCCCCCCCTCCGGTGTTACATTTGGCACCTTTCAGGGGGGAGGAGGGAGCAGATACCTGTCTAATACAGGTATTTGCTTCCACTTCCTGCCATCGATCACCGCAGCGCTTGCGGTGACCTATGCCACTTCCGGCGCCTACACTCTCCTCCACCGCTGTATTCTGTGAGACACGAATACAGCAGAGACCAGAGAGGACACGCAGCGCGACTCGCGCATGCACAGTAGGGAACCAGGAAGTGAAGCCGCACAGCTTCACTTCCTTATTCCCTTACCGAGGATGGCGGCGGCAGCAGCCGAGAGCCGAAGGACGGATCGGCTTCGGCTGCCGACATCGCGGGCTCCCTGGACAGGTAGGTGTCCATATATTAACAGTCAGCAGCTGCAGTATTTGTAGCTGCTGGCTTTTATTTTTTTTTTCAGCGGACCTCCACTTTAAATAACAAACATATTTATCTTACTGCATTTTTTTCAGCTCTTTAGCGCCACCCTTTGGGCTCCTTCTGCTAATTTCGTGTTTGTAGAAGTTTGGTGAGTGTTGATTCGCGCTTTTCAGTTTGCGCTTTTCAGTTCGCGCTTTTCATTTCATGCTTTTCAGTTCGTTTCTGAATGGCCGTTCGTCAACCAGACATGTTGTGGAATAGGAGGCGATAACGTGTTATTTATTATTGGCCTTGGAGTTATTGCTTTGACCCAAGTCCAGTCCAGGAACAGGACGAGGAGGATTTCTTGGACCAAAAATTGGTTGCTTTATTGATCGTAACCAATTATGTCATATGCCATTGCTGTGGGAGCTCCAAGGGAATAATCCGGATGATTTTTGGAATTATCTCTGGATGATGGACTCCCTGCTTTCACCAACTCTTGGCATTGTTGACCCCCTATATTAAGAAGCAAGACACATGCGTGAGGCTTTTATTTTATTTTTGGTTGAATAATGATTTGATTTGGAATATTTTCTATTGCACTTTTTGGTTAATTTCTATTGGCAGATAGCATGTCTAATTTTATTTGTTTTCTTTTTTTAATGCACAATAAAAAAAAAAAAAAACAATGTAAAATTACCAAGGGACACCAACATAGTTGTATCTTTGATCTTAAAAACTATGGGATAATGTTGTTGTGGTAACACCAAAAAAAAAGAAAAAAAAGAATAATAATATTATTCTTGATATCACTAGAAAATAAAAGCCATTTAAAATACGTTTGCAAAAACTCCATCAGTATCACCAGCAAAGCAGCTTCATTATGATCCCATTAAAGAAGAAGAGAATTGTGCGCTGCATTTGGAGATTATATAATTTGCCACATCACGAATGTTAATTCTCCATTATGAATGCTAGTTTACAAGGCCGACCGCTCCCAGCTTGTCCTTGCTTCCGAGCATGCGTATTTGTACTTCGGATTTTTGTCCGACAGACTTGTGTACACACGCTCAGAAGATCCAACAACAGACATTTGTCTGTGGAAAATTTTAAAGCCTGTCATCCAACATTTGTCCACAGAAAATCCGACAATTGTCCAATGGAGCATACACACGGTCGGTTTTCCGCCAACAGCCTGTCATCACACAACTTCCGTCGGAAAATCCGATTGTGTGTACGCGGCTTAACACTAATATCCCATTGGTGGAGCACAATTTGGAATGTTTTATTTTTCCTTGTTTATATGCTAGCAGCTCACCTTAAACAAAGACCACAACAGGTCTAATGGCGCGGAGACACGGTGAACCAAAAGTGCTTAGTGCAATAAAATATTATTTATGAGTAAAGTGCATGCATAAAAATTCATGTGTTCGAAATATTAAGTACATTTTGCAATCCCAGGAAAAATCCAAGAAGGTGATAATAATAATCTTGGTTTTTTCCTGGGATTGCAAAATGGACTGCAAATATTTAGAACTTTTTGTTCACTGTGTCAACTAGGGACGAGCCGTACACCCCCCTGTTCGATTCGCACCAGAACATGCGAACAGGAAAAAAGTTCGCTCAAACACGCGAACACCGTTAAAGTCTATGGGACACTAACATGAATAATCAAAAGTGCTAATTTTAAAGGCTTATATGCAAGTTATTGTCATAAAAAGTGTTTGGGGACCCGGGTCCTGCCCCAGGGGACATGGATCAATGCAAAAAAAAGTTTTAAAAACGGCCGTTTTTTCAGGAGCAGTGATTTTAATAATGCTTAAAGTCAAACAATAAAAGTGTAATATCCCTTTAAATTTCGTACCTGGGGGGTGTCTATAGTATGACTGTAAAGGGGCGCATGTTTCCCGTGTTTAGAACAGTCTGACAGCAAAATGACATTTCGAAGAAAAAAACCCATTTAAAACTACCCGCGGCTATTGCATTATCGACAATACACATAGAAGTTCATTGATAAAAACGGCATGGGAATTCCCCACAGGGAAACCCCGAACCAAAATAAAAAAAAAAAATGACGTGGGAGTCCCCCTAAATTCCATACCAGGCCCTTCAGGTCTGGTATGGATATTAAGGGGAACCCCGGCCAAAATTTTTTAAAAAAAAATGACGTGGGGTTCCCCCTAAATTCCATAACAGACCCTTATCCGAGCACGCAACCTGGCAGACTGCAGGAAAAGAGGAGGGGACGAGAGTGCGGCCCCCCCCTCCTGAACCGTACCAGGCTACATGCCCTCAACATTGGGAGGGTGCTTTGGGGTAGCCCCCCAAAACACCTTGTCCCCATGTTGATGAGGACAAGGGCCTCATCCCCACAACCCTGGCCGGTGGTTGTGGGGGTCTGCGGGCGGGGGGCTTATCGGAATCTGGAAGCCCCCTTTAACAAGGGGACCCCCAGATCCCGGCCCCCCCTGTGTGAAATGGTAAGGGGGTACTTACCCCTACCATTTCACTAAAAAACTGTCAAAAATGTTAAAAATGACAAGAGACAGTTTTTGACAATTCCTTTATTTAAATGCTTCTTCTTTCTTCTATCTTCCTTCATCTTCTTCTTCTTCTGGCTCTTCTGGTTCTTCCTCCGGCGTTCTCGTCCAGCATCTCCTCTGCGGCGTCTTCTATCTTCTTCTCCTCGGGCCGCTCTTAAATAACGGGGGGCGGGGGCCACCCGGTGACCCCGCCCCCCTCTGACGCACGGTGACTTGACGGGACTTTCCTGTGACGTCACGGGGAATGCCACAGGGAAGTCCCGTCATGTCCCGTGCGTCGGAGGGGGCGGGGCCCCGCCCCCCGTTATTTAAGAACCGTCAGACGAGGAGAAGCCGTCACACAGCGGGAGCCTCCCTCCATGCCAGCATGGATGCGGAGCGGCCCGGAGAAGAAAATGAAGAAGAGAAGAAGAGAAGAAGGAAGAAGAGAAGAGGATGAAGAAGAAGATGAAGAGAAGAGCGGGAGCCTCCCCCCATGCCATGGGTGCAGAGCGGCCTGAGGAGAAGAAGATAGAAGACGCCGCGGAGGAGATGCTGGACGAGAACGCCGGAGGAAGAACCAGAAGAGCCAGAAGAACCAGAAGAAGAAGAAGATGAAGGAAGACAGAAGAAAGAAGCATTTAAATAAAGGAATTGTCAAAAACTGTCTCTTGTCATTTTTAAAATTTTTGACACTTTTTTTAGTGAAATGGTAGGGGTAAGTACCCCCTTACCATTTCACACAGGGGGGGGCCGGGATCTGGGGGTCCCCTTGTTAAAGGGGGCTTCCAGATTCCGATAAGCCCCCCACCCGCAGACCCCCACAACCACCGGCCAGGGTTGTGGGGATGAGGCCCTTGTCCTCACCAACATGGCGACAAGGTGTTTTGGGGGGCTACCCCAAAGCACCCTCCCAATGTTCAGGGCATGTGGCCTGGTACGGTTCAGGAAGGGGGGGGCGCACTCTCGTCCCCCCTCTTTTCCTGCGGCCTGCCAGGTTGCGTGCTCGGATAAGGGTCTGGTATGGATTTTTGGGGGGACCCCACGCGTTTTTTTTTTTGTGGCGCGGGGTTCCCCTTAAAATCCATACCAGACCTGAAGGGTCTGGTATGGAATTTAGGGGGAACCCCACGTCATTTTTTTAAAAAATTTTGGCCGGGGTTCCCCTTAATATCCATACCAGACCTGAAGGGCCTGGTATGGAATTTAGGGGGACTCCCACGTCATTTTTTTTTAAAATTTTGGTTCGGAGTTTCCCTGTGGGGAATTCCCATGCCGTTTTTATCAATGAACTTCTATGTGTATTGTCGGCAATGCAATAGCCGCGGGTAGTTTTAAATGGGTTTTTTCCTTCGAAATGTCATTTTGCTGTCAGACTGTTCTAAACACGGGAACAGGCATACTATAGACACCCCCCAGGTACAAAATTTAAAGGGATATTATACTTTTATTGTTTGACTTTAAGCATTATTAAAATCACTGCTCCTGAAAAAATGGCCGTTTTTAAAACTTTTTTTTGCATTGATCCATGTCCCCTGGGGCAGGACCCGGGTCCCCAAACACTTTTTATGACAATAACTTGCATATAAGCCTTTAAAATTAGCACTTTTGATTTCTCCCATAGACTTTTAAAGGGTGTTCTGCGGCATTCGAATTTGCCGCGAACACCCCAAATTGTTTGTTGTTCGGCGAACTTGCGAACAGCCAATGTTCGAGTCGAACATGTGTTCGACTCGAACTCGAAGCTCATCCCTAGTGTCAACACACCATTTTTTTTCTTTTGCACTTTAATTGCATTTGCACTTTAATTGTTTTCATAGAAACAAACATTTTTTGTGTGATAGATGAATTATTTTATGCAGTGGATTGAATGTATTTCACATGTGTAGAGTAAGGGATTAGGTTAATAGCAGTGGGTTCATTATCACCAGATTGTGGGATTATAGATTTGCCCTGTTTGCTTCTTTTTTCTTGCCAAAAATGGAGACTTGCATAACCCTGGCTGTAGACTTGCAGGGCTCTTGCTATAGACTTGTGGGGCTCTTGCTGTGGACTTGCCACGCAAATTTGCTACAAATTGGAAAAGTTTCAACTAGAACTTGAGCTTCAAGTGCTCTGCAAGTGTACAACTCAACTTGCCAGGGAAGATGTGCAGCAAGTTCACAAGACTTACAATTCAATACTGCCACAAATGTGTGCCAAGTTATCCTTGCTATCTGGGACATTACTTTAGAACCCTACCTATCTCGGTACAGAGAGAGGCATTACGACAGTTCCATACAAAAATTTCAATTTTATTTGCGGTGCTAAGGGCTGCAGGCTGGCTCGGACCACAATGTTTACGCCCAAGGACCTGGGTGGCCCGGGGGTTCCAGATTTCCGGAAATACTACATATCTCCATGCTGTACAAATCCTCCTGTGGAGAATATCCCAAGGTCTACAGACTCTAATTTATTATATGTTTTAAGCGGGCAAAATTTCCACTGGCTATTCTCCATATCGTCTCATGTTTGGTAGAGAAGCTCGCCTTCCTATTAACTTCGATTTTGAGACCTCTTTGAACTCTCACAGCGGTTATGTTGAAAGGCTAAGAAAGAACCTGTGGCAAGCATATGCCATGGAACATACCTCAGCCAAGGAATCAAGGAACAAAAGGAATTTTGATCTAAAAGTGAGAAGAAATAATTTACAACCAGGAGATCGCGTGTTGGGGGTACCAGGAAAACACAAGATGGCGACCACAGCCTTATGTCATTTGTAAACAGCTCCTGAGCTACCAGTCTACCAAATCAGACCTGAAGGGAACAAGGGCCCATCTGCTTCCATTGTCTGATGCGGTCAGGGTGCCTCAAGTACCCTCTTCACCTCCGCCAAAGCCAACTCCACCCAGGACTTGTTCACAGCGACAATCTTCTATTCCTCCTGTATTACCAGAGGAAGAACAAGATGATGAGGAGGAAGAAGAAGATGTGGAAATAGTGCCTTTTTGGATGTGGCTTACAGAAACTGAACCTGATGCAGGAACTAAGAATGTGAAAGAAGGAGGAGTGTGGCAGCGTGGCGCAGCGGGCGCCATTTCCCAGAGCCAGGATACAGAGCAAGTTCCTGATAGAGTCTTCTCCATCACCTACATCGTGGCCCGCTGTATCTCAGTGGTGAGTGGGCATAGCCCATCTTGTTGTTATAAGACACTGCTTTCAGACATAATTCACACAGTTCAGCTTGGTGGTACTTGTAGTTCCACTGGAAGTCAGTTCTTATGTGATAACGAACACTAAAAGCAGACATTTATGCCTCGTTCACATTATTAATTCTTGTAGCTACACTGGATAACACCATTAGGATTACCTCAGATACCTTAAAGTTTTGCCAAATTTGCTATACCCTGTTATCAAGGATTACCTTAGTTACAATATAACAATGCTAGCTGAAGACATCTGGATTTCAAGGAATACCCTTTTACCTTTTGTTATCCTTTTTCTTCATCTGCTTTAATTGCATCAGACTTCATTTAAAGGGAGCCAGCCAATTTGAATATAATAAAACTGCATATTGTTTTCTTTATGTTATGCAAGTTTTAATGGTCTATGGGTTGAGGAGACAGAAGGGAGGAGCCTGACATAGAAGATACAGTGCCAGCTTTGTACCCTCCTCCTGCTGACCTGTTCACATAGGTGTCTGTGATTGGGTTAATATCTGTGTTTATTTACAGTTGAAGGAGCTTCGGATCACTAGGTTACCTTTTTCATAAGTATAGATAAAATATTTGTAAGTGTGCCTTTTTATTATCTTACAGCAGGGGTAGGCAACCTCGGCACTCCAGCTGTGGTGAAACTACAAATCCCATCTTGCTTCTGCCTCTAGGAGTCATGCCTGTAATTGTCAGGGTCTTGCAATGTCTCATGGGACTTGAGATATACTTATTTCTGTGTTCTTATTAATACAGTAAAAAAACTTGAACTGTTTCATTGATACTGTGTGAGTCTCTCCTTATTAATACAGTAGGTAAAATGACTGAACCCAGGGTGTCAGAGGTAATAGAGGATTTGCAGAGTGGGGGTAATCAGTGGGGTTCAGAGTCTATTAGCAGCCCTCATGGGAGTACCCCCACAGATGTTATATTTACCTGCTCTGTGCAAATGCTTTCTTACCTCCTCTTTGGCTGTTCCCTCCAGCACTGTCCACTCATTCTTCTTTTTCATTCTTCCAGGTGCCCTCTCAGCAAGCGTGATGCTAAAGGGAAAACCATACGGGTGCGCTCCCAAGCCGGGCTGTGTTTGTTCATAGACACACACAGTGCTGGTATGCCACGTCATCATCACAGGAGTGACTGATAGCAGCAGCAGCCAATGCCCTCAGTGTTTTCTGTGAGACCAGGAAGAGAGAGAGTAGTAGTGCTGCAGCCAGGATTTTACTGGAGCGGTGAGAGGAGCCAGGTAAGAGTTAAGGGGGGAGGGGGGTTGGGAATGAGGGTTGGCTGCGGACAATTGTAGGGAGTTTTTGCATTCTCTGCATTAAGGTAAAAAATATTTAGACTTTAGAACCAATTTAACTTCCAGGAGCCTACTCACACACTGTGTAAAAAAGGGGCTGTTAGTTCTGTAAGGTTTGCCTAAATCAGTAGAAACTCTTTGCTAATCCCTCCTACTGGCAGCTGCCTGTTGATGTCACAGGCAGAAATATAAGCAGTATATAGTAAATAGTAAATAAAAAATAAGAATATACTAAGAATAAAATAAGAATAAAAAATAATAATAATAGAAAAAATAACAATTAAATAAAGGCTGGGTCAGGGAGTTGGAAATCTGGGGGGTAAATTTGAGTCCTGCCTATACAAATCCTTTTAAAATGTCCTTTGAATCTCAATATACAGATTTTTTTTCATGAGATCACTGTTTTTTAAAGTGTAAGTTCACCTTTACTGAAAATCTGTAAGGTGAACTTACACTCCCCATCGCACCTGGTCCCTCTAACCTGGAGTCTGGCTATCACCCGTTCTGACAGATCGTATAGACGTATTACCAGTACGGAGATTTTAAATCCCCGTGGCTTTCTCTCCTCATCGCCTACGGTGACAAGACGGGCTACGCAGGTTCTGATGGGTCGGCGCTGACCAATTAGAATGCTCCTAAATGTACCTCCTGATGAGGTACGTTTAGGAGATTAAGCCAAGGGGATTTCTAAGCCCCGGACTGGTGAGGCAGCTATATGAGGTCTCCTAGCGGGTGATTGCCAAGCGCCAGGTCAGTGGGACCGGGGGAGGCGAGGAGGGGGTCCAGTGTAAGTTCACCTCACAGATTTTTCTGTAAAGGTGAACTTACCCTTTAAATCAAATCTATGGACACAGCATTTTAATTTTATAACATCAGCATTGTGTAATAACAATGCAAACAAGAGTTATATTGGACAATCCAACATAAGCTTACTTATTTTCTAATTTCCCCTCATATTGTTAGTTCTGTTTGTCTGCTGGCCATCTCTTTCCACAGCTTCATAGATCACCGGCATGCAGCTTCTCCTCTGCTCTTTACTTTCAATTCCCAAGGACTATATGTCCCACCGTACCCTGTTGCATGGAAGCAGTGATTCCTGTACTGACCCCGCCTCCTGATACTCCTCCTCTCAGCACCTCTGTAGATCAGATGGCAGGTGTTCCATCAGAATCGGCAACCTGTCAGAATAGATAATGGAAGAGACGGTCAGTCAGCTGCTCATGCATTCCACCGCCACCAGGTTTGCTAATCTGACAGAACACCTGCAGTCATAAGAAGGTGGCAGCGGACATCTTACTACACCCAGCTATGTCCTGAATTTCAGAGTAATTGTGTAAAAGTGAGCGTGTATAAATAAATATAGTATGTTGACATCTGTGATGCTGTTTGGATGCTACATTTTGAAAGAAGCTGGATGCCAGTTGTAGGAAGGTGGCGGAGGCCATATTGGTACACCCCGCACTGCTCAGCACTAAACCTTTAGGCTTCAAAATTGACTACTTAAGGACCGCCCCACATACATATTCTGTGGCACGGCAGCCCTTAAGCGCACAATCACCTACCTGATTTCTTCTTCTGGGTCTGGGGCACGCGCTTAGACACAGTGGGAGCCAATCAGTGGGTCCGGCGGACCCGATGTTCGCCAGGAACCTGGAGATCATTCAGACAAAGGCAGATCACCATTCTGCTGGTAAGGAAATATAGAAATCTTGTGTTTCTGCTAAGCAGGAACACGGATCTCTCTTTTCCTACATTGCAAGAAAGCACTCCCAGGGAACACATTTAACCCTTTGATCGCCCCTGATGTTAACCCATTCCCTGCCAGTGTCATTAGTACAGTGACAGTGCATTTTTTAAGCATTTTTTTTAGTGTCACTGGTCCCCAAAAAGTGTCACTTATGCCCTGTACACACGACCGGTTTTCCTGTCGGAATAAACTCTGAAGGTTTTTCCGACGGAGTTCCGACGGAATTCCGCTCAAGCTGTCTTGCGTACACACGGTCACACCAAATTCCGACGGTCCAGAACACGGTGAAGTACAACACGTACGACGGGTCTATAAAACAGAAGTTCAATAGCCAGTAGCCAATAGCTTCCGTCTCGTACTTGCTTCAGAGCATGCG
Source organism: Aquarana catesbeiana (assembly GCF_042186555.1). Lineage (NCBI taxonomy): Eukaryota > Metazoa > Chordata > Amphibia > Anura > Ranidae > Aquarana > Aquarana catesbeiana. The sequence continues at coordinate 620,859,165 of NC_133326.1, read as the reverse complement.
TTGTTTTTGGTCCGTCGGAACAGCATACAGACGAGCGGTTTTCCGGATAGGAATTGGTTGCGTCTGAAAAATTTAGAACATGTTCTCTTCTAGGTCCATCAGAATTTTCGACGTAAAAAGTCTGATGGGGCATACACACGATCGGAATATACGATGAAAAGCTTCCGTCTGACTTTTTCTGTCAGACATTCCGCTGGTGTGTACACGGCATTAGTGTCAGATTTGTTCACTGGAATTACAAGTAAAAAATATAAAAAGTCTGTAAATCTATCCCATAGTTTGTAGACGCTATAACTTTTGCACAAACCAATCAATATACGCTTTTTTTTTTTTTTTTTGCCAAAAACATGTAGCAGAATACATATTGGCCTAAATTGATGAAGAAATTTGATCTTACATTTTTTTATTGGATATGTTTTATAGCAGAAAGTAAAAAATATAGTTTTTTTTTTTTTCAAAATTGACGGGTTTTTTGTAGCTCAAAAAATGAAAACCGCAGAGGTGAAATACCACCAAAAGAAAGCTCTATCTTTTGGAGAAAAAAAGGACATAAATTTTATTTGAGTACAGCGTCGCACGACCACACAATTGTCAAAGTAACGCAGTGCCGTTTTGATAAAAAATGGCCTGGCCAGGAAGGGGGTAAAACCTTCCAGAGCTGAAGTGGTTAAACATCCAAACAGCATCACAGATGTCAATATATTATATTTATTTATATACGGTCTCTTCATTGCTAAAATTACTGTCAAATTTAAGACGTAGCTGGGTGTAGTAAGATGTCCGCTGCCTTCTTATGAGTGCAGGTATTCTGTCAGATGAGCAAATCTGGTAGTGGTGGATGCATGCGCAGCTGACAGGAGGCCACTTCTGTTACCTAATCTGACAGGTCGCCGATTGTGACGGAGCACAGACTCTGTGAAATGTGTGACACAGCAGTGCCTACCCACAGGGCACAGTGACTACGTGTCACAGAATTCAAGGAAGTAAATGTGTGGGGATATTCACAGAGTAAGTTTACAAACTTCAAGATCATTCAGATCAATAAGAGTAGGCTAGAGATAATTGAAATACCATGATTTTACATTTGACCCTAGATAGACTTTGAATAAAGAAATGATCTCATTGCTCTGTCTCTAGATGTATTTTTTTTTTTTTTATTTAACATACTGTATATTCATGCTTGTCGGATTTCATACATAGCACACATACTGATGTATTTGCTTGTTCTTATGTTGTGGCAGTGCCTCCTCCAGCTGTGAGCAACCTCTCTGCTCTCATTCCAAGCTCCAGCCCTCACTCCTGGGTCGGCTCCAAATATCCTGATGGACGTACTGCTCCCAGCCAACACTTCAGCAAAACAGAGCTGGCTCTGTGAGGAGGCTCAGTGTCTGCCAGCTGTGCCAGCCGGAATTACAGGGCCATAAAGAAAACAAACAGGTCCCTCAGCCTCAAGAACATTCCTCTCCATACAACGCTCTGAACCGGCTGCTCGGAGCAGATGGTGTCGGTGACGATGTGGAAAAGGAAAATGGAGGCTGTCATGCCATGTTGTTAACAAGATGGACCCTGCCACGCCAAGCAATAAACAAATGAATAGGGAACATTTTGCCTGATCTGGTCTGCAGCCAGACTGGAACAGTTTAGAATTCACGGAGGGCTGAATTATAATCAGTGCTGTGTCACTCTATAAAGTCAGTGTTATGTGAAAAGCCAGTAATCGGACTGGATAAGCATATCTGAGGGAGCTAGTTAGCGCAACTCAGCTTTCAAATATGGGTCTGGTTTACTAACGTGCGTGGTAAGGGCGGTGATTTGAACCTCTGCTCACATTAAACATCTGATCACTTGAAGAACTGTAAATTTGTCACGTTCAGTGTTTTTAACCACTTCCATATCAGGCTTATTCTGGCACTCCTCTCCTACATGTAAAAATCATCATTTTTTTCTGCTAGAAAATTACTCAGAACCCCCAAACATTATATATATATTTTTATTTTGAAGAGACTCTAGGGAATAAAATGGAATTGTTGCAACTTTTCACGTCACACGTGTTTTCTTGGGAAAAAAAAGTTTCATGAATGAAAAAAAAAAAACAAATCAGTAAAGTTAGCAAATTTTTTTATATATATGTGAAAGATGATGTTACGCAGAGTAAATAGATACCAAGCATGTCGCGCTTTAAAATTGTTTGCGGAATGGCACCAAACTTTGGTACTTAAAGATCTCCATAGGCGACGCTTTACATTTTTTTACAGGTTACCAGTTTAAAGTTAAAGAGGAGGTCTTGGGCTAGAATTGTTGCACTTACTCTAACGCATGCGGCGAAGCTTCACATGTGTGATTTACATATGTGGGCGCGACTTACATATGCATTCACTTCTGTGCGTGAGCACAGGGGGACGGGGGCGCTTAAAAAAAAAAATGTTATTGTTTATTTTACCTTTTTATTTTTTACACTTTCTCTTTAATTTTTGTTTTGATCACTTTTATTCCTATTACAAGGAATGTAAACATCCCTTGTATTAGGAATAGTGTGTGACAAGTCCTCTTTATGGAGAAATGCGGGGCCTGTAAGACTGCACATCTCTAGTCCAGTTTGGAAAGGCTGAGATAAAAAAAAAAACTGTCTCAGCCTTTCCAGCTGAGTCCCCGGAATTGTTTACATCCGCTGGCCCGGACGTGATGTCAAAGAGATGACTGGGGACCATCTGGCCACCAGAAATCTCTGTGATCAACTTCTGGCGGCGACTGATTCATTCTCTGCCTCGCCGATTGCCTGTGCGAACCGGAGAAGCACTGGAGGGCGGCGGGAAGGAAGGATGTCCCCTCCCGCCACCTGTAAGAAAGATCAAGTAGCTGAACTGCCACTATGATTGTGCTTACTTTGCACAGAATCACCGGCCCGAAAAAGATGATATCGGAATGATGCCTGTAGCTGCATCATTCATGTTGTTGTTGTTCTTCTAACACCCCTTCTCAACAGCATGTGCTTTGTCAAATTATATTCAGTTTCTTCTGGAAATAACTATGATGTTCCTTCAATAAATGCAGTCATCTCCTCTGACAGGCAGTATTGAATGTCAATAACACCATGCTCTTGATTGTCCTTCAGTAGGTGATACTTGACATTGATGTGTTTGGTTCTGTAATTTACCCTTTCTGATTGCGTAAGCTTTATACAGTCAGATCCATAAATATTGGGACATCGACACAATTCTAATCTTTTGGGCTCTATACACCACCACAATGGATTTGAAATGAAAAGAACAAGATGTGCTTTAACTGCAGACTTTCAGCTTTAATTTGAGGGAATTTACATCCAAATCAGGTGAACGGTGTAGGAATTACAACAGTTTGTATATGTGCCTCCCACTTTTTAAGGGACCAAAAGTAATGGTACAATTGGCTGCTCAGCTGTTCCATGGCCAGGTGTTTGTTATTCCCTCTTTATCCCAGATAAAAGGTCCAGAGTTCATTTCAAGTGTGCTATTTGCATTTGGAATCTATTGCTGTCAACTCTCAATATGAGATCCAAAGAGCTGTCACTATCAGTGAAGCAAGCCATCATTAGGCTGAAAAAATAAAACAAAGTCATCAGAGAGATAGCAAAAACATTAGGTGTGGCCAAATCAACTGTTTGAAACATCCTTAAAAAAGAAAGAATGCACCAGTGAGCTAAGCAACACCAAAAGACCAGGAAGACCACGGAAAACAACTGTGGTGGATGACCAAAGAATTCTTTTCCTGGTGAAGAAAACACCCTTCACAACAGTTGGCCACATCAAGAACACTCTCCAGGAGGTAGGTGTATGTGTGTCAAAGTCAACAATCAAGAGAAGACTTCACCAGAGTGAATACAGAGGGTTCACCACAAGATGTAAACCATCAGTGAGCCTCAAAAACAGGAAGGCCATATTAGAGTTTGCCAAACAACATCTAAAAAAGCCTTCACAGTTCTGGAACAACATCCTATGGACAGATGAGACCAAGATCAACTTGTACCAGAGTGATAGGAAGAGAAGAGTATGGAGAAGGAAAGGAACTGCTCATGATCCAAAGCATACCACCTCATCAGTGAAGCATGGTGGTGGTAGTGTCATGGTGTGGGCATGAATGACTGCCAATGGAACTGGTTCTCTTGTATTTATTGATGATGTGACTGCTGACAAAAGCAGCAGGATGAATTCTGAAATGTTTAAGGCAATATTATCTGCTCATATTCAGCAAAATGCTTCAGAACTCATTGGGCGGCGCTTCACAGTGCAGATGGACAATGACCCGAAGCATACTGCAAAAGCAACCAAAGAGTTTTTTAAGGGAAAGAAGTGGCATGTTATGCAATGGCCAAGTCAATCACCTGACCTGAATCCGATTGAGCATGCATTTCACTTGCTGAAGACAAAACTGAAGGGAAAATGCCCCAAGAACAAGCAGGAACTGAAGACAGTTGCAGTAGAAGCCTGGCAGAGCATCACCAGGGATGAAACCCAGCATCTGGTGATGTCTATGTGTTCCAGACTTCAGGCTGTAATTAACTGCAAAGGATTTGGAACCAAGTATTAAAAAGTGAAAGTTTGATGGATGATTGTTAATCTGTCCCATTACTTTTGGTCCCTTAAAAAGTGGGAGGCATATATACAAACTGTTGTAATTCCTACACCATTCACCTGATTTGGATGTAAATGCCCTCAAATTAAAGCTGAATGTCTGCAGTTTAAGTACATCTTGTTTGTTTCATTTCAACTCCATTGTGATGGTGTATAGAGCCAAAAAGATTAGAATTGTGTCGATGTCCCAATATTTATGGACGTGACTGTACATCCCTGGTTGTCTTAAAAAATGGGAATTGGTTTTGACATGTCTATCACAATGTCCAATAAAAGTTGACGAAACTATATCCAATTCAAGCATATGCTACTGCAATGTACTCTGCTTCAGTTGATTATAGAGCAACAGTTGCTTGCTTTCGACTAGACCAACTTATGGTTCCTTGCCCATACTGGAAGATGAATCCACTTGTGAATTTTGCAGTCTGTGCAGTCACCGTCCCAATCAGCATCCACATATCTGACCAGTTTTGGAATGGATGTTGCTGGTAGTCGTAACTTCATCTGAATTATTCCTTTGAGTTATTGCATCACACTTTTTACTGTGTTCCAGTAATGCTGACAGGGAGCTGAAACTTTCCTTCATAGTATGCCCACTGCTGCGGCTATGTCTGGTCCTGTCACAGTGGCAACATATAGCAGCTTACCAATTGCTCTGTGATACGTGTCATTGTTGGGTAGCAAGTTTTTTGCTTCGTTGCTCTTTAGCCTGGTTAAACAGGAGTTTTCACTTCCTTTGCATCTTGCATATGGAATTGTTCCAAGATTTCTGAGATTTTCTGAGATTGGTTGAGAAGATAACTTCCATCTTCTTCTCTCTCTATTTGGATTACCAGATAGTAGCTAATGTTTCCTAGCTCTTTTATTATAAAATAATCTTTCAGCTTGTGAACTATCCGATTGTAATCCCCTTCTTGTTCAAAACAAGTTATAATGTCATCAACATAGATAAGAATGTATATCCATCTGTCTTCCTGATTCCTGGAGTAGAGACAGGGGTCTGCTTTACTTCTAGTGAATCCCTTTTTAGTAAGTACTTCATTCACTTTCTCATTCTTAAGTCCGTAGATGCTCTTCTGAAGTTTACACACAAGGTTGTCTTCTTGCTCAATCCCTGGTGATTGCTCCATGGGTTCCTGGAGGACTGGGCCGACTTCTCAGTCGGTCACCAACACTATAGAAGGGATGAACTGCACCTAAATGAGGAGGGTTCAGATCTGCTGGGAGTAAAGATGGCCAAAAAGTTAGAAGGCTTTTTAAACTAGGCGACGGGGGTCCAGAGGTAGAGATAGTTAGTGCAAAACATAGTCCAGAGGGTAGTATTGGGGACATTAGTGATAGGTTGACTAAAGCACATACACCCAAGGTAAGCATAGTAACAAGTTCTAGTTGCAATCTCTGAACACCCAATAAGAGGATAGTATGCGACCGGTCTAAGCTACGTGGCATGTTCACCAACCAGGAGCCTGGCGGACAAGATGGGTGAACTACAGATATTGTTGTACGAGGAGGATTTGAATTTTGTGGGAATTTCAGAGACCTGATTCAACAGCTTTCATGGTTAGCTGGCAACCATTCAAGGGTATACCCTTTATTGCAGGGATAGAGAGGGCAAAAAAGAGGGAGGTATTTATCTATATATCAAGAATAATGTAAAGTGAATGTGAGAGATGACATCACTAAGGGAGCTAGGGAGGAGGTGGAATCCTTATGGGTAGACCTCCAAAGGGATGAAGCTAAGGGGAAAATTATACTGGGAGTATGCTATAGGCCCCCTAACCTAAGGGAGAAGGGGGAGACGGACCTCCTATCACAATTTGGATTAGCAGCAAGGATGGGAAGTGTTATCATAATGGGGGATTTTAATTATCCAGACATAGACTGGGCGGAGGGAACCACGCATTCCTCTAAGGCTCGCCAGTTCTTAAATGTCTTGCAGGACAATTTCATGGGTCAGATGGTAGACGCACCAACTAGAAATAAAGCGTTACTAGATCTACTGATTACCAACAATACAGTCCTGATCATGGATGTGGAAATACGGGGCAATTTATGAAACTGCGATCACAGGTCAATTGGTTTCAGTATAAATCACACAAATAGGAAACATAAGGGAAATACAAAGACACTGAATTTCAAAAGAGCCAATTTCCCTAAACTACAAACCTTGCTAGAAGGCATAAATTGGGATAAAATCTTAGGAACAAAGAACACAGAAGAGAGATGGGTTTGCTTTAAGAGCATATTAAATAAGGGCATTAGCCAGTGCATCCCAATGGATAATAAATTTAAAAGAGCAAACAAGAGTCCTGGATGGCTTAATTCCAATGTAAAAATGCATATAAAAGCAAAAGAGAAGGCTTTCAAAAGATACAAGGTTGATGGATCATCATCAGCATTCAGACTTTATAAAGAATGCAACAAGAAATGTAAGGATGCAATTAATTAGGGCGGCTAATATAGAACACGAAAGACACATAGCGGAGGTGAGCAAAAAAAATCCCAAGAAATTCTTTAAGAATGTAAACAGTAAAAAAGGGAGGACAGACCATATTGGCCCCATAAAGAACAAGGAAGGACATCTGGTTACAAAGGAAGGGGAGATGGCGAAGGTATTGAATTTATTATTCTGCTCAGTCTTAACCAAGGAATCGGGGGGCTTCAGTAACCAAAACTGCAGTGTTTATCCTCGTGACACATCACAGGAAGCACCCTCATGGCTAACAGAATATAAAAGGGGGGGAGATTTGGGACTTTAAATGAGGCACAATAATGTGCCTCCATCCCGATATATCGGTACACATAAAGAGGGAAGTTGGGACTTTAAATGAAGTGCTTGGGTAGTGGAGGGGAGATAGACCATAGTAGAAATGCATTAAGAAATGTTTATTGATTATAAGGAGTACCAAACAATAAAGGAGTAATCATTTCATATACAGTAAACAATTCATTAATATATGCATAGGTAATGTAACATAGCATAAATGTAGTAAAAATTGTATATACGTGTAGCAGCACAGGGTCCAATATAAATACAGCAGTAATAAGGCGTAGTATTGCTAGCGATAACAAGCCTGATACCAACACATGCACCCACATGATAAATATGCATTTCTTAAATAAGGAAAGAATTGATGTAATAGAGGAAAACGGATGGTAACAATGGTTCCATGTAGGATGTAGCTGGGGCATCATAAATGTAAAGCTCGACGCGTTTCGTGGGTATGTTCCCACTCATCAGGAGCTGATGCGATTGGGTTTCCTAAAGGATATATATATAAGAGTATAGTGAACCATAGAGTTCATATAAGGTAAAAATCAATATTCGATATCTATAGCTGTTTATACCAAACGGACTCACCGACTCAAGCAAAGTGCAGTGTGCTGTGGTGGGAGCAGGGTGGGCCAGGGCCATAGCCTCTCCACGGGAGCTGAGGCGGCATAAATGTAGATGCGACATCGGGCAGGAAGAAGGAGATAGAATGGAATAGAGAGTGTCCACAAGTGAAAATGTATTGTCGTAAAAACAGGCAATTCTGGGAACAAAACAATATGTTTCATTAGGTGTATATCTAATTAATAATGATATTAAGTAAGTAATAAAAATAGATAATGTACCCAGGGAGTTCCAAAAGCGGTGATAATGTGAATAGAGAGTGTGTGTATATGGAGATCTATGTTTATAAGTGAAGGCATAAGAGTGGGGGTAGAAGTGACCAAAGGAAGTGAAGGCGTGAGAGCAAAGAGTGTGGGAGAAATTAGAAAAGAATAGTGACAGATAAGTGAGAATAAGATAAGACCACCATGGAAATAAACACATATACCAAGAGAGAACCAAAAAACAAGGCAGGAGGGGAAGGAGAGGAAAAGGGGACATAGAACCTACCCAGATGCAGCATCAAAGGCACCAGCAACCAAACGTGCAACGTAGGGCTGGTCTGCATAGACCCCAGAAAGAGACTGGCCGTGTGAACAGCCAGTTCCAAGTGGGGAGTATAAATATGCCGCCAACGCCACGTGGGTGACGCAGAGGAGGAGTCGCCGCACCTGAACCGAGTTACACTCAGCCGTCGGTGTGGAAAGGCTCCTCCCTAAGGGCACCGAGATGGAAACACGCTGAACGTCGGAGCAGTGACGTCAAAGACTGACGTCACGCGCACGACGCAGGGGGCGTGGCACCGATGCGCAAGGGGGCGTCCGCCCGATCCCCCGATCATGCAATAGATGGGGAGAACGGGAGGACCCACTGGCGCATCGCAGCTCCCGTAGAGAGGAGAGCCCAGCACCACCTGCACGCCCAACCATCACACACAGAGCACAAATGCTGGTCAGGTGGCAGGTGTGTCTGGGGCATATGTAAGAAAAAAACCAAGTGGGGCATGGGATCAGTGACCAAATTGCTGCATGAAAAAAAGGGTTGAAATAAAAAGTAAATTAGACAATAATATGTCCACAACTAGGGAACGTATGTGTCTGTTCACGTATAACCGGGACACTGTCCTATACATAGTGATCCCCTATGAAATAGGGGCGAACCTCACACAGGGATGGTAGGGGAACACTACCAATCCCATATAACCAATTGCTTCCATCCCGGTAATATTTGAATATAAAAGGGGGGGAGATTTGGGACTTTAAATGAGGCACAATAATGTGCCTCCATCCCGATATATCGGTACACATAAAGAGGGAAGTTGGGACTTTAAATGAAGCGCTTGGGTAGTGGAGGGGAGATAGACCATAGTAGAAATGCATTAAGAAATGTTTATTGATTATAAGGAGTACCAAACAATAAAGGAGTAATCATTTCATATACAGTAAACAATTCATTAATATATGCATAGGTAATGTAACATAGCATAAATGTAGTAAAAATTGTATATACGTGTAGCAGCACAGGGTCCAATATAAATACAGCAGTAATAAGGCGTAGTATTGCTAGCGATAACAAGCCTGATACCAACACATGCACCCACATGATAAATATGCATTTCTGAAATAAGGAAAGAATTGATGTAATAGAGGAAAACGGATGGTAACAATGGTTCCATGTAGGATGTAGCTGGGGCATCATAAATGTAAAGCTCGACGCGTTTCGTGGGTATGTTCCCACTCATCAGGAGCTGATGCGATTGGGTTTCCTAAAGGATATATATATAAGAGTATGGTGAACCATAGAGTTCATATAAGGTAAAAATCAATATTCGATATCTATAGCTGTTTATACCAAACGGACTCACCGACCCAAGCAAAGTGCAGTGTGCTGTGGTGGGAGCAGGGTGGGCCAGGGCCATAGCCTCTCCACGGGAGCTGAGGCGGCATAAATGTAGATGCGACATCGGGCAGGAAGAGGGAGATAGAATGGAATAGAGAGTGTCCACAAGTGAAAATGTATTGTCGTAAAAACAGGCAATTCTGGGAACAAAACAATATGTTTCATTAGGTGTATATCTAATTAATAATGATATTAAGTAAGTAATAAAAATAGATAATGTACCCAGGGAGTTCCAAAAGCGGTGATAATGTGAATAGAGAGTGTGTGTATATGGAGATCTATGTTTATAAGTGAAGGCATAAGAGTGGGGGTAGAAGTGACCAAAGGAAGTGAAGGCGTGAGAGCAAAGAGTGTGGGAGAAATTAGAAAAGAATAGTGACAGATAAGTGAGAATAAGATAAGACCACCATGGAAATAAACACATATACCAAGAGAGAACCAAAAAACAAGGCAGGAGGGGAAGGAGAGGAAAAGGGGACATAGAACCTACCCAGATGCAGCATCAAAGGCACCAGCAACCAAACGTGCAACGTAGGGCTGGTCTGCATAGACCCCAGAAAGAGACTGGCCGTGTGAACAGCCAGTTCCAAGTGGGGAGTATAAATATGCCGCCAACGCCACGTGGGTGACGCAGAGGAGGAGTCGCCGCACCTGAACCGAGTTACACTCAGCCGTCGGTGTGGAAAGGCTCCTCCCTAAGGGCACCGAGATGGAAACACGCTGAACGTCGGAGCAGTGACGTCAAAGACTGACGTCACGCGCACGACGCAGGGGGCGTGGCGCCGATGCGCAAGGGGGCGTCCGCCCGATCCCCCGATCATGCAATAGATGGGGAGAACGGGAGGACTCATGGCTAACAGAGGACAGAATTAGAATTAGACTTGGAAAACTTAACATTAATAAATCACCGGGACCGGATGGCTTGTATATTGACTAAGTTCAAGTAATTGCCAGACCATTGTTCCTAATTTTTACTGACAGTCTACTGACTGGAATGGTACCAGTGGATTGGAGAAAAGCCAATGTAGCACCAATATTTAAAAAGGGCCCAAAATACATCCCTGGGAGTTATGGACCAGTTAGCCTAACATCATTAGTATGCAAGCTCTTAGAGGGGATGATAAGGGACTATATGCAAGATTTTAGTAATGAAAACAATATCATTAGCAGTAATCGGCATGGATTAATGTAGAATTGTTCTTGCCAAACCAATCTATTAACCTTCTATGAGGAAGTGAGTTGCCATCTATATAAAGAAAGGCCCGTAGATGTGGAGTATCTGGATTTTGCAAAAGCATTTGACACAGTTCCCCATAAACGTTTACTGTACAAAATAAGGTCCGTTGGCATGGACCATAGCGTGAGTACATGGACTGAAAACTGGCTACAAGGGCAAGTTCAGAGGGTGGTGATTAGACATGTGCAGGATGAAAAAATGTGTTTAGTTTCATTTTGTTTCGAATCGTTATCTAACTAAATTCTTCTAGTTAAATTCGTTATATTTGTTTTTGGGATTTGTTTTGTTTCGTATTCGAATTCGAATCAATTCGACCGCATTCGAAAAAAAAATCGACCGCATTCGAAAAAAACTATCAAATTCGAAATAATTCTACCGCATTTGAAAAAAATTTGACCAAATTTGAAAAAGTAAACTATATATAACCGTTTTCCAAAATTCTAATTTGAATAGAAAAGATTAGAATAGAATCGAAAATACTAGAAAAGAATAGCATAGAAAAACAATAACACAGAACAGAAAAAAATATTACATATATATAGATATAGCTATATTGATAGCTATATCTATATATATCACATCTTTCGAAATTCGAATTTCATATAGAATGAAATCGAATTCCAATAGAAAAGATTAGAATAGAATAGAAAATAATAGAAAAGAATAGAACAGAATAGAAAAAAATAATATATTCTATTCTAATCTTTTCTATTCAAATTCATTCTGTACCAAATTCAAATTTCGGAAGATGGTTTTATATATATATATATTTTATTGTATTCTGTTCTATTGTTTTTCTATGCTATCTTTTTCTATTATTTTCTATTGTAATCTTTTCTATTCGAATTCGAAATAATTCTAAATACTAAAATCCCAAATAATTCTATACGAAATTCTATATGAAATTCAAATTTCGGAAGCCACCTTCCGAAATTCGAATTTCGTATAGAATGAATTTGCATTCAAATAGAAAAGATTAGAATAAAATAGAAAATAATAGAAAAACAATAGAACAGAATAAAAAAAATATTTTATATATATAATAGAAAAGAATAGACAAGAAAAACAATATATATATTACATTTTATTCTATTCTTTCTCTAGTCTATTCTTTTCTACTCTATTCTAATCATTTCTATTCGAATTTGAATTCATTGTATACGAAATTCGAATTTCGGAAGATGTTTTTATATATATATATATATATATATATATATATATATATATATATATAAAAACATCTTCCGAAATTCGAATTTCGTATACAATGAATTCAAATTCGAATAGAAATGATTAGAATAGAGTAGAAAAGAATAGACTAGAGAAAGAATAGAATAAAATGTAATATATATATTGTTTTTCTTGTCTATTCTTTTCTATTATTTTCTATTCTAATCTTTTCTATTCAAATTCGAATTCATTCTGTACGTAATTAAAATTTCAGAAGCCATCTTCCGAAATTCGAATTTCGCATAGAATGAATTTGAATAAAAAAGTTTAGAATAGAATAGAAAAGAATAACATAGAAAAACAATGGAACAGAATAGAAAAAAATATTATATATATATAAAACATCTTCCGAAATTCATTTTTCGTATAGACTGAAATCAAATTTGAATAGAAAAGACTAGAATAGAATAGAAAATAATAGAAAAGAATAGCATAGAACAACAATAGAACAGGATAGAAAAAAATATAATATATATTATATTTTATTCTATTCTGTTCTATTGTTTTTCTAGTCTATTCTTTTCTATTATTTTCTATTAGAATTTCGGAAAATGGTTATATATATATATAATATTTATATATATATAACCATTTTCCGAAATTCGAATTTCATATAGAATGATTTTGAATTCGAATAGAAAAGATTAGAATAGAAAATTATAGAAAAGAATAGAATAGAAAAACAATAGAACAGAATAGAATAAAATATAATATATGTTTTTTCTAGTTTATTCTTTTCTATTATTTTCTATTCTATTCTAATCTTTTGTATTCAAATTCAAATTTATTCTCTACAAAATTCAAATTTCAGAAGATGGTTATATACAGTCTCACAAAAGTGAGTACATCCATCACATTTTTGTAAATATTTTATTATATCTTTTCATGTGACAACACTGAAGAAATTACACTTTGCTACAATGTAAAGTAGTGAGTGTACAGCTTGTATAACAGTGTAAATTTGCTGTCCCCTCAAAATAACCCAACACACAGCCATCAATGTCTAAACCACTGGCATTTAAAGTGAGTACACCCCTAAGTCAAAATGTCTAAATTGGGCCCAATTAGCCATTTTCCCTCCCCTGTGTCATGTGACTTGTTAGTGTTACAATGTCTCTGGTGTGAATGCTGAGCAGGTGTGTTAAATTTGGTGTTATCACTCCCACTCTCTTATACTGATCACTTGAAGTTCAACATGGCACCTCATGGCAAAGAACTCTCTAAGGATCGAAAAAAAAGAATTGTTGCTCTACATAAAAAGAGCCTAGGCTATAAGAAGATTGCCAAGACCCTGAAACTGAGCTGCAGCATGGTGGTCAAGACCATACAGCAATTTAACAGGACAGGTTCCACTCAGAATAGGAGTCGCCATGGTCGACCAAAAAAGTTGAGTGCATGTGCTCAGCATCATATCCAGAGGTTGTCTTTGGGTAATAGACGTGTGAGTGCTTCCAGCATTTCTGCAGAGGTTGAAGGGTGGGGGGTCAGCCTGTCAGTGCTCAGACCATACACCGCACGCTGCATCAAACTGGTCTACATGGCTGTCGTCCCAGAAGGAAGCCTCTTCTAAAGATGATCCACAAGAAAGCCCGCAAACAGTTTGCTGAAGACAAGCAGACTAAGGACATGGATTACTGGAACCATGTTCTGTGGTCTGATGAGACCAAGATAAACTTATTTGGTTCAGATGGTGTCAAGCGTATGTGGCAGCAACCAGGTGAGGAGTTCAAAGACAAATGTGTTTTGCCTACAGTCAAGCATGGTGGTGGGAGTGTCATTATCTGGGGCTACATGAGTGCTGCCGGCATTGGGGAGCTACAGTTCATTAAGGGAACCATGAATGCCAACATGTACTGTAACATACTGAAGCAGAGCATGATCCCCTCTCTTCAGAGACTGGGCCGCCGGGCAGTATTCTAACATGATAACGACCCCAAACAGACCTCCAAGACCACCGCTGTCTTGCTAAAGAAGCTGAGGGTAAAGGTCTGGCCAAGCATGTCTCTAGAACTTAAACACTATTGAGCATCTGTGGGGCATCCTCAAACTGAAGTTGGAAGAGCGCAAGGCCTCTAACATCCACCAGCTCCGTGATTTTGTCATGGAGGAGTGGAAGAGGACTCCAGTGGCAACCTGTGAAGCTCTGGTGAACTCCATGGTTAAGGCAGTGCTGGAAAGTAATGGTGGCCACACAAAATGTTGACACTTTGGGCCCAATTTGGACATTTTTACTTAGGTGTGTACTCACTTTTGTTGCCAGCGGTTTAGACATTAATGGCTGTGTGTTGAGTTATATTGAGTTATATTGAGGTGACAGTAAATTTACACTGTTATACAAGCTGTACACTCACTATTTTACATTGTAGCAAAGTGTCATTTCTTCAGTGTTGTCACATGAAAAGATGTAATAAAATATTTACAAAAATGTGAGGGGTGTACTCACTTTTGTGAGATGCTGTATGTATATATATATATATATATATATATATATATATATATATATATATATATATATAAAATTTATTTTTTTCTGTTCTGTTTTATTGTTTTTTTATGCTATTCTTTTCTATTCGAATTCAATTTCATTCATATAATTAATATATTTTTCTATTCTGTTCTATTGTTTTTCTAGTCTTTTCTTTTCAAATCTTTTCTATTCGAATTCAAATTCATTCTATCCAAAATTCAAATTTCAGATAGAATTAATTTGAATTTGAATAGAAAAGATTCAGAATAGAATAGAAAATAATAGAAAAGAATAGCATAGAAAAACAATAAATATTTATATATAATATTTTTTTTTAGTCTGTTCTATTGTTTTTCAATGCTATTCTTTTCTATTATTTTCTTTTCTATTCTATTGTAATCTTTTCTATTCAAATTCAAATTCATACCATACGAAATTCGAAGATGGCTTCAGAAGTTTGAATTTCGTATAGAATTAATTTGAATAGAAAAGATTTAAATAGAAAATAGAAAAGAATAGAGTAGAAAAACAATAGAACAAAATAGAATAAAATATAATATATGTTATATTTTATTCTGTTCTGTTCTATTGTTTTTCTAATTTATTCTTTTCTTTTCTATTCTATTCTAATATTTTCTATTCTAATTTGATTTCATTCCATAGGAAATTCGAATTTTGGAAAATGGTTATATATAGTTTACTTTTTCTAATTCGGTCAAATTTTTTCGATTGCGGTAAAATTTTTGAATTTGATCGTTTTTTTAAATTTGATCGACTTTTTTTGAATTCGGTATTCTGTTCTATTGTTTTTCTATTCTATTCTATTTTAGTTTACATTGTTTAGAATTATATTTCAATCTATTCTCGAATTCGAATTTATACTATTCGGAATTCGAATTTCGGAAGACGGTCATGTTCTATTATCCCTTTCATGACTAAGCCTATTTTTGAAATTTGGTGTTTACAAGTTAAAATCCGTATTTTTTGCTAGAAAATTACTTAGAACCCCCAAACATTATATATATTTTTTTAGAAGAGAGTCTAAAGAATAAAATGGCGATTGTTGCAATATTTTTTATCACACGGTATTTGTGCAGCGGTGTTTTAAACGCAAATTTTTGGAAAAGTGACACTTTCATGAATTTTAAAAAATCCAAACAGTAAAGTTACCCCAATTTTTTTGTATAATGTGAAAGATGATGTTACGCCGAGTAAATAGATACCAAACATGTCACCCTTTATAATTGCACGCACTCGTGGAATGGCGACGAACTACGGTACCTATGAATTTCCATAGGCGACGCTTTAAAAAATTTTTTACGGTTACCAGGTTTGAGCTACAGAGGAGGTCTAGGGCTAGAATTATTGCTCTCGCTCTGACGATCGCGGCGATACCTCACATGTGTGGTTTGAACACCGTTTACATATGCGGGCGCGACTTCCGTATGCGTTTTCTTCGCTGCGCGAGCTCGCGGGGACGGGGGCGCTTTAAAAATTTTTTTTTTTTTTTATTTATTTATTTTATTTATTTTTGTACTTTTATAAATTGTGTTTAAAAATTTATTTTTTTTTTTTACTTTTATTGCTGTCACAAGCAATGTAAACATCCCTTGTGACAGTAATATGTGGTGACAGGTACTCTTTATGGAGGGATGGGGGGTCTAAAAGACCCCCCATCCCTCCTTTACACTTCAAAGTATTCAGATCGCCGAAAACGGCGATTCTGAATACTGTGTACTTTTTTAAATTCGGCGCCATTGGCAGCCGAGTAAACGGGAAGTGACGTCATGACGTCGCTTCCGCGTTTACAATTAGAAGGCTGGAACGAAGCCGCTCACAGCTTCGTTCCAGCCCGCCCCCAGCCGCCGGAGATTCCCGAATGGACACCGGGCCTCCCGATCGCACGGGAGGCCCGGTAACAGCGGCGGGAGGCGGCGGGAGGGGGGGGATGTCCCCTCCCGCTCCTCCGGTATAACAGCCGAGCGGCTTTTAGCCGCATCGGTTGTTATATTCGGGTAGCCGATCGCCCGCTGAAAACAACGGTACCGGGATGATGCCTGCAGCTGCGGGCATCATCCCGGTATAACCCCGGAAAGCCGAGGACGCATATGTGCATTCGGTCGGCGGGAAGGGGTTAAATTGCATTCTATTAAATTCTATTCTATTCTTTACTATTCTTTTATTTGTATTCTATTGCTTTGTTGTTTTATATTCTATATTATTGTATTTTTTTGAAAATCGATTTCTATTTTTTCAAATTTGTTTTCGAATTCGATTCAATTTTCGCTCGCTTTTTTTCGATTTGAATCGTTATTTCGGATTCATTTAAATTCGTTACTTTTGTAATTTGGAAATTCGGATGTATACGAATTTCCGAATAATGAAAAATGTGTCCGAATTTCGATTCAGAACGAAACGTAATGCACATGCCTAGTGATGATAAATGGGGAATACTCGGAATGGTCAGCGGTGGGTAGTGGTGTCCCACAGGGTTCTGTGCTGGGATCAGTCCTATTTAATTTGTTCATAAACGATCCGGAGGATGGGATAAACAGTTCAATCTCTGTATTTGCAGATGATACTAAGCTAAGCAGGGCAATAACTTCTCCGCAGGATGTGTATACCTTGCAAGAAGATCTGAACAAATGAATGGGATGGGCAAATGAGATTTAATGTAGAAAAATGTAAAATAATGCATTTGGGTGGCAAAAATATGAATGCAATCTATACACTGGGGGGAGAACCTCTGGGGGAATCTAGGATGGAAAAGGACCTGGGGGTCATAGTAAATGATAGGCTCAGCAATGGCATGCAATGCCAAGCTGCTGCTAACAAAACAAACAGAATATTGGCATGCATTAAAAAAGGGATTAACTCCAGGGATAAAGCGATAATTCTCCCACTCTACAAGACTCTGGTCCAGCCACACCTGGAGTATGCTGTCCAGTTCTGGGCACCAGTCCTCAGGAAGGATGTACTGGAAATGGAGCGAGTACAAAGAAGGGCAACAAAGCTAATAAAGGGTCTGGAGGATATTAGTTATGAAGAAAGGTTGCGAGCACTGAACTTATTCTCTCTGGAGAAGAGACGCTTGAGAGGGGATATGATTTCAATTTACAAACATCATACTGGTGGCCCCACAATAGGGATAAAACTTTTTTGTGGATGGTAGTTTAACAAGACACGTAGCCCCTCATTAAAATTAGAAAAAAAGAGGTTTACCTTAAACTATGTAGAGGGTTCTTTAATGTAAGAGCGGCAAGGATGTGTAATTCCCTTCCACAGGTGGTGGTCTCAGCAGGGGGGCATTGATAGTTTCAAAAAACTTTTAGATAAGTGTAACGAGCCCCTTGCTCGCTCGGTTCCACTCTCCCGACACTCCTCTGCAGCTATAGAATCAGATTGCAGATCGCAACATCTGATTGTTCGGTCATCCAATGTTCCGGGATTAGAACTACAGCTATGTGCCGTTCTAACCCAGTTGTGATAGCTCAGAACAAACACCAGGCAGGCTGTATGTAAGTTCAAACAGGAATCTATCTTTTATTGCAAAATACAGGCTTTTATACACTAAAAGTGGAGGTGCAGACCTCCTGCTCATATTACTCTAACAATACAGCTGTAACTTAATTAACCTAATTAACCTAATTAACATGAGCTAATTATTAACTAATCCCTTTAGACAGTCTAGATGACTCAGACATGACCGTTAGGCCAGACTGGGCATCTTGTAGTTCAGAAAATCCAATCAACATTATCACAATCAACATAGACTCTTCTTCACACAATAGCAGAGTTAATTAACACAAACAACAATGGGGATCTAATGACACTTAGATCCCATACTAGAGACTTATTTACAATACACATTTTAGCAGACAACAGACAGACAGGTGCTGGAATTTACATCAGCATCTCCTAACAGTATCTGTCCCAGCATTATGAATCAGCTACTATTCCAATATGGCAAATCCAGGGTCCCCAGAGTCTGTGTGTCCTGGGGGACCAGGACCCGAATCCACAGTAATACCACCTCAAGGGTCCCCAGGCATACAGCTCACAAAGAGCACCGTTCCACCAAATGCAAGGGCCCCCGATCGATCGGCAAGAGGCTAGCATACAGTCTCCTCCAAAAGTCTCTCTCCAGGCTAGGTCTGTCACAATAAGCACCTGAACGACCACAACGTACAGGTATATACAAGGTAATACTGACATATAATCACACACATAGGTTGGACTTGATGAACTTGTGTTTTTTTCAACCTCACCTACTATGTAACTATGTAACTATGTAGAGGTCTTCCTTAATGTCTCCATGTAGGAAAGCAGTTTTAACGTCTAGGTGTTTGACTTGAATGCCCTTCCCAGCTGCAATACTAAGAAGCTCTCTGATGGTGGAGTGTTTTACGATAGGAGCGAATGTTTCATCGTAATCTTCACCAAATTTCTGAGATTAACCCTTGGCAACTAGTCTGGCTTTGTATTTGTGGATATTTCCTTCTGCGTCTCACTTTATTTTGAAAGTCCACTTACTTCCTAAAGTTTTGCGGTTAGAAGGGAGCTCTGTGAATGTCCAGGTTTTATTTTCTTGAAGTGACTTTAATTCTTCTTCTGCTGCCATTCTCCATTTATTGGCTTCAGGTTTTGGCAGTTTTTTCTGTCTTCTCAGGATGTTGGTTCAAGTATGCTGTGTGTGTTTTGACAGTGTATGACAGCATGTGGGGTAGTATCCCCTTTGTAGTCCGAGTGGATCTTCTGACTTCAGGCAGTTCAGCAGGATCTGGTGGGGAACTTGATTTAGGCAATGTGAGTTTCACCTCTTGTTCTGACTCCTGCACAGGTTCGCTTTGATTGACCCTTTCTTCTGGTTTGTTCGACATATTCACTTCACAGCTTTCAGTGATTGGTGTTTCTGATGATGGGCTCTCATCAAAATAAACACTATAGCTTATTGTCATTTTGTCAGTCTTTGGGTGTAGGATTCTGTAATCCTTAGTTTACTCGCTGTAGCATACTATAATGCCCTCTATGGCTCTGTTCTCCGGCTTGGATCGCTTTTCACTTGGATTATAGGCATATGCTTTACATCCAAACACTCTATGCCCTAGACTTTGATCCATGTCACATTTCGAAAGGAGTACTTTTAATTTGCTCTTGAGGGTAGTCTGTTCTGTAGGTAGGTTGCAGTCATGACTGCTTCTCCCCAGTAATTGTGAGGTAGGTTGGCATCCGACAACATGCATCTGGCCATTTCTATAAGAGAGTGATTTTTCCTTTCTGCTACACCATTTTGTTCAGGAGTGTATGGTGTGGTTGTCTGGTGTACTATTCCTTGTCTCTTCAGATATGAGACCACTTCTTTGCTTATGTATTCTCCCCCTCTGTCACTGCGTATTATTCCCGGTTTGCATTGGAATTTGTTGCCAGCCATGGTATCAAACTCTTGAAGTTTCTCTGAGGTTTAATTTATGTGTTTCATCAGATAAGTAGTTTGTGGTATAATCATCACTGAAGGTCAGTAGATATCTGTTCCCACCTGACATGGGAGTTTTAGGAGCATAAGTCACTGTGTATGAGCTGCAGGGGGTGGGTGGTTTTTCGTTGAGATGCCTGTGGAAGGGGAGCACGTGTGGCTTTTGCTTCAATGCAACACTTGCATTCCATGAGCACTTTGCAAGGCGCTATTGTTAAATCTTCTGATAAACCTCTTTTTATAATGTCCTGTATAGCTTCTGGACTTCTGTGTCCCAGCCGCCTGTGCCATAAGTGAATACATTTGCTGTGTAGGTCATTAAAGATTATATTGTCTTGCTGGTCTGTGGTGATGAGGCTGTATAGGTGATCCAGTTTTTCTTTTGTGAGGCATTGCTTATTATTGTGAATTGTGCATTCATCACCCTGGAACTTAACTGTGAGACCCTTGTTTGCAAGACTTTTCACTGATAGAAAGCTGCCTTCTAGTTCTGGAATATACAGCACTTTCTTTACAAGGATACTCTGTTTGCCTTGTGGTGTAATGCAGTTCAGGAAGCCCTTGCCTTTACCTTCGGCAGTGATGCTTTTCCCGTTTGCTAGGAAAACTTTGTCTTTTGCACTGTAATCAATGTTTGTGAAGAAGGTCTCATCGCTAGTCATGTGGCTTGTCGCAACTGAGTCTATGCACCAGCTGCGTGGCTTGCCGCTCTGTGTCACTTCAAAGGTGCCACGCCATGATATGTCTGCAGTTTCATTTGTGATGGCTTTGACTCTTTCTTTTGTGAATTGCTCTAGCTTTCACTGTTCGGCTTTCCAGATAGAACAGTCCTTTTTTAAGTGACCGGTTCTTTTACAGCGAAAACAGGCTCTGCTTTCTTTGTTGTGCTTTATGCATTTGTATATCTTAAGAGCTTTATAATCACGGTGCATATTTTCTTTCTATCTGTCATATTCATTGATTAATTTGCCTTTGACATATTCCATGTCAGCTTCTGCTCGGGTCTGGTTTCTAAAGCGTTAATAAGAGCAGTATATGTCTCTGGAAGGCTGCAGAGGAGCAAGGAAACAGTATGGTTATCTTTGATGTCCTCTCCAATGGTGTGTACTTGCTCTATGATTTCTAGCATAGTTTTCACGTGGTCACTAATTTGCTGGCCTTCTTGTAGTCTCATATTATGCAACTTTCTTAGCAAAAACAGTTTGCTGTTTTTTTAGACTTGAACGCTCATGCAG
The DNA here is from genome assembly GCF_042186555.1 of Aquarana catesbeiana. Taxonomy (NCBI): domain Eukaryota; kingdom Metazoa; phylum Chordata; class Amphibia; order Anura; family Ranidae; genus Aquarana; species Aquarana catesbeiana. The sequence goes on along the minus strand of NC_133326.1, from coordinate 620,837,641 downwards.
CTTTTGTAATAATGTCCACATACCTTTGGCTGTTTTCTCTGTTCTTATGTGGATAAGCTGGTCATCTTCCACTAGTAAGCTTATGGCTGCTTTTGTCTGCATATCCTTCTTGTCCCATTCCTCCGTATTCCCATTTGTGGGTCTGTCTGTAGTCAGCACTAGCCACAAGTCATCCTTGGTGAGAAACAATTCCAGTTTAAATTTTCACAGCTGGTAATTGGCACTGTTCAGTTTTGCTATTGCAAACTTCACATCTGAACTGCTTGCCATCTTTCAGTAGCTTGTATACAGTATTCACTGACTTGCTGTACTCCCTGAGTATTATTTCCTGTGCGTCTGGGTGCTGCTGGGTTTGTTGGGTGCCTGGGACCCATAACCTATTGTGTAGAGTATTGCAATAAGCAATGAAAGCTTAGTTGTTGCAGTAATACAGCTTTGCTTTCACAGAGAAATATTACATCTTACAGCATGGAGAAACATGAACAGAAAGCAGGAATGTACATGCACTGAACATAGACAGAACATCCTGTGATCACATTACCATAGAATAACACACTATGACACTGAAGTGCCACCTACTGGTATATATAGATATAATGCATATAGTATTGTTCACAGTACTTTACAATACATGTTGTTGTGCTTACTAACTGTGGGGGATGTAAATTGACAGAGAAGACAAAGATCCATGTTCCTGCTTAGCAGAAACACAGGATCAATGCCTTCCCTTCTGACAGAATGAAAATCTGCCTTGTTTACAGATTGTCGTTCTGCCTCTGTACTACCTAAATTAATAGTGACCTGTAGGAGTAGTTCGTATTGCATATGTAGCTATGGCCCGACCCCTAGAGACCTAATGGTGACCTCCAGAGTCAGGGAGAGCTGACATCCATCTTCACAGTGTGGGTTACTAGGCATAATGGGTGTGGTGTAGATAGAGTAAGTTGGGCGCCAGACACTTTAAGAATGCAAAAAGAGATTGTCTCTTTACATAACTGGGGAGAGAGGGTTAGGACCTTAACACCCTTAGGCAGATGCAAAATGCCTGGTAGACTTCGAGACAAAAATAGGAATAGTAGAACAGCTATACAGTTCAAGGGCCTTTAAGCTGAATTGCAGCAAACTGTATCTGTAGACCGCTGTCTCCTATAGCAACTGATTCGGTAACTTCAACTTCTGTACAGATCACAACTCACAGTATCCCATTGTCGATCCTCTTACTGAGCTCCCAGTCTCTCACAAAACTGTTCAGATCCCAGCTGCCACTGGATCCTTGAGCTCCTCCACAACTAACCCGCTGTGGCTTCCAAGTGTCACCCACATTGTCCCACTGGGTCCCTGACTTGGCTCTTCAGTTAACCTGCTGAATCCTCTGCATGCGTCACCCACACTGTTCCGCTGGGTCCCTAGCTTTACTCTGCTGAAGCTTCTTCACTGTCCCTGGCTAGTGAAAAAAGGCTGCTCTGGTACTTCTTCAGTCTCCACAGAACCTGGCCTCTGATAACAGAAGAGATTGTCCATTGCTGGCAACTTTGTCCCCTTTACCTCTGACTCTGGTTCTCACTTGCCTCTGGCGACAGAAGTGGTCGTCTCTGACAGCAACTGCTTTCCTTCACCTATGGCAACTACTTGGTTCTCAGGCCGGCTGAACCTCTACAATAATCTGGCTCCCCTCGGGCTGAGCCTCTACACATGTGGCTAGGCCTCAGGCTTCGTACCTAACCTTCAGCTGCTGCAACGCGTACAGCCCCCAGGCCTGCGCCTGGCGCTGAAAGAACACCAATCACCTGACTCCTTCCCCTTAAATAGACCATCCCAGCATGCAAAGTAGCAAATCTGATTGGCTGAGAAAATGTGTCTATACATAACCTGAACTTACTGTGATCTTGTCATTCTAATGCCAAAGGCAGCAATGCCACCTAGTGACAGAAGGGAGAGGTGCACCAAACTCAGGTTTAGGAAAAAGTCAGTGGATCCCCCTAAAAATTAGCCAGGCTAGTTACCACCTAGCAAACTAAATTTGTCAGCAACTCTGCCTAAGACTAGGGTGCTACACATACTTACATTGTTCCAGCTTGGCACAATGAAAGTGTGCATTACTCATACCTGATGTACTGCTGGTAAAACTGGAAATCACCGTAGTAGTCTGCGCTACTGCAGTAAAAGCTGCGATCTTCCAGGCCCTGCTCAGGTTCTATGCGAGCGGCTGCCCACTACACACTGACAACAGGTGGGCACTCGCTCGGCACTGCCACTATTCCTAAAACACCTTGTTTTTGTTTTCAATAAATACAAGGAGTTCTCTGATTGTACAAGGTGGAAAATAAGATGTCGCCACCCCACCTCATCTTTTTCTTCACTTCCATTTGTTTGTAACAAGCAATGCACATTAGATTCTGGTCATGTGTACTGCTCTATGCACATTATATTGTCAAAAGTATTGGGACGCCTGCCTTTACATGCACGTGAACTTTAATGGCATCCAAGTCTTAGTCCAAAGGGTTCAATATTGCGTTGGCCCACCCTTTGCACCTATAACAGCTTCAACTCTCCTGGGAAGGCTGTCCACAAGGTTTAGGAGTGTGTCTATGGGAATGTTTGACCATTCTTCCAGAAGCGCATTTGTGAAGTCAGACACTGATGTTGGACGACAAAACACAAAAGAAGAGAGTGCAGAGCCACCCTAGTGTAACTAGGCTTTAATATGGTAAAGTTAAAAACACTACAATGGTCAAAAACTTACATTGTGTGAAGATAGATACAGCATAAGGATTCCACTGTGGCCGCACTCCTATAGCCACCTCAAGATCCCGACGGAGAAGGGGGAGCCGTAGACATTCAACCCAGCTGCCTAGGATCCTGGCAGCACATCCGAGGCTATCCACCACCATGCTTGACGTGCAGATCCTAATGCACATGCGTCCGGTCCAGCCGGCGCTGCTGTTCGAAGACACACAAACCCACATGAGCAGGACACAGGGGGGAAGAGAGTAAGGACGTCACACAGTTGACATGACAATGCGTTTTGGAGGCATGGCCTCCTTCCTCAGGTCAAGACTAGGTTGAGCGTCTACGGCTCCCCCTTCCCCTGTCGGGATCTTGAGGTGGTTATAGGAGTGTGGCCACAGTGGAATCCTTATTCTGTATCTATCTTCACACAATGTGAGTTTGCCCATTGTAGTGTTTTTAACTTTACCATATTAAAGCCGAGTTGCACTAGGGCAGCTTTGCGCTCTCTTCTTTTGTGTTTTGTCTGGATGTGTTCCTGCCACCCAGAGGATCCATAGAGAGCAGCAGCACCCTTTGGCTTGTCTAATTATCAACAATAGCCAGCTATACCAAACTGTTGATCAGCGCACCTGCTAGGTTTTTTTGTGTGTGTGTGTGTATTTTTTGTACTGATGTTGGAGGAAAAGGCCTGGCCCGCAGTCTCCACTCTGGTTCATCCCAAAGGTGTTCTATTGGGTTGAGCTCAGAACTCAGTGCAGGCCAGTCAATTTCCTCCACCCTACACTCGTTCATCCATGTCCTTATGGACCTTGCTTTGTACACTGGTCCAAATCATTTGGTGGAGGGGGGATTATGGTGTGGGGTTGTTTTTCAGGGGTTAGGCTTTGCCCCTTAGTTCCATTGAAGGGAACTCTTATGCCCCCTACACACAGTCGGATTTTCCGATGGAAAATGTCCGATCGGAGCGTGTTGTCGGAAATTCCGACCGTGTGTGGGCTCCATCGGACATTTTCCATCGGATTTTCCGACACACAAAGTTGGAGAGCAGGAGATAAAATTTTCCGACAACAAAATCCGTTGTCGGAAATTCCGATCGTGTGTACACAAATCCGACGGACAAAGTGCCACGCATGCTCAGAATAAATAAAGAGATGAAAGCTTTTGGCCACTGCCCCGTTTATAGTCCTGGCGTACGTGTTTTACGTCACCGCGTTCAGAACGATCGGATTTTCCGACAACTTTGTGTGACCGTGTGTATGAAAGACAAGTTTGAGCCAACATCCATCGGAAAAAATCCTAGGATTTTGTTGTCGGAATGTCCGAACAAAGTCCGACCGTGTGTACGGGGCATTAAGGCGTCAGCTTACCAAGGCATTTTGGACAATTTCATGCTTCCAACTTTGTAGGAACTGTTTGGGGATAGCGTCTTCCTGTTCCAATATGACTGCACACCAGTTCACAAAGCAAGGTCCATAAATACATGGATGAATGAGTTTGGAGTGGAGGAACTTGACTGGCCTGCACAGAGTCCTGACCTCAACCCGATGGAACACCTTGGGGATGAATTAGAGTGGAGATTGCGAGCCAGGCCAAACATTCCCATAGACACATTCCTAAACCTTGTGAACAGCCTGCTCAGAAGAGTAGAAGCTGTTAGAGCTGCAAAGGGTGGGCCAACTCAATATTGAACCCTACGGACTAATACTGGGATGCCATTAAAGTTCATGTGAATGTAAAGGCAGGTGTCCCAATACTTTTGACAATATAGTGTATATTTGAATAGGATTATTTTCCTAAACCAGAGTTTAGTGTCACTTAAAACTGTCCCATCTCAAGCAAACTGAATAAAGAACGAGAAGCAGATTATGGTAGAGCTACGAAAGGGCAGGCCATGTTATACTTTACAAAGGAAGAGGGAAGGAGACACGTGGGTGTTATGACAAGTCTCATTTTCAGACCGGCAGAAGGTTGGGTAACCGAGGCCTGCTTTACTCAGACAAAAAAATCCCTTCAGCAGGAAAGTCTCTCTCCGGTGAAATTTTCCTTCCCTGCCACAAACTCTTTCAGCTCTTTTGAGGTTTTCGCTTCCTTGTCAAAACACTACAAATGGAAGCTTAATCTGCCTTTGGCAGAAACCTGTATTTTCCTTGCTGTATTATACAGGCTCTGCCTAATTCAAAACATATGAAATACAGAAAACTGAGACGAATCATTTTAATTAACCCCTCCGCAGCCACAGATTCCAGCTGTGCTTTGCATGATGGGTATTTAACCTTTTGGTTGCCTAACATTCATTCATAAGGGAAAAAAAAGGAATTGAAGAAAGATAGAGAGAAGTGTCTGGGTTGCCTTTCCTTACATGGAAATATACAGCGTTGGTTGGGTTGGGTTGCCTTTTCTTACATGGAAATATAAAGCGTTGGTTGCCCACCTGACTTAAGAGGATCTGAAAAACCTGTATTCTGCTACTTTTACATCCATTTTGTGGAGTCCATTCACTGCTGGATTCCCTTCACGCCCCCTTTAAAGTTGTTGGAAACTCTGGCTAACATCATTGGAAATTATGACTGGACAGAGATACCACTACCTCTATGACTGCAATCATTTGTGGACAGTAGAGGCATGAACTCACTACCTAATACATGATCAAAATGCTCAAACTATAGTTCATCTCTTTCTGAGATGTCTGAAATGACTGTTTTGCGATCGATGCTGAACTAAACTCTCTCAATCAACATTAACTATTTTAATCTTTATGCTGCTAGGATTAGTAAATAGATATGAAGGTATACAGTATTTCATTTACTTCTTTAAATTTTTCTTTTTTTTATGTATCCTTAATTGCTACCTGGTTTCTGGCCTAGGTAAATGATTTCATACATCCCAGGCGCCTTTAAGGGCAATTTTTCTGGAGGAGGGGTTTTCTCAGCTAAGCACACCCTCCTGCCAGCATGTCTTAGCTAAGAACAGATGGATTCCTGGAAGTAAATGCTACATCATCTGCCCTTAGTCAAGATGGCTGTGACTAGAAGTGCAAGGTGTGTTTTTCAAAAAACACTTTCTCCAAAAAAATAAAGCATGGAGACATGGATAAATATCTAAGTTTGCTCTGAATATTGAAAAATGAATTAAAGTGGTTGTTAGGATTGCACCGATATCTATACTAGTTGCCGCGGGCCACCCCTGCTCTAAAGGGATCCTAGGGACTGGTGCTACTGAATCCCCCTCTGGGTACTAGAAGTCAGCTACTGGGTGTAAGCTAAAGGGGACCTGAAGAATAGGGTCCACTCAATTCCTTCTCTTTTGCAAGGGACTTTGCTCAATCCTGTACAGTCTGCTACACAGTTCCACTAAGAAAGCTGTCCTCAATTGTGAATAGTTCAATTGGGAGTATCATGATATATCCCATCTCCTATCCCAGTTCCTAAACTAAAATAGAACAACAAAAAAAACACTACAACCCCTAGATGGGTCATTGGATTAACGAGTGGACTTTGTATGCATCTGACTACAGAAATACCTTGTGCCTGGCTGTCGGTACAGAAGAGGGGAATACCTGGGCAATACTCTAGCGGCCCCTACAGGGGAAGCGCTAAAAAAAGATTGCCTCAAGACTGCACTGTCCACTGCTATTTCATTCTATGTTGTATCTTTCTAATATTAATCAATAGTAAACAGTTACGTCTCCTATAATTTACTAATATATTTAGATTAGGGTCGTTGGTTTGAATCCCAACCATGGCACTACCTACCAGGAGTTTGCATGTTCTCCCTGTGCCTGCGTAAATTTCCTCCGGGTACTCCGGTTTTCTCCCACACGGCAAAGACATGCTGGTAGGTTAATTGGCTCCTGTCTAAACTGGCCTTAGTATGTGTATGCATAGGAACCAGCGACTTGTGTGAAGCTTGTCGGCGACTGCATGCTAGGACTCTATGCTACCCAATAGCCATCTGCTGATCCCGTTTGGAACTCTGGCCACGGACGATCATCCACAGCTTGACATTAACGCCCAGTACTACCTATCCTTGTGAGTGCATTGTGTTTTATCTCTTTTTTTTAATCGTTGTTAATAAACTGTGTTGCACTAGGAGCCAGTGCGCTCTGTCTCTTTATTTTCACAGTGTGTGTATGTATGAATGTGAGCTAGAGCCCTTAGATTGTAAGCTCCTTGAGGGCAGGGACTGATGTGAATGTACAATATATATGTAAAATGGTGGGTAAACTGACAGCGCTATATAAGAACCTGTAATAAATAAATAAATATATTAGCAATATTTTTTTAAATTCAGATTGCTAACTGGATCTGCATGGTGAAAGTTTAATGGACAAGATCCATTGCCAGACTACAGCTAGTTAATTGGCAGGTTGTGTACGGGACATTTCAGTGGCAGCAAAATGTACACAATTAATTGGCAATGAATGCTAAACCACACCACAGATGCTTCTGGTACTTCGGCTACAATGTACATCAGGCGGCCGCACAAACAAGCTGGCTGCAGCCACTGCACTATTATGACAGAAACCTCAACAAAACAACTCAAAACATGATATTGTGCCATCAGACATCCCAACATGCTTTGGACATGGCTTAAGCTGTGCTACATATTGGGTGTGGCTTAAATGGTGTAGTTTAATAGAGTCTGAGATGACTTACATAGTGCAGAATGTAGTAATGTTAAGTAGGGAATATACAGTGCAGAGTGTATGGCAGTGGGTAGTATGTGCATGTGAGGAGTGTGGAGTGTACAGCGGTAAGTAGTATGCACAGGATGGTGTCAGTAGTTCTTTATTTTTATTATTATTTTTTTACAATTGTATTTTTTCTTTTTACAATTTCCTGTTTTATTTTTTGTTTTTCACAATGATTAGGGGTGGGGTGGGGGTGGGGGGGGGGGGGTAGTGGACAGTGTCAGAGCAGTGTGTCAGTAGTTTTTTGTTTTTATTATTTTCTCTATTTTTTACAATTTTGTTGTTTATTATTTTCTTTAAATTGTTTTTTAAAAATTTTTTTTCACAGTACTTCTGGGGAAGGGGTGAAGAGTATGTGGTGGTGATGTGTCAGTAGGGCAGTGGATGGTATCAGTAGTTTTTATTTTTACATATTGTTTTTTACAATTTAATATATATTTTTTTTATTTCACAATGCTTTTTGGGGGAAGGGGGTTGGGGCAGTGGATAGTGTTGGTAGGGCAGGGGGGTGGTGTCAGTAGTTTTTTATTTTAAATATATTTTTTATGATTACATTTTTTATCATTTTTTTAAAATCAACCCTGTTGGGGGGGGGGGGCTTTGGTGAGATATCAGGGGTCTAAACAGACCCCTGACATCTCCTCTTTGAGACATGGAAAGGGACTGAGGACATTGATTCCCCATTCCCTTTCTCAGCATTGAAGATGAATGGACAGAAGACAGAGGCTCCTGTCCATTCATAAACTGAGCAGAGTACCACACAGGTTACTCTGCTCAGTTTTCACAGGACACAGGAGCATTCTCGCTCACTGTGTCCAATTCAGAAAAGGCAGGGGCCAGCAAATGACCGGTCCCTTCCTCCGCTCTCCATCCTGACAGATCCCCACAGCTGGCCGGAGAGGAGGGAATCCGGCTGCGGGGGATGAGGGGGGGCGGAAGAGGACAGGGAGCCGGACAAGAAAGGGGAGTGAAGGACACAGAGGGGGGCTGGAGGAGGAAGATACAAGGAACAGCCAGGGGATCATCGGTGCAGCAGGAGGGACAGCTATGATCACCGATCTCCCTATATAGCCTTTTTGCCGACAGCTGCGGGAGGGAGAGAAGGAGAAGCGGCTGTCAGTTATATAGAGAGATCGGTGTTCACAGCTGTCCCTCCTGATGCACCGACCATCCCCAACTGTGAACCAGGGGACAATCCAGGATCAGCCCTACATCCAGGATATGGGGCAGCACTTGCGGGTGTCCGGGAGCCATCCCCGAAATGCAGGAGGCTCCCGCACCTCGCGGGAGACTTGGGATGTCTGCACCATAGATGATATCTAAAGATTCCCATTTATTCATTTAAATTAATTATTTGCTCAATCTGGACCTTAAGCCAACATTTAAAGGAGAACTCAAGGCCATGTGTGCTAAGCAGTGGCGGCTGGTGCTCAACATTTTTTTGGGGGGGCGCAAACAAACTGCAGTTTCTCTTCATAACTGGTAGCGTTGTGCTGCAAATCAATACACTGTAATAATGGTTATTATTATGTGTGTTTTTTTTCTGAGGTTTAGAGAAAGATGGGTGTATACAGCTTTATACACACCCACCTTCCTTCCTGTATATAGAGACTTTCCTCCATCATCACTGACTGCAGATATACATCATCTGTCCTGTATACAGCTATATATATATATATATATATATATATATATATATATATATATATATATATATATATATACACACACAGTAACAGGACAGATGATGTATACAGGAAGGAAGAAGGTGGGTGTATATAGCTGTATACACTAAAGTAACAGGACAGGACAGACAGATGATGACATACTTCAGTGATGAAGAATGTCTCTCCTCCGAGCTGATTTCTGTCTGTATCTGTGTACCCCACTCGTTGCAGCCGCTTGATCAGTCATCCCCCCAGCCCCCGGGCCCAGTCTGCACTGTCTTAGGTGGTGGACTAGAGTGGAGAGAGAAGCAGCGGGGAAGTGTGTGTGGAGCGGAGGGGCAGCTGTCAAACACAAGCAGCAGCTTACCGGTCCAGCCAAGTATTGGATTAGGCGCCGCTCAGGCCTTGCTCTGCTGCGCTGCTTCTTCCCATTACATCCACACAGGCAGTGAGACAGGGGCGGAACTACCACCATAGCGACCCATGCGGGCGATATGGGGCCCACAGCCAAGTGGGGCCTGGTGAGGATGAGAGCACCGCCGGCACAGTCTCCCAGCCAGGGGAAGAGAGAGGAGAGGAAGAGGCAAGCTGTCCGTATCAGCAGAGAGCTGAATTGCCCGATGTAAGAGCTTTCATTAGAACTTCCAGTGTTCCCGGTGCTCACGTCACAAAGCTCCACCTCTTGGCCCGGCGCCTTTGATAGACAGAATGCTGATCCATTGCGGGATGTGTGACATAATCAAAGGCATCAGGCCAAGAGGTGGGGCTATGTGACGATGAGCCCCGGGAAGATGGAATTCAAATGAAAGCTATTACAGCGGGCAATCCCACTCTCTGCTGATCTGGGTGGCTTGCCTCTTCCTCTGCACAGGTGAGGCTTATGGGGCACAGGTAGACCAGGCTGTATTGGGCACAGGCCACGCTGTGTGGGGCACAGGTCATGCTGTATTAGGAACAGGTCACGCTGCATTGGGCAAGGGTCACGTTGCATGGGGCACAGGTCACGCTGTATGGGGCACGGGTCACGCTGTATGGGGCACGGGTCACGCTGCACTGGGCGCATGTCACGCTGTATGGGGCACAGGTCACGTTGTATGGGACACAGGTCACGCTGCATGGGGCACAGGTCACGCTGCATGGGGCACAGGTCATGCTGCATGGGGCACAGGTCACGCTGCATTGGGCACAGGTCACGCTGCATTGGGCACAGGTCATGCTGTATGGGGCATAGGTCAGGCTGCATTGGGCACAGGTCACGCTGTACTGGGCACAGGTTACGCTGTATGGGGCACAGTTTATGCTGCATTGGGCACAGGTCACGCTGTTTGGGGCACAGGTCACGCTGCATTGGGCACAGGTCACGCTGTATTGGGCACAGGTCACGCTGCATGGGGCACAGGTCACGCTGCATTGGGCACAGGTCACGCTGTATTGGGCACAGGTCACGCTGTATTGGGCACAGGTCATGCTGCATGGGGCACAGGTCACGCTGCATTGGGCACAGGTCACGCTGCATTGGGCACAGGTCACGCTGTATGTGGCACAGGTCACGCTGCATTGACACTTGGGCAGCTGTGGGGGGGGGGCTGTTTGCAGGGGGGCCCCATACAACATTTTGCTATGGGGCCCTGCTATTTCTAGTTACACCCCTGGGTGGGAAACCGGAAGTGGCGCTGCAGTTCTGCACAAAGCACCGCCTACCGTCCTCCAGACTCGCCAATTACAAAACAGAAACAGGAGGAATCAGTGTAGTGTGGGAGTGTTCTGGGCACCTGGCTTGCGCCCTGAGGACAATCTAAACACAGCCCAATAGAGGTTCCAAGCGGCATTCACCTGATTGCAACCACGTCAAGCTTCCCATTGACAAGATTCCCATACACACTTAAACCACTTTTTTTTCTTCATGACTGCTTTGGGGGGTGGCACTCGTGCGCCCCCTATTGAAGGGCCACCACTGGTGCTAAGTAAAAATGCTACTTAGCACACATGACCTTAGCTAACAAATCAAAGCAAATTTGTTTAAAATATTGAATTTTGCTCGACCTAACGTAATTTCGAATTCATTTATGCATTTTCTGGATTTTGGAAGAAAAAATGAATTAGATGTAGCTGTGGTGTATTAGTATATGCCCTTTTCTTTCAGTAACTTTGATTGACAGCACTGTAGATATTTTAAGCCATGATTCACTATATTTAGTTTAGTTTCCAACACCACTATATCAACCATACACAGTTTAACTGTGTGGACTAACAGCACACATCCACTCAGGAGTATTTCCCACCACTTGCCAACTGCCTTATAGCAGTTTTACTGCTACAGGGCAGCCACTGTGTGCAGGATCACATATATATACCTGATCCTGCACTTCCGGGTAGGTGGCATGAATACGTGCCGCCGCTGGCTCGCTCCCACTGTAATTACACACAGTGGGAACCGCAGACTCAATGTCTGCTGCCACCCACCGATCATCAGCCACAGAGACAGAACTGCAATCTGCAGTTCTAAACAAGGCAGATTGACGTTCTGTCAGTAGGGAAGGCATTGAGGCATCAATGCCATGCCTCTGCAAAGCAGGGACTAGGATCCATGTCTTCCCCTAGTAAAAGTACCTCCTACAGTTTATAAAAACACTGGTTAGGCACACAGTTAAACCTCTGATAGCCCCTGTTAACCCCTTCCCAGCCAGTGTCATTAGTACAGTGACAGTGCATATTTTTAGCACTGATCACTGTATTAGTGGTGCTAGTCCCCAAAAAGTGTCAGTTAGTGTCCGAATGTCCGCCACAATTTTGCAGTAATGCTAAGTCGCTGATTGCCGCCAGTACTAGTAAAAATGAATTTTAAAAAATTAAAATAAATAAAAATATCCCATAATTTGTAGACACTATAACTTATGCATAAACCAATCAATATACCCTTATTGGGATTTTTTTATCAAAAATATGTAACAGCATACATATTGGTCTAAATTAATTAAGAAATTAGATTTTTTTAAATTTTTATTTTATTGTATATGTTTTATAGCAGAAAGTTAAACTTTTTTAACATTTTTTTCTCAAAATTGTCAATCTTTTTTGTTTATAGTGCAAACAATAAAAACTACAAAGGGGATCAAATACCACCAAAATTAAGCTCTATTTGTGGGAAAAAGACATTTTATTTGGGTACAGTGTCGCATGAACGTGCAATTGCCAGTTAAAGTAGCGCAATGCCGTATCACAAAAAATAGCCTGGTCAGGAAGGGGGGTAAATCTTCCAGATGTCAAGTGGATATTATCTGAGTATTGCATAGATGCATTGCATGTTATATCTGCAATGGGCAGTCACTTTGATGGCATGGTGCCTGTCTGGGGAACAGTAGCAGTAGAGATCAAATGCCTGATCTTTGCATCCAGCATGCATGTGAACCTAAACGAAGGCCAAGTTCACATCTATCCATTAGGTCTATTGAGGGTTCAGTTCTTGAGAAAAAGTTCTGCTTGCTGTGTCTTTGATGCAATTTTCACCAAAACACATTACATATGGTACTATGTTTTAGGCAACTTTCACATTGCAGCACCCGGTCGTTAGCGTTGTGCTGCTAGTTTTTGTGGCGCTTTAGTGGCGCTTGTCGGCCGCCAGCGGGGAGGTTTTTACCTAAAAAGGTAAAAACTCCTGTTTTGCAGCGCTTTCAAAGCTCTTTTAAGGCATTGCAGTAGGAAGGGCGTTTTGGGAGCGCTATTTACAGCGCTCCCAACTCGCCCCAAAGATGCCTGCTTGCAGGACTTTTCATAACGTCCCACAAGCGCACCGCCCCAGTGTGAAAAGACTGAATGAATGGGAGGTGGTTTTCAGGCATTTTTCAGAAGCTATTTTTAGCGCTAAAATGCCTGAAAACCGCCTCAGTGTGAAAGGGGTCTTAGGCACATGTGGAAAAAATGCTGTAAAGTAAGGCTATTTTCAAAATTAATGAAATGAATAGTTATTATACTAGTTAAAAAGTGCATACATGCAAACAAAAGATAAATCAAATCAATATTTAATGGGGCTACCCTATGGGGGTTATTTACTAAAACTGGAAGGTGCACAATCTGGTGCAGCTGTGCATAGAAACCAATCAGCTTCCAGGTTTTAATGCCAAAAGCTTAATTGAACAAACTAAAGATAGAAGCTGATTTGGTTACTATGCACAGCTGCACCGGATTCTGAGTGCACCAGTTTTAGTAAATCAACCCCTTTGTCTTTAAATATCATCAACTGAAATTGGGTGAAGAAAAGCCATGCCCTACACATAAATACGAAAAAGCTCTGATTAGAGTGAAATGCGTTAGTGACTGTAAATTACCAGGCGACACGGTCTGTACAATGGAGCGTTTAAAAGAGAAGTATGGCTCTTCTGTGACCCTGAATCAGCCGACAGAACCGACAAAACCAAAAATGTAATATATTGCAGCTTACCAGTCATTAGATGTTGTGGCTGCATACGTTTTCTTTGGCTTTGGTTGGCTTTTTTTCCCTCTGTTTTCACCTGGTGATCTGGTCAGTAACACACCTCCTGTATTATTCAGACACAACTCTGCAGTAATGAGAACAGGAGGCACAGCAGCATTATCAGTTTGGGGGGATGGTAGAGTTAAATGTATTGGCAGATTTGGATACACTAACAAATTGAAGCCAAACTCCAGGTCATGCTTTATAATCAGTTATGTCAAACGGCTTTTATCTTTGGGATAGGGGGTTTGCATGAATAAATAAAAGCTGATAATTTGAATCACCCCTACCTGTGTTAAGTGGTTTGTCTCATCCATGTAAGCTGATACATTTTGCTGCAGAACTTTAGCTTGTGAAAAACAATAGACTTGCTGACTGGAACACAAGATGAAAATAGAAGAAAGAAAGCCTAAAAAAGAAAACTAATACAGCCATCACATCTAAGAATTGGTAAGCTTCAATACAATAAATGTTTGCTTTTGGGTTTAATACTGCTTAAAGCCTGCTGTCAGCTGACGTCAAGAGCCTCTCCAGACTTTTGAGGGATCCTGGCAAAAATGTTGGGATCCACCCAGATTCCTGACCAGCAGCTGGCTCAGCTTCTTAACATGCCACTGAGGGCCTGAGTCAGCTGCTCCCACCCCTCCTCCTGCTCAGTGCTCCAATAAGCACTAGAGAGGCAGAGAACAGAGTGGTGACTGTCAGTCACAGCTCTCTGCTTAGAGCATACCTGAGAACTGAGCGATCATCGGTCATGTGATTGCTCAGTTCTTGGGCTTAGAAATGGCAGGGAACAGCTGCAGCATTGGACGATGCTGCAGCCACAGAGGTGAATATGAATGTGTATTTTTTTGTGTACCATATACTTTTTCTTTCCATAAACCAACATTAAGGCCTTTAACCACTTTCCGACCAGCCGCCGTCATTATACTGCAATCCCACGAACCGTTGTGGCTATACGTCGGTCCCTTTAAGTGGCATAGCAGGCGCGCACCCACTGCAAATCGGGGTACTGATGCTCGTGAACGGCGGTCGCGATGACCACCGGCCACGATCGATCACGGGCACGAGAGGCAGAACAGGAACGTGTGTGTGTAAACACACGCATTCCAGTTCTGTGAGGAGAGGAGAGAGAGATTGTGAGTTCCTATGAGCTGGGAACCACAATCTCTCATCTCCTATAGTCAGTCCCATCCCCCACAGTTAGAACACACACATAGGGACCACAGTTAACCCCTTGATCACCCCCTAGTGTTAACCCCTTCCCTGCAAGTGACATTTACACAGTAATTAGTGCATTTTTATAGCACCGATCGCTGTATAATTGTTAATGGTCCCAAAAACGTGTCAAAAGTGTCCGATATGTCTGCCATAAAGCCGCAGTCGCAATAAAACAAACGCAGATCTCCGCCATTACTAGTAAAAAAAAAAAATAATAATAAAAATGCCATAAATCTATCCCCTATTTTGTAGACGCTATAACTTTTGTGCAAACCAATCAATATACGCTTTTTGCAATTTTTATTACCAAAAATATGTAGAAGAATACATATCGGCCTAAACTGAGGAAAAAATTCGCTTTTTTAAAAAAAAATTGGGGCTATTTATCAGTGCCGGGACAAGGTCATTTGGTGATATAAAACAATTAACAGAACCGCGCTAGAAAACTAAAGTGAATAAAATTCCCATCAACCAGAATATCTCAAATATTGTGTTAAAATCAAAACAACATAATATGGAAGAAAAAAGTGTATCATCACACGGAGTGGCACCGTGGATACACACAGCATATAAAAATGTGCCACGTCCTATCAGGTATGTGAAAAACGAACAAAAGGGACTTTTGGACTTTTTAGGCACGACTACAACAAATTCATTATATAAAAAACACTATTTTATTATCTTGAAAAGTACAAAACAGAAAAAAAGGACATTGTTTTAAAAAACACAACATATATATGCGTTAAAGTACTCGCTATACAACACCATCTGTCATGTCTAGTTTTTCGGACGTCTGGATACACATCTCACATCTATAGATCAATCCGAAATGATGGTTCGGTAGCAAGTCTGTAGTCAATTCATAACACATAGCTCTATAATGCTCGACATGTTTCGCGTATCATTACGCTTCTTCAAGAGCGATGCAGGATATGTTGTAGCTATCAAAATATATGACATAGTAGAACACAATAATTAATAGATATAAATATAAACTTTTATTCAAAAACAGGCATCTAAAGTGACGCCACATACATTTGTATTTGAAGAATGTATATGCTGGTTCCGGCTGAGCACGGGTGGGTGCGCAACCCAAAGGGGCGCTAAAGGGCTACCATGGGGGCGTACACAACATAATCCAATGTAGTTTTTCAAGGATATGTCACAGTAATAGGTAAGGAAGGAGAGAGGGAGGATGTGGAAAGGGAGAGGGAGGGGGAGAGGGAGGGGGGGGGGAAGAGAAGGGAGAGGGGGGGGGGGGAAAGGGGGAGGGGGGAAGGGGAAAGGGAAGGGGGAGGAGAGACAGGAAAGGAGAAGATATTGATGGGGAAAGGAAAGAATGTAGATCACACGGATACTTACATTGTAAACTATGTATAAAATCACCAAAGAAGTAGTGCTCCGCACGCCCTCTGCGGTCAGAGAGAACCAACTAAGTTGGTACAACTATACACATCAGGATAATTGTGGTCTAATATAGCTTAATACATAAGCCTATTCCTACAAAAGAAACAGTGATTTTAGAATATGTATGTATGTGTATAAAAAGATGTGTACTGACCTCAACTATACCATACTATATGACACTTACCCGTATTATTTATTTCTTATAAGTATTATCCGTATTTAATGCCTCTTCTGTGTATCCCTAGGTTCCACAGAAGGCTAAGGTAACTCTAGATTGGGGGTGCCATCGGCCAAGTTATATTAAAGATGGTAGGCCAGTAAAATGTCCTATGATATACACAGGGGAGCAAAAAACAGGAAGGAGGAAAAGAAGAGGGAGCGGGAATGAGAATGGGTAACTAGATTATAATATAGGTAGCCATCAAAAGTAGATTTCTAGTAACTAATACTAGAAACGTAGAATAAAGGTACCTGAGTGTAGTGGAAAAAAGACCTGCGACGTGCGGTATCCTCCTAGGGCTGGAGCGGAGTGCACATAATGATAGGACGCCGTCCTATTTGTGTGTACGTCCCGTCCGTCGTCAGCCAATCGGCGCCGCCGACGTGACGTCATCCGGACCGGCCAAATGCTCCCAGTGCGTATGCGCGCCGTCCAGACAGAAGCGCCGTGCATAACAACGGCGCTCTCCGTGAGGAAAGCAACGCCTGCCCACTGTGAGCTACACCAGCAGGCATAGGTATACCTGCCAGTGTAAGCGCCACAACAGGAAGAACCGGATGTGACGCTGGGCGGCCGCATAGCAGCCAAACACCCCCCACCAGGTGGCGCCAACACACCAGTGTCCAGCACGAAACCAGCAACAACATCATATGTGACCTGTATAATGGATAAGGTTTCTATATATTATTAGAAAAGAGAACAAACCTCAGACACACCTGGGAACATCCTATTTCCCAGACATGTACACACCTCAGAATCCATAGTATTTATATAAAAGACATGTTTGCTTCAAAGATAGGGCTCATGTAGGGCCTTCATTTTATCAATGTATACATCCATATACAGATCTTCTGTGTACGCCTAAGCATCACATTAACAAAATTAAATTAAAAGGAATTTTTTGAAAAAAGCGTATACACACATGGACTTCAGAAACAACAGCCCGCAGAGGGCGTGCGGAGCACTACTTCTTTGGTGATTTTATACATAGTTTACAATGTAAGTATCCGTGTGATCTACATTCTTTCCTTTCCCCATCAATATCTTCTCCTTTCCTGTCTCTCCTCCCCCCTTCCCTTTCCCCTTCCCCCCTCCCCCTTTTTCCCCCCCCTCTCCCTTCTCTTCCCCCCCCCCCTCCCTCTCCCCCTCCCTCTCCCTTTCCACATCCTCCCTCTCTCCTTCCTTACCTATTACTGTGACATATCCTTGAAAAACTACATTGGATTATGTTGTGTACGCCCCCATGGTAGCCCTTTAGCGCCCCTTTGGGTTGCGCACCCACCCGTGCTCAGCCGGAACCAGCATATACATTCTTCAAATACAAATGTATGTGGCGTCACTTTAGATGCCTGTTTTTGAATAAAAGTTTATATTTATATCTATTAATTATTGTGTTCTACTATGTCATATATTTTGATAGCTACAACATATCCTGCATCGCTCTTGAAGAAGCGTAATGATATGCGAAACATGTCGAGCATTATAGAGCTATGTGTTATGAATTGACTACAGACTTGCTACCGAACCATCATTTCGGATTGATCTATAGATGTGAGATGTGTATCCAGACGTCCGAAAAACTAGACATGACAGATGGTGTTGTATAGCGAGTACTTTAACGCATATATATGTTGTGTTTTTTAAAACAATGTCCTTTTTTTCTGTTTTGTACTTTTCAAGATAATAAAATAGTGTTTTTTATATAATGAATTTGTTGTAGTCGTGCCTAAAAAGTCCAAAAGTCCCTCTTGTTCGTTTTTCACAAAACAACATAATATATACTAAACCCAAATATCAACACAACATGATTGTGATTAATTAGATAGTTACAGAATATTGTGACTGTATTAAAAAAACTTTAAAGCAAATAAATTATAAGAGGTGATAAAAAAGAATAAGTCCGTGACTGATAGTGACTTCAAATAAAAACAGTCCTTAATGTAGATAATTCCACCAGTAGTGATTGAAGCATCAAATAGACAAAAACATCTTGTGAGAAGGATCCACCACCTATAAAGATGTACGCTTACCAGAGGTAAGCTTAATCAAAGCTTATATTCACAATCCAATCTGCGGGGACACCACCATCGGTCTCAGCATGGGGGGAGGATCACCCGTAACTCTCCATCATAGAGGCCAAAATTCAACAGGGGGAACCTTGTGTGTGATTCTGTGGCCGTAAGCATACCTGGAATCCCGCTTGTGTGAATGGCCCATGCTACTTGATTTTCACATGGGCCATTCACACAAGCGGGATTCCAGGTATGCTTACGGCCACAGAATCACACACAAGGTTCCCCCTGTTGAATTTTGGCCTCTATGACGGAGAGTTCCGGGTGATCCTCCCCCCATGCTGAGACCGATGGTGGTGTCCCCGCAGATTGGATTGTGAATATAAGCTTTGATTAAGCTTACCTCTGGTAAGCGTACATCTTTATAGGTGGTGGATCCTTCTCACGAGATGTTTTTGTCTATTTGATGCTTCAATCACTACTGGTGGAATTATCTACATTAAGGACTGTTTTTATTTGAAGTCACTATCAGTCACGGACTTATTCTTTTTTATCACCTCTTATAATTTATTTGCTTTAAAGTTTTTTTAATACAGTCACAATATTCTGTAACTATCTAATTAATCACAATCATGTTGTGTTGATATTTGGGTTTAGTATATATTATGTTGTTTTGATTTTAACACAATATTTGAGATATTCTGGTTGATGGGAATTTTCCTTGTCAAAAGAAGTTTATTGAGTATACAATGTTATAAAGATACATAAAGTAGGTTTACAAGGATCTATAAAGTAAGCTCATTGTTTTACAGTAGGGTTTATATAGGTAAATATCATGAAATTTCAAATATTAAACATTGGGTTCACGTAAACCTAAATTAAAGATATATATCATTTCCTTAGTTACTTTTGTAGGTATTTAAATGAAGTTGATGGGAATTTTATTCACTTTAGTTTTCTAGCGCGGTTCTGTTAATTGTTTTATATATCTGATTCTTGTACCTATGAATTAGAACTGCAGCTTGGGGGTGTAGGGAAGCGCAGTAATTTTTTATTCTTCAAGGTCATTTGGTGCCCAGGGCGAAGATGGCAAACTGTGCCCCCCCCCCCCCAATTATTGTCACTGTTCAGACTATCTGCGCCTCTCTGGGGATTTCGGCAGGTATTCTTGCCCACTCAGAACCCTTTACTTTTGCTAAAAGGTACTTCTCCCTTATAAAGGGCCTTTGCAAGAATGGAAAATTTTGTCTCCTGTTACCCCTAACAGTGGTAGTTACTGTATGCTTTTTGCCCCCTGTATTTCACTTTGGGGGGGACCACTTTTTCTTACAGTACTTTGAAACACAGTACCCTAGAATCCTGGAAGCCAGTCCTCCTTGCTTCCCTGTGGCTTTTCCTATGACCTTTTATGAGAATGCCCTCCTTATTCCCCCTGTCCTGCCCCAAAGACATGTCAAGCTCCTTCCATATGTCTTATGGATGGGGTTGGAGCTGTCGTGCATGACTACCTACCATGTATTATCTTGTTTGACTTCTCTGTCACTTGATCTATGCTGAGCACTGCCACTGGTCACCGATGCATTAGTGGCTGACCAGTAGCAGTCAATTAACCCCTTTGTGTGCATTAGTGCTATAATGCAGCACAAAGGGGTTAATTAACTGCCACTGGTCAGCCACTAATGCATCGGTGACCAGTGGCAGTACATTAACCCTCTCATGCTGCATATTACAGAAATTAAAAATAGGTAGCATTTGTAATTAATGTCCCCTCTGCCTACTCCCCTCCCCCAATCAGATCCAGACAGTTATGAATCTGCAGATGGCCGCATCCCGCATGGCATTTGGCGATGGCAATCATTCATTATCAGCTTAGTGCAGGAACTCACCATCCCTACCCAACTCCTTGCCCCCAGCCACACCTTCTTTAGAGGAGAAAAGTACTGCAGCACCAAATAACTGTAATAAGCTAAGGATTGGAACTGCAAATCATGAGAATGGTAAGAAGTGCGTATCACACAAGGCACAGCATCCCTTGTGCTCAGGTGTATGCAGCATATATGCAGGTATATGCAGCATATTGCCCTGTGTACAGAGTGCAGGGGTCAGGAATATGTAACAGAGGGTATCTCACAGAGTACAGTGGTAAAGTGTATGTAATATGCAGATCGGCATACAGAATGCAGGGCCCAGGAGTATGTAATGCAAAACCCATTGTACAGAATACAGCATGAAGTAGTACAATACCGAGGCCTTTAATATGTAACATACAGAAATACACTACATACTCTTGCTCACTGAACTCTGTATGCTTTACTGTCCCCCATCCCTGGTCTTCTCCCAAGGAAAAATCCCCCTTCCCTGAAGTATCCTATCTCTGTGTCCCCTCTTCCACAGCTCACCTTTGCCCCGCCTTCCCATCAACATCTTACTTCTGCACCCCTACAACCACAGCTTGCACCTCAGTCCACAACTCACCTCTACACCCCCATCCACATTATCTCTGCACCCCCATCTAAAGCTCACCCTAATCCACAGCTCTCACCTTTGCCACCTCCCATGTTTCACTTCTGCACCCCCAGCTTCCTGCCTCTGCACAACCTGGCCTACACTCCACAGCTCTCACTTTGCACAACCCGCCTTCTGCAGCTCTTCCCTCTGCACAGAGCTTCCCCTTCCCAGTTCTCCTCTCCCTCTCTGCACAAATCCACCCCCAGATCCCCTCTCTGCACACATCACCCTAGCTCTCCTCCATGTACAAATCCCTCCAGATCCCTCTCTGCACACATCCCCCCAGCTCTCCTCCATGTACAAATCCCCCCAGATCCCTCTTTGCACACATCCCCCATCTCTCCTTTCGGTACAAATCCACCCCAGCTCTCCTCCATGTACAAATCCCCCCCCAGATCTCCTCTCTGCACACATCCCCCTAGCTCTCCTCCATGTACAAATCCCCCCAGATCTCCTCTCTGCATACATCCCCCAGCTTTCCTTTACGTACAAATCCCCAAGATCTCCTTTCTGCACACATGCCCCCAGCTCTGCTTTCTGTACAAATCCCCTCAGATCTCCTCTCCGCACACATCCCCCAGCTCTCCTTTCTGTACAAATCCCCCCCCCCAGATCTCCTCTCTGCACGCATCCCCCAGCTCTCCTCTCTGCTAACCCCCCCTTTCACTGTTCCCTCTGCACAAATTGCTACCAGCTCTTTTCTCAGCACATATTCCCCCATCCCCCACACCTTTACAGTGCATTCCTCTCTGCATAACTTTGGCTTTGGCAATCCCTCACCTCTTCCGAAAGTCACCAGTCTCTATGGTATGCGCAGGCTTTTTTTTAATTTCAGAGTACAGAGAGCTCCGCCTGCTGTAGCACAGAGCCAAGGAGGAGTTTTAGAGCTCCTCGGCTCCATGCTACAATGTCTCAGTAGCAGCAGCAAGCGGAGACAAGCTGCCTCTGGAATCACTGCAGCTGTGGCTTACAGTGCTGGGAGCAGAAGCATGCACAAGGGCTCGAGGGCAGCAGCAGTGAGTGCCCAGAGCTAACACAGAAAAGCCAGTAGAGGAAGTGAGCTTCCTCTACTGGCTATGTGTTACATGACAGGTCGGAGAGGAGAGGGCTGCCAGAGTTTTCCGGGAAAAAAAGCCCTGGCGATACACACATTGTTTCTGAACTTCTGCTGGTTCCTCCTCAGGTGGCTCCTCCCGCAGCAGCTCTCTACTCTCCTCCGATACCTTCTCCGGCCGTGAGTGACGTCAGATTGAATAGTGTTCCGTGAAATGTGCAAAGCTTTTTTATAACCCTGAACCCTGCTTTAAACTTCTCCACAACTCTATCCCTGACTTGTTTGGTGTGTTCCTTGGCCTTCATGATGTTGTTTGTTCACTAAGGTTCTCTAACAAACCTCTGAGGGCTTCACAGAACAGCTGTATTTATACGGAGATTAAATTACACACAGGTGGACTCAATTTACTAATTAGGTGACTTCTGAAGGCAATTGGTTTCACTAGATTTTAGTTAGGGTGTATGAGGTATCAGAGTAAAGGGGGGCTGAATACAAATGCATGCCACACTTTTCACATATTTATTTGTAAAAAATTTAGAAAATCATTTATCATTTTCCTTCCACTTCACAACCATGTGGCACTTTGTGTTGGTTTATCACATAAAATCCCCAAAAAATACATTTACATTTTTGGTTTAGTTACACTTTTGGTTTCAGGGGGTATGAATACTTTTTCAAGGCACTGTAAATCCACTGAAAAAACTGTTCCTGTGAGCAAGTAGACCTATAGGAACTGAAACTCATTCAAAGGCATGCCAGATATTACTTTGATTTAGTTTTTAATTTTGTATATACACTTTGTAGGTTGTTAATTGATAAATAAAAAACATCCACTGCATTATTTATTTTTGATTAGTATTTTTTCTCAAGTGCCTACACCTTTTGCAAAATGCAGTATAGTTCAATGTTAGTGGCTAAAAAACACAGTATAGTGTGCAGAAAACACTCACAAAATGCCTAAAATGTGCAGATGCGAGAAGTGTTTTGGGCATGAAGAAGGAATGCTACAGAAATTAAATGTGGAACATACAGGAATGCAATGGCTCATATTGCTGAAATTTTGCTATTTAGGAATCTTTGTACATATCTTGAACAAATTGGCATAGAAAGCTAATGAGTTCCTATCCTTACACTGCTGACTGATTGAGCACACCGCAATGAAAATGGTGTGTTTAATATGGAAAAAATGAATTTCAATTATTCATGCAACTACAGGAACTGTAATGTTATTTTATGGCAGCTGATTCAATATCTGGACAGTGTTTTGAAGAAAAAGTACATAGAGTCTCAGGAGGCATTTTGATAGAGAGTATCAAGGAAATAAATATTTATAAAAGCATATAATTATCATTGTGCATCATTCTTTAGTATAAATCTTTAATCCAGGCTAGGCTAGTGAGCACCATTTCACTTTTCTGCCTGTGCTGTTAAAAACTGGTTCCTAGGAACATCCATTAGGAGGTGATATGTACAGGGGGGTCATCAGCATTGCACAATGCAGGATTTTACATTGTTGCATAAGGGGGGGTGCATTTGGCCTTTTGGCACTTTGCGTCCCTCAGACTCAGAGCACCTGAAGACAGTATTCTATATTTTATTTACATAGGTGCTTAGCAGTGGCGACCCGTGCATTGTGGGCGCATGGGCGGTGCCCCCCCAACACCTCTGCCGCCCTCCTTAGATAAATGTGACAAATGTGCCTGGCCTTTTTAAGGACGCCAAACACATGAATTACTATGGCGGGCCAGAGGCTCTAATAGGCTTCAAAATAGGGTGGGCTCGGGGCACAGAGCACTGCGTCCCGATCCCACCCAGTTGTGTGCTGCGACTGAATGCGAATGCGAATGAATGCAAATTAATTTTTGCTTTTTTCACACTAACCTACCTTTCCACCAATCAGGAGGCAGGTCTGTGAGACCTGTTTCCCGATTGGCCAAAGTGTCAGGCGATCCCACTGCATGCCTAGCCATGCTTTTGGCGGAAGAGAAGGCACGGCGGAGGAAGCCTGGGAGCCGGAGTGGACACCGGAGCCGCTGCTTCAGGAGAGGAGAAGGAGGGCGAGCCCTGCCACAGAGGGGGAGGAGAGCGAGCTCCACCACAGAGGAGAAGTAGAGCAAGCCCCGCCACAGAGGAGGAGGAGAGTCCCAGCGATAAGTGCCGCCGGACCGGACGGCCAGTGGGGGGGTGGTGTTTGCTGCTGTACCCCGGTCTGTGAGGCTGCTCTGTATTCCCTGCTCTGTATACCCTGCTCTGTGAGGCTGCTCTGTATACCCTGCTCTGTAAACCCTGCTCTGTAAACCCTGCTCTGTCTACCCTGCTCTGTCTACCCTGCTCTGTATACCCTGGTCTGTATACCCTGGTCTGTATACCCTGGTCTGTGAGACTGCTCTGTATACCCTGATCTGTAAATACCCTGGTCTGTGAGGCTGATCTGTATACCCTGGTCTGTATACCCTGCTCTGTCTACCCTGCTCTATGTACCCTGCTCTGCCTCTTCTGCTCTGTATACCCTGGTGTGTGAGGCTGGTCTGTATACCCTGATCTGTATAACCTGGTCTGTATACCCTGATCTGTGAGACTGCTCTGTATACCCTGGTCTGTATACCCTGGTCTGTATACCCGGGTCTGTGAGGCTGATCTGTATACCCTGGTCTGTGAGGCTGATCTGTATACCCTGATCTATATACCCTGGTCTGTGAGGCTGAGCTGTATACCATGATCTGTATACCCTGGTCTGTGAGGCTGAGCTGTATACCCTGATCTGTATACCCCGGTCTGTGAGGCTGAACTGTATACCCTCATCTGTATACCCTGGTCTGTGTGGCTGAGCTGTATACCCTGAGCTGTATACCCTGATCTGTAAGGCTCAGCTATATACCCTGATCTGTGATGCTGGGGCTGTATACTCTGTCCTGTGATGCCGGGGCTTTATACTCCTGACCAGTGGCGGTGCGTCCATAAGGGCGCACGGGCGCCGCCTCCTTTCTCCTGCCACCCCCTCTAGCACCAATATAGATTCATGCATTGCATGAATCTATCTATGGCCGCTGCTGCCACCCCCTATTCAGGCGCCTGGCCAATTTTCGGGCACCGAGCGCAGTCATAGGCTCTAATAGGCGTCAAAAAAGGTGACCTGCGAGCGCCATGCTGGGCGCTCGCAAGCCACTCAGCTGTTTTAGAAAAGTGAATGAATATTCGCCTTTCCTAACACTAAACCACCTTTTCGCCAGTCAGGTGTTCGGATCTGTTACCCGTCACCTGATTGGCTGACACGGCAGGCGCTGTGATTGGACGTCTACCAGGCATCCAATCATAGCAGAGGATGGGAAGAAAGAAGAAGACATCGAGGAGCTGTCCCACTGAGACGGTTAAGTGCAGACAGCAGACAGGGGGCATACTGTCAGCATTTGATATGGCACAGTGGGTGTGTTTGATGGGGCACAGTGGGAGCATTTGATGGGGCACAGTGGCAGCATTTGATGGGACACAGTGGCAGCAATTGATGGCACAGTGGGAGCATTTCATATGGCACAGTGGCTGCGTTTGATGGGCACAGTGGCTGCATTTGATGGCACAGTGGCTGCGTTTGATGGCTTAGTGGTTGTGTTTGATGGCACAGTGGTGGAAATTGATGGGCACAGTGATTGCTATTGATAGGCACAGTGGCTACGTTTGATGGCACAGTGGCGGCAACTGATGGACACAGTGGCTGCGTTTGATGGTACAGTGGCGGCAATTGATGGGTACAGTGGCTGTGTTTGATTGCACAGTGGCTTCATTTGTATCAGGAACCATGAATCAGACCGAGACAGAAGTATAGTTAAATCACACTTGTTTAATAATAATAATAATAAGGTAAACAGAGTAAACGTAGTCAAAACAAGCCAGAGTTAGTAACCGGATCAGGTAGTCAGCCAAGCAAATATCAGAGAGCCAGAGATAAACGTAGTAGTACAGCAAGCAGGATCAGGAGCCAGAAGGAACGTCAGCCGAGTAAGTCTTCAACAGGAACGCAGGAGAAAGTCTCTGTGATGTTGACAAAGGCGAAAGCAGAGATCAAGTGAGCTGTACGACTTTAAGTAGGCAGGACTGACGAGCAGAATCAATAACAGCTGGGTAACTGTGGAGAGAGGTGGGAGCTGTCAATTAGCTGACAGCTGAGCGGCTAGCTCAGAGAAGGAAGGGCTGAACCCAGCCCTGACAATTTGATGGCACAGTGGTGGCAATTGATGGGCACAGTGGCTGCGTTTGATGGTACAGTGGCAGTAATTGATGGGCACAGTGACTGCGTTTGATGGCACAGTGGCTGCGATTGATGGTACTGTGAGGCTGCAATTGATGGGGTTTTTTTTCAGAATTTTTTAGTTTGTTTGCGCGCCCCCAAAAATTTTGAACACCAGCTGCCACTGGTGCTTAGTGAAGCCAGGAATGAAAAATATTTCTTAGGCCGGCAATACATGGTGCAAATTTCTTTCCTGCAACCCAAAATTCACATAATTACCCCATCAACACAGACAGTGCTGATAGGGGAAACAGCAGTGGCCTTCTCCCGGCAGGGGCTGGGGAAGCCAGGGATTATTGCTAGTGGCTATAGCAGCCGCTTGCAATAATCAGAAGTGAATCCAGCAGGCTGGTTGTACCCAATTTGATCCATCAGGAAGACTGGGCGAAGATGGAAGTGCCAGGGGGCCCATCGCTGTACTGGGAGGACACCATATGACAGGTAAGTCTGCCAAAATGTACTAATATGCTCTGCATACTAGTAAATTATGGCATAAACCACCTGGGGGGCCTTGAAGAAAAAAATACAGCGGACTTTACTTCTGCTTTAAACAGGCTTCTTGTAGTGAAATGATTTGGCTTATTTCTTTTATACTATCTTATTTTGTCTGTGCTGTCCATCTCATTTCTCTTTTTATGTTTTTATAATAGATCTTGCTGAGAAAAATATCAAATGCAGCAGAAGTCATTTTTTAAAGGAGTCATTTATGAAATACCAATGTGGATGGATTGATTTGTAAAGGGGCTGTAAAACCAGTGATCTATAGCAGTCTCAATTAATAAGTCTTCAGTCTATGACCTTCCACTCTACTCCTCCCAAGACCTCCTGCTCTTAAGCTCCCTTGTCTCCTCCTCCCATGCTTGTCTCCAGGATTTCTCCCGAGCCTCAGCCATCCTCTGGAACTCTGTACCTCAATTTGTCCAGCTATCTCCTACTCTGGCTGCCTTCAGGTGATCCCTGAAAACTCATCTCTTCAGGAAAGTGTATAACTCCACCAACTAATCTTTTACCACCTCCATCAGCTCATTCCCCACAGTTACAAACTTTTGTACCAAATGCCCCACCCTATTAGATTGTAAATCTTCTGAGCAGGGCCTCTTGTAACTCTCTTGTATTTTATTATTATTATTTAATTTAACTGTATTATTTCCCTTTCATATTGTAAAGTGCTGCGTAAACTGTTGGTGCTATATAAATCCTGTATAATAATAATAAAATGACTGTCTCCTAAAAGCCTAACTCCAAGTTTTCTTTTACTTTGAATAGTTAATTTGGTCCAAACTGGCTCAAATGAAGGCATCCTCTGATTGGCTAAGATGTAGGGGCTGTCAGATGACATGGCAATCTCCACCTCAGAGGAAGCCTTGTATTCATAAAATGCAATCATGACTCAATTCTGTTTCGGCAGAAGATGGAAAGTTACCATATTGCTGCCAGAATACAGCCCTAATTGGTGCATGTAGCTGATGCTACACACAGTTTTTAAAGGCCTGACAGTGAGCACATCTATTAGTAAAGGAAAGAGTACACTTGGGCTACCTTGACCCAATTGAACTATTTAAATGTAGCACCCTCGCCCTAAAAGTAGGGCTACAGGTAAATTTAGTTGTGCTGGGTAGTAGCCAGCCTGGCTAATTTGTAGTGTTTAGTGGTCAAATGACTTCTGCCCTAATCCTGTTGGCTGTGGTTTCTCCCTTTTGTCAGTAGGTGGTGCTGTTGCCTTTGACATTAGAGTGATGAGCTACATTCAAGTTCAGGTTATGGATAAACATATCTTTCTCAGCCAATCAGACTGGTAGCTTTGCATGCTGGGAAAAGGTATTTATCTGAAAGAAGGCAGGTGATCAGGGTAAGTCTTCCCGCCCAGGGCTGTGACCTGGGTGGATGTGTGTACAGTTCCTGGCTGCTAGGCCTGAAGCCTGAGGTCTATCCAGGTGGCTGCCAGCTGCTAGGCCCATCTGAGGCTTATCCGGGTGTTCTAGTTGGTAGGAACACACAATCTGTCTCTCCTCCCCTGTCAGAACAGGGATTTGTGTGTTTACACACACAAATCCCCGTTCTGGCTCTCGTGCCCATGATCGCGGGTGGCCGGAGGTTTCCCGCCGTGCAGCGTACATGCGCCTGCTATGGCTCTTAAGGGAGCCGCCGTACATATATGGCGTTTCGTGCAGGAGAGCCAACCTGCCGCTGTATATGTATGTGAGCCGGTCGGGAAGTGGTTAAGTGGTTATTTTACTTATTCCTTAAAGTAATGCCAAAGGAACAACATAGTGCTTGTGCAAACTCACACCCCCAGTGGTTCCTGACTGATCTAAAACATGTACCTGCACCCACGATGTGATGCACAATTAGGAAGTGAAGTGAACCAATTCAGCATCATGCATATAGCACCTCCTATACCTTCGGTATAGACAAACAATAGAACTCTATAGTTTGTATGGAGAGAATAACAATCATGTAACAGTGTTAGCTGTACATATTTTGAATATAAACATAAACGTAAAGCAAAAAGAATATCACCAACACCGAATAGATCACCCTCTACTTGCCAGAAGGAATAGAATAGATATAATGGATGTCCAATTTCCCTATTGTGTGCTTCCTAGTTGTGAATTCCCATTGTTAATTGAGTTACCTATTTCTTCTGTTTGTCAGCTAATCCTCTTGGAGGTGTGACTAGAATTGTGTTCACTTTACCTTGTAACAATGCTCAACTATAATACCTGGTTCTTGGTTCCAGTGTGGAGAAAGCTGTATCTTGGCAGAAACACCCAGTTGCAATGCCAGGTGGTCCGTCACATTATTAATTATTACTTTTATTGTTAAATACTGCTGAAAGTATAAAGAACTATCAAAAATAAATTATTACAAATATACAAAGGGAAACTATGGATAACTACCAAGAAATATAAGTACAATGGCAGTGAATTGAACAAGTAATACATCTGCATAAAAAGTACTTGGTTATCAAAATGTAAAAAGGTTTGATGGGAAGGAGTAAAAAGACAAAAGAAGAAAATAGGAATATAACGTCCAAAATACTAGAGAGGAAAACAATGGCCAGAATAAAGGAATATACTTAAAAAAAAGAAAAAGAGAAAGAAAAAAAGAAAAAGCAGTAAAACAGTAATTTTAACATGGAGCGAGAAAGAAAAAAGGAAAACTCCAGAGAATCAAAGAGCTGTATGAAAAGGAAAAAGGCAGAAATCTTTTCAAAAGAGATTAGTGTATAAAGAAAGAGTTTTAACTGTGAATGTATAAAGATATCTATGGAAACCTAGTCGGATATGAAGAGAAAGTTTCGAAACATGTATTCACCAGAAAGCAAGCCAGGCCAATGACTCCTTTCCCTACTGCAGTTAAGCAATACAGCATATCCATTTCCCCACCCTAGTCTGTGATTGGACTATGAGGGGACAGCGGCAGAATGATAAAGCATATCTCTCCTTCTGTCAGCATGTCCCTTGTTAGCATATGTTTGCGCAGCAGAACCATATTGGTTTAGTGTACTGACCCTTTCCCTTCCAGTCTATACAGGAGATTTCCTTGTCAAAAGAAGTTTATTGAGTATACAATGTTATAAATATACATTTATAAGTTTACAAGGATCTATAAAGTAAGCTCATTGTTTTACAGTGGGGTTTATATAGGTAAATATCATGAAATTTCAAATATTAAACATTGGGTTCACGTAAACCTAAATTAAAGATATATATCATTTCCTTAGTTACTTTTGTAGGTATTTAAATGATTTATACCTACTATACATATTGTTTACAAGTAGAGTGTATTTAGGTCAAATAAATTCTGATAATGAGCTTTAATCGTAAGGTGGAGAAAAGGAAAGAGAAAGAAGAAAAAGGGTTGAAAGGTAGAGGTATGGTCCACAAGGTTGTCCCGCTCGTCAGTTTATTATTTTTTTTAGTTCTCTTTGAAGCCTTAGAATGGGTGTCTCTGTAAGTCATTTAATCTGTTACCATGGCAACAGGACAGAGTCATTGAAGTTTGACAGGAACTGTTGTTTTATCCAAGGATGCCAAAGTTTTTCAAATTTTGGAATTTGATTTTGATCGATGGCTACCATCTTAGCATGGGACATTGTATTATTCATTCTGTGAATTGTTTCTGCTAGTACCAATGTAGGAGATTTCCATGCCTTGGCCACTGTTTGTTTTGCAGCCGTTATTAGTTGGATCATAAGTTTGAATTGAGAGAGTGTTAACCATTCCAGTTTTAGATTAAGTAAAGTTAAATATGGATCTGGTTGTATTATTTTTTTAAATATTTTAGATGCAATCACGAAGACTTCCTTCCAGAAGGTTTGGATTACTGGGCACGTCCACCATATGTGTAAATATGTGCCTATTTCTGGGCATCCTCGAAAACAAAGAGCTGAGGTATTAGGTGAATATTTTGCCACTCTAGCGGGTACAAGGTACCAGCGAGTTAGGACTTTATAATTTGTCTCCAGTGCTAAGATGTTGGGTGAAGATGACTTAGATGTGAGCCATATGTTAGACCAGTCCGTGTCTTCTAAAGTTCGTCCCAGGTCCTCCTCCCACCTCTGAACGTAAGAGGGTCTATTAAGATTTGCTACTCCATATAATTGATTATAAAGTGATGAAATTGTACCTTTAGCAAATGGATCTTTTGTACAGATTGATTCAAAAATGGATAATTGGGATAATGGTGTATCCCCCTTTAGGAATGGTGTATAGAAATTTTTGATTTGGAGATATCTAAATATCTCAGAGTTTGGTAGATCATATTTTTCTCTAAGCGATGGGAATGAAAGGAATGATTTAGATGCTATGAAGTCATTTAGTGTTTGAATGCCTGATGTTGTCCAAGCTTTAAAAGAATTTGGGTAGATCCATGCCGGATAAAAGGCTGGATTTCTGATAAAAGAAAGTATACAGGAGATTTCAAAAGGCTGATGAGAAGGCAGATTTGAATGTGTATATTTGTTCAAATTAATAATAGGTTCATGATTTTAAAAATTATATTGTGTCTTTTTTTGCTAACAATTAGAATATTAATAAAGCCCTTTTTAATCCGTCACACATTCATATGACATTGCATGTATGACAAGCTCTCAATGGTTAGAGTGTTACATAAATGATTTGAAATCATTCATGGATGGCCAGACACTTAAAGAAATCTACCAGCCAGACATATTCTTTCATATGGTATCATTCACTGAATGTTTCATTTTCTATATAATTGTTATTTTTTTTCCTATTGTAAGTGTAAGTAAAGAGTAAGCGTAAGTAACAATTTTGTGTTACTATTGAGCAGTGCAGAAGGGTTAGACCCTGTGTCCACCCCCCCCCCCCCTTGTGGGTGGTTAGAACCTCTGTCTGCTTTTACTTTGAATGGGCTTGAACCTCTTCCTGAGGGTTTATTACTGTGTATTGATCCTGGTGAACATCATCTTTGGTACACAACATTGGGGGAATTACAACATTTTTGAGTTTTTAAAGAAAGAGGAGGTGAGAGGAAATCTACCAATTTTCTAAGGGGGAATTCCACTTGCTTTGGAGAGATCTCTTCCTACTTTCTGACAGGTAGGGAAGTGAAATTTCCCCAATGGGACACAAAAAACCCCTGACAGGGGTTTTAACCATTCCCTATTCTTTTCAAAACAGAAGTTTGGTCTTTACATACACTTTAAAATGTTGTATATCTTATAAATATATATATATATATATAAAAATATGACATATATATATATATATATATATATATATATATATATATATATATATATATAAATAGAGTACATATATACCACAATTACCAACAGCATGTTTTTGTTCTGGAAGAGAAATTATTATTGGAACACTCTTGACTGTTGTATAACAGATGTGTTTAACTCCCATAACTTATTACCCCACCTATATACCTTATTTGTATTAACCGAGACCAAACCAATGTTCTTGGGGTAACAAAGGCCGCAGCAGCCTTCTTTATTTAACAAATATAAAAACTCTTCAAGTAAAAAACATATAAAACGTACGAGTAAAAACATCATCTGTTATTAACCCTAGTAAATTTAACATTGGTCTGAGCAGGAAATTCGTAAACCTCTGTGTTAATATCCCTCTTACACTGCAGTCCCTCTCAAGTGTATTATCCCTGCCTCAAGCTGACAAGCTGGCTCAGAGACTACCACTGGCAGCAGTGCCCCCATTATCATTTCCCGGCTAACCTCCATTAACCGGGAACCACCATCAGGACCCATCCAACAATAGTCCTGATCTCTTCCTTCTGATATCTTCCTTCCCCTGCACAGACCAACGCCCGCCACAGCAACCAAGAGTAATCCCCTTACACTTGGATGTCCCTCCACACCCGAAGTGCTCGTTGGATACCGTCTTGAAGGCCCAAAACCCACATGTCTATGCCTACATCATTCAGATGCACCCCATCCTTCCTCAAATATCTCCAAGTCTCGAACTCCAATTCCAAATGACGTATCGCCAACCCCACATTCCTCACCATGAATTTGCTCACCTCTCTGTTGATCTTCCTCCTGGCTCTATTAATACCCTCCACTGACCTGGCCATCCTCCATGTCGTACGCGCCACCATATCCAACCAGACGATGACCATATCAGGGAATTCTTCCATCAAACGCCCAACATCCAACTTGATGTCTCGCGTAATGTCTACCATCGACCTGACCCCCAAATCATTGCCGCCAACATGCAAGACTAACACGTCAGGCGGTCCATCCCTGGCTGCATAACGCTGCACCTCTGGGACCAACCTACCCCATAATATTCCCGGGACTCCTAACCATTTTATACAGGCTTCCCTCCTATAAAAACCCAACTGCCTGCCATCATACCTTACGTCCCCTCTCCATGCCCCCCAGCACACATAAGAATGGCCCATGATCCAGACCATTCCTGCAGCCGAACCTGAAATTAAAAGAAGAAAACAAAACACCACAACATGACCATAATATTCGAGAGCACTATACCCGGGCAGACTGAAAAGTCACTACCCACATTATTATCTTACAAACTTACCACCAAGTGGGGCCTAACGTAAGACCTGAACCTGTTTGATTCCCACCGCCCAATACGTTTTACCGCTTCTATATCCATCCCCTGTCTAGCCGCTTCCGTGGCTGCCCCTATCCTGAACGAGTGAGATGAAAATGCTTTGAACTCCAAACCCAACTTCTCCAAGCATTTTCTAAAAACAGCCCCAAACTGAAAACGCAACAAAGGCGTTTCATCTTCATCTGCCATAAAAGCGCCTAGCATCGCCGGGCGAACCCTCAAGAAAACCCTCACCGCTCCTACCGGGCACATAGGCGAACCCGGAATTGGATACACCTGTACCAACCTCCCTTTTCCCGCTTTGATCTCCGTAACCACAAGGACAACCTTCCATCACTACACTCCACCTCATGACTCCCAAGTCCCCCCTGTACCTTCTTTGAAGGGCTGACCAATTCCCCAATCCTAAATGCCCTAAAGAACACCAACAAAAAGGCAACTTTGAACAACTTAATTTCAAATTCAGATGAACACACTTCCCCCAACCTGGCTACAATACCCAGCAGAATCTCAAAGGTCACAGGCCTCCTGGCATCCTTCCGAACCACCGATCGCCTGTAACTTTTTACAGCCTGCCGTACCCAGAAATCCTTTGTGAAATCAGGCAGCCCTTGTAATTTAAACAAGAAAGCTAAACCTGCCAGCTGCGCATTTACTACGGATGCAGATGCCCCCTCCTCCATCTTTCTTGCAACGTAGTATAAAACGAGTAACCACACTGCCTGCCTAGTCGGCTCCTCACCCACCTCCTGCACAAAAGCCAACCACTCCTTCCATACCTTCATGTATGCTGACCACGTGGACCCACTTACCGACCGCTTTATCCATCCCGCGATGACTCCAACGCTATCCCCCACAACCACTCGGGACAAGGTACCCCTTGCTGCTCCGAATCCGGTGCCAACTCTTGGAACCGGTCCCACTGGAAGCGAGATAATGCATCAGCTATCACATTCTCCACGCCTGGAAGGTGAACAGCATGAATGAAAACATTCAGTTGTAAACATCTCAAAACCAAATGTTGAAGTAATCTAATGACCGGCGGAGAGGATGCTGTATTCCTATTGATTACCTGCACCACCCCCAAATTGTCCCCATGAAAACGCACCTTCGGATCCCTGAATGATGCTCCCCACAACTCCACTGCAAGTACTACTGGAAATAATTCCAACAACACCAAATTTTTTGTGAAACCCGCTTCGATCCATGACCGTGGCCAAGGACCTGCGCTCCATTGTCCCTGGAAAAAGGCTCCAAAACCTGTGGACCCCGCTGCGTCCGTGAAGAGCTCCAGGTCAAAATTACTAACTGGCCCCGACATCCATAGCGCTCGGCTATTGAATGACTCCAAAAAGGTATGCCATACCCTCAGGTCATCTATATGTGTCCTGACCAAGCGTACAACGTGTCTTGGGGACTTAATTCCGTACGTACTCGCTGCCAGTCGGCGACTGAACTCCCTCCCCATAGGTAAAATACGACACGCAAAATTAAGCTTGCCCAACACTGATTGCAGCAAACGCAATTGCACTTTCCGCAATCCAATCAGCCCTGCAATTTCTTTTTTCAAGTCCGCCAACTTCGCTTCCGGTAACCTGCATTCCATTGCTTCTGAATCCAGGACAATGCCTAGGAACGTGATGACCATACAAGGTCCCTCCGTTTTTTCAGGCGCCAACGGAATGCCAAACCTGTCCACTATGTGCTCTAGAGTTGCCAAAAGCACCAAGCAGGTTCTGGAACAAGCAGGTCCTATACACAGGAAGTCATCCAAGTAATGAATTATCAAATTCACACCCGACACATCCCGTACCACACATTCTACAAAAGAGCTAAACTGCTCAAATATCACACACGATATAGAGCAACCCATCGGGAGGCACTGGTCGACGTAAAACTCATCGTCCCAATGACATCCAAGCAAAAAGCAGATTCTATATCAGCCTTAGCCATCAGGGCCTCTTTTCCGTAACGGCGCACCCAACCTACAGCAGCATCGAATGACATATATGTCACTGAGCATGCCTCCTGATCTATGGCATCATTCACCGACCCCCCTTTTGGAAAGGACAGGTGATGGATGAGCCTGAATTTATTGGGTTCTTTCTTAGGCACTACCCCCAATGGTGACACCACCAGATCAGCCAAAGGCGCCGACGGAAATGAACCCACCATCCTCCCCAGTGCAACCTCCTTACGTAGTTTCTCGGAAAACACAGCTGGATGTTGCAAAGCGGACCGCAAGTTGGGAGATATGGGGGGAACTACCTCCAACGAACAGGGAATTCGGAAACCTGCCGTGAAACCTTCCTCCAGTAAATGTGCCGCTTTGCTACCTGGATACCTACCGAGAAACGGCTGCATCCTTTCCACTTTCACAGGAGTCCTCCCTCTTGTGTCCAGCTTCCCCGGCGCGGCCTTTTCCTTGTCTGAAACATCTGGACGCTGGATGAGCTCCACTGCACCCTGAACACTCATGCTTGTACCTACAGGCACCCCTGAACTTGCATGTCCCTGTGTTGTATTGCCAGCACACCCCTTTTTTATTTCCAGCCGATTGTCCCTGGGTCGAAGGTCCACCCCCCCCCTGAAAAAACTGGTTCGGTGCCTGCGCAGTCGTCATTAGGCGCATCCATAAGCTTATGTCTTTGTGGTCCCATCGCAGTTCCTGACGCACCGTCCTCCGTTGACGGAACTGCTCATCATACCTCAGCCACGCTGTCCCACAATAAACTCTATAAGCTTCCCCAATGGAATCCTGATAACAAAACAGCGCCGAACAGTGTTCAGGCTGCTTTTCCCCAATGACACTTGCCATGATGGCGAACGCCTGCAGCCAATTGGCAAATGTACGTGGGATTAACCTGTATCTTCTCTTCTCCTCGTCCTCTTTTTTAGAATCATCTGGCTTTACTCTGTCTAAATTGAATTTTTCCAATGGTAGTAGAGAAAAAATCTCCACATACTCACCTTTCCACAGCTTCTCCCGAACCTCCTGTTTCAGGTGAGCCCCTAACAGCCCTTCGCAACACACATAAACTTCACATTTTGCTGCATCCGCTATCCTAATTATATCCTGCCGCACCGCAGTCTCATTCGCCACAGCTGTCTTGCCTGTCCCTTGCGCACCCCCAGTAACCACCACTTCTGTGGCTGGCACCGTGACAGCCACTGGAACTGCCGGTGCCACTGCACCTATGCCCGACGTAGTGCCTTCCCCAGTTCCTCCTAATGGCGGGACCCAAGCCGCTGCCGGCCCAACGGCTGCCTTCCCTGCCTGTTCAAACTTCTGCACCAGCTCCTTTATTCCCTCTAAGAAGCCCAATAAACCCACAGCCCCCCCGGAGGCCTCCCCCGCCCCCCCACTGGCTGTCACAACCCCTGACCTACCTTCAGGCCCTCTGCTCTCTATCAAACATGAATCAGGTACAATAGACGCTGACTTACCGGGCTGCACAGGTGTTGCCCCATCAGCCGACCGTCTGCCTTCCACCGCCGCTGTCCTCCCGGAAAGGGGGCCACCTCCTCTTCCGACTCGGATCGATCACCTGCCAGGTTCAGCACCTAATCTTCCTCCTCTTCTGATGAAAGCCTGCCAGGCCCGCAGGCTGTGGTTGCCGCAGACATCCTCCCCCTCCTCTGCGCAGCGTGCCCGTTCAGCGATTTCTGGACAGCCTTGCCAGGACCGGTGTGGGGTACCTCAGTCCTGCCGACCTCCGCTCTCCCATTCCCCTGCTCCCTCTGCCCTCGATCAGGCCGCTGTGGTTCTCCTGCCGCTGTATGCCCGGAGATCCCATCTGCATCCCTCCTCTGCATCCATCTTGTCCCCACCACTGGAAACCTGGGGGCGGGGCCTGTGCGCTCGTCTTCACCGTGCCTACTAGGCCTCGATGCAGCCCTGTCCCTCTCCTGCCTTCCCCTAAAAGATCTGGTTTCACGAGCAGGTTTCCTCCCCGGGCTGCCGCTGTCCGCCCATGACGCCCGTTTTGATGGTGGGCCCGCTGGAGGTCCCTTCTGGCTCCCCCCTAGCTGCCGCTGTGAATTCGATCGCTGCTCCAGAGAATACCGCTCCAGCGGCCCGGCCCTGTATGCCCTATTACCGCTCCTGACGACCGGACCGGTCGCAGCCACTGGCCTCATCAACGCTGCACCTAATGCGTCCTGAAGCCACTCGGAAACCCGCACCACTGCCTCCTCCCTGAGCTGGCCCAAAATTCTCTCCACCTCTGCCATGCTGCTCTCACTGGAACTTTCCCCCACGCTTTGGTGACTCATCCCAGGTGGAGTCACTTTTTAAGTATTCCACCGGCCCCTCCCT
The DNA here is from genome assembly GCF_042186555.1 of Aquarana catesbeiana. NCBI lineage: Eukaryota > Metazoa > Chordata > Amphibia > Anura > Ranidae > Aquarana > Aquarana catesbeiana. The sequence continues at coordinate 620,799,988 of NC_133326.1, read as the reverse complement.
CTCGGCTCAATAATCACCACCCCTTAGTATAGTTAATTTCCGTGTTAACCCCGTCATGCCCGCCCTTCGCCTATTCACTTCATTGCTATTGCTCCGGGCTTTCTTTATCACGGAACAAGAGTTTCTAGTTTGTTTGCCTTGCCTCCTTTTTTGCAGTGTTTACTTTATGATCTACTAGAGTCTGGTTGTGATTGTAACCTTTCAATTCTCTTGTAGGGAGAATGGATTAGCCCACTCTCCCTGTCAAAATTCATTAGTTAGTTTCTCCCCGTTCCCTTTCCTGGTTAGCCCATGTCCCTGTTCCTTTTTTTACTCGTGGAAGGCTCTGTAAGTACATCCTCACAAGTCTTGCAATGTGTTTTACCTCCCTCCTGGATAAGCATTCCACATAGAGAAGCTCTCTCTCAACGCCCTACAACATCTACAAACCTCTACTGTTATTTTACAAATAAAATTAAGAAAGTTAAAGGACTTTGTTGTGCTTTTCTAGGAAGGCGAGCTAAGCTATCTAGCCTTATTTAAATCATCTCATATGACACTGGGGTTACAGAACAGTAAAAAACAGAGTGCTGTGCTTTGAAAAACAGCACAGAAAGCTCTAGCTTCTCACAGTCCTTATGCTAGGAACAAGCAACAGTGACAGGGCTCTCTGACAAAAGGGACTGCAAGCAACCTTACAACAATTCTGTCTTTTCTGGGTCCTCCCTCTGCATAGCATTACAGTGAGGAGCAGCCATCTTACCTAGCCCTGGGCACGCCACCTTTCAGCGGCCAGCAAAGGTCAGGCCCCAGGATACCTGACCGCTGCAGGTCCCTGACCAGCAACATCTGAGACTGTCACCCATTGCTGACTAGGTAACAGACCGCACGCCACACTCACTGGCTAAAGGCCTACACACATGGCAGAATGCAGACCCTCACTAGACACCACACAGGAGAATGATAACTCGGACAATAAGACCATTACACAACTGCGAGCGATGCAAGAAGGTGCAGGGCCTAAAATGAACAATCATTCAGACACAAAAGGCCTGCGAAAATTATGAAGCTGTCAGAAACCATGAATCAGACTGAGACAGAACTACAGTTAAATCACACTTGTTTAATAACAATAAAAAAAGGTAAACAGAGTAAACGTAGTCAAAACATAGTCAAAGTACAGGAACTGGAACAGATAGTCAGACAAGCCAAAATGTCAGAGAGCCAGAAGGAATGTCAGCCAAGGAAGTCTTTAACAGGAACACAGGAGAGCGTCTCTAGAGATGTGACCAAGGCGAAGGCAGAGATCATCTGGACTGGACACCTTAAGTAGGCAGGACTGACGAGCAGGATCATCAACAGGTGAGTCACTGTGGAGAGATAGAAGCTAGCAATTAGCCGACAGATGAGCGGCCAGCTCAGAGAAGGAAGGGCTGGGCACAGCCCTGACAGTACCCCCTCCTCAATGACCCCTCCCCCTCGAGAAAACACCAGGCTTGAGGGGAAAATGTCTATGGAAATCACGGAGGAGGACAGGGGCATGTACATCTGAGGATGGGACCCAAGTGCATTCCTCCAGACCGTACCCTTTCCAATGCACCAGGTACTGTATGCTCCCATGGAAACTACGGGAGTCATCAATGGACTGTACTTCATACTCCTCATGGTTCTCAACCTGAACAGGGTGAAGACATGGCACGAGGTGGTAAAGTGGTTGCAGACCAAAGGTTTTAATAAGGAAACATGAAATACATTTGAGATACGCATATTAGAAGGAAGATCTAATGCGTAAGCCACGGGGTAATCCTGCGAAGAATACGGAAAGGCCCAATAAACTGAGCTGCACATTTCAGAGAGGGAACACAAAGTCAGAGGTTGTGAGATGACAGCCAGACCCTGTCAACAACCTGCTAGGAAGATGCAGGCAGGCGTCTGCAGTCAGCATGGAATCTGTACCTATCATTAGCATGTCACAAAGCCTCCTGGACTTGTGCCCAAGTGGAGCGAAGACCACAGAGATGCTCCTCTAACACAGGAATACTCTGCGGAACAAAAGAATCAGGCAACATGGAAGGTTGGAAACCATAGTTCACCATAAACGGGGACAATCGTAAAGCAGAATTCAAGGCACTACTGTGAGCAAACTCTGCCCACGATAAGAGGTCTGACCGGTTGTGATGATGGTCAGAAATACAGCAATGTAGGAATTGCTCCAAAGACTGATTGGCTCTTTCTGCAGCCCCATTAGACTGCGGGTGATACGCAGAGGAGAAAGCAAGCTGAATTCCCAACTGGGCACAAAAGGCTCGCCAGAACCGGGACACAAACTGACTACCCCTGTCCGAGACAATCACCTTGGGTAGCCCATGTAAGCGAAAGATCTTCCGAGCAAAAATGGAAGCCAGTTCCTTAGAAGTGGGCAACTTCTTAAGTGGAATGCAATGAGACATTTTCGAGAACTGGTCAACCACCATAAGGATAACTGTGTTGCCCTGGGAGGTGGGTAACTCCACAATAAAATCCATAGACAGGTGGGTCCAGGGCCTCTCTCCATTGGGTATGGGTTGTAGGAGACCCACTGGAAGGTGTTGTGGAGACTTACTCTGAGCAGACACGGAAGAGGCAGCCATGAAGGCGGTTACATCAGCACGTAGACTAGGCTTTTGGGCCATTTTTTGGCAAATGGCCGAAAAGAGTTGATTCTTCCCAGGGTGGACAGCAGCCTTGGGAGAATGGTAAGTCTGGAGCATGGCAGTACGAGATTCTCTGGGACAAAGCAGCGGTCACAAGGTTTCTCAGGAGGATCATTGTCAGGAAAGGCTTGCTGGGAGTAGCAGTTCCACACAAGTAGGTGCATGTTTGTGGGCGCCTGTGCACATGCGCATGCGCACAGGCGGGCTATTTAAACTCAGCTGTTACAATGAAGCTTTGCTGTCTGACCTACAGCATTCCCTGTGAGTTACCTGCTTATCTGATCTGTTCCTGTGATGGAACATCATCTGATCTGTTCCTGTGATGTTTCTTGTGTGGAACATGCTGATTCGGCTTGTCCTGTGACTACCTCTGTTATCCGCCTGCATCTAAACCCGGCCTGTCCACGACCTTGCATCTGCCTTATCCTCTGGTCCATCCGTGCCTGTCTGTTACCGACCCAGCTTGTCTTGTGACTCTCCTCCAGTCTCCTGCATCTGTTCCAGTACTTGCTTGTGTATGACCCGGCCTGCCTGACCTTCCTGTGTTCCAGTCCCTGGAACCTCCTCTCTGTATCCTGTGAGTGCCTTCCTGATACAAGCCTGTTCCAGTTCCCAGTCTGCTGTATTCAGTCTGCTGTTTCAGTCTGTTGACCCCCAGCTTCAGCATTATCCAGAGCTCCAGACCTGCCGACCAGCTGTTGATCCTGCCAGGCACTCGTGCTACCTTGTACTCCCATGCCTCCTGTTCACTCTACCAGGGGCTGCGAGTCAGGGACGTAAGAGAGGCCTCCCTCTGCATATCGGGCTCATCTACTAGGTACGTGACAGTATCAGACAGCCATGTCTGAGCCCGAGCATGGATCCTCTCTGATGGATGAACTTTGTTTAAATCCAGCAGGCCTGACACAGGCTGTCAAGAGCCTCCAAGAAGGCTATACCTGCATGGAAGGGCATGTTCAAGCACTTTCATCTCCTGCTGCAACCCAGGGGTCTCCGCATGTCTCAGCCAGCACCTCTGCTCCACCTGCAGTATTGATGCTACACCCAGAGCCTTGTGTGCCCACACCTGAAAGATTCTCAGGAGATCACAGCAAATTTAGGGCCTTCCGTAATTCCTGTGAACTTTATTTTGCCCTGCAGCCACGCACCTTTTCCTTAGAGGCTGCCAAAGTGGGCTTTGTGATCTCCGTGCTACAGAATGAGCCCCAGTCTTGGGCACACCGACTTCTTGAACAAAAGGCTGCAGTACTGACTAACCTGACTACTTTCTTAGATGCCATGGCACAACTTTATGAAGATCCTCAGCTATCTGCAACCGCGGAAGCTGCACTTCATACATTACAGCAAGGTTGCAGAGCAGCAGAGGACTATGCTGCACAGTGTAGATGATGGAGTGCTGACACCAGCTGGAATGATGAGGCCCTCCGCTACCAGTTTCATATGGGACTATCAGATCCTCTAAAGGATGAACTGGCCAGGGTTGGGGTACCCCCAACCTGGATGCACTTATTAACCTGGCCATACAGATTGACTGACGTCTGTGAGAACACAGATCCGAAATGGCCATGGGTCAACCTCGCCCTACCTGGATGTTGCCAAGAGTCCCTAGCTTCTCCAATTCAGCTCCACCGGTACAGTCAGCACCCATTCCTGACACGTCCGAACCTGTGCAGTTGGGTGTGCTACATCCTTCACTTACAGAAGAGGAATGCCAACAAAGACATCTAAATAACTTGTGCATGTACTGCGGGGAACCTGGGCATTACGTGAGAACCTGCCCGGCTAAGCTCCGTAAGTGTCTTTCAAAGCCTGCTGACCACACTCTTGCTGTGACCAACACTTCTTCTCTCCTTGCTCTTCCTGTTCTGTTGCAGTTCCCCGAAAGGAACATCCAGGTACCCGCTATCATTGATTCAGGAGCATGCACTTTCTTCATGGACTCCACATTTGCAGCTAGACACTCAATCCCTTTACTGCCCAAGGCTCAAGGACTCTTAGTACACCTAGCCGATAGGTCTGCCATCAAGTCAGGTCCTGTCACACAGGAGACGACCCCTCTCCCAGACACCATTGCCAATCTTCACCAAGAACTGTTACGTCTGGATATCATCACATCACCACTGTTTCCAGTCATTCTTGGCATGCCCTGGCTACAGGCCCATAACCCTCACATCAATTGGGCCACCAGAGAGGTCACTTTCCCTTCTCCTTATTGCCATCAACACTGCCTCCAAGCAGTTACCAGTAATTCTCCCTCTTTGGTGTGTCTGGATTCCGAAGCCCATCAGTTAGTCCCAGTGGTATACCACAACTTCTTGGACGTCTTTAATTAAAAAGGTGCAGAAACTCCTCCTCCTCACCGAGTCTATGACTGCCCTATTGAGCTCCTCCCAGGAGCCAAGGTGCCTTTTGGAAGAATTTTCCCTCTAACTGAACAAGAGCTGGGTACACTCAAAGAGTATATTGATGATAATCTAAAGAAGGGGTTCATCCACCCATCCACATCCCCGGCAGGACTGGGCATCTTCTTCGTGGAAAAAAAGGACCACACTCTTCAACCCTGTATTGATTATCACTAACTTAATAAAATCACCATTAAGAATCGCTATCCTCTTCCTTTAGTACCTGAAATATTCCAGAGACTTGTGGCTACAGCCATCTTTAACAAACTTGACCTTTGAGGGGCCTATAACCTGGTCCGTATTAGGGAAGGTGACGAATGGAAGACAGCTTTTCGCACTCAATTCGGACATTTCGAATACCTGGTAATGCCATTTGGACTATGCAATGCCCCTGCCACCTTCCAGCACTTTATCAATGATATTTTTCGAGACTACCTAGACCTATTTGTTATCGTCTACCTAGATGACATCCTAATCTTCTCCTCCTCCATTGACAGTCATCGAAAACATGTCAAGTGTGTATTGGGTCGACTCCGGCAGCACGGCCTATACGCCAAAGCTGAACAATGCGAATTTGAACAACAAAGTATACAATTCCTGGGACTGATTATCTCAATCGGGAGCATTAAGATGGATCCCCAAAAGATTTCCGCTATCTTAGAATGGCCTATCCCTACAGATAAGAAGGGGATTCAGCGGTTTGTGGGATTTGCAAACTTTTACCGAAAATTCTCAGCCATCATCTCCCCCATTACTCAGTTGACCAAGCAGGGAATCCAGTTCCACAGGACTCCTGAGGCTCAAGTAGCCTTTGACACCCTCAAGAGACTGTTCATCTCTGCTTCAGTGTCAAAACAACCTGACCCTGCCTTACCGTTTATCATGGAAGTCGATGTTTCTGAAGTTGCTGTCGGTGCGGTGCTCTCGCAATGACAGGGACCCAAGGCCCTCCTGTTCCCCATTACCTTCTTTTCCTGTAAGTTATCCGTCACTGAAAGGAACTATTATGGGGGGGGACTGGAAACTTTTGGCGATAAAAGCCGCATTGGAGGAGTAGCGATATCTGCTGGAGGGGGCACTTCACCCGATTCTAGTTTATACTGATCACAAAAAACTGGAATACTTGAGAATCGCAAAACGATGGAAGCCACATCAAGCCAGGTGGGCATTATTCTTTTCCAGATTCTCCTTCCACGTCACGTACCGGCCCGGCTCAAAGAACTCGAAACCAGACGATCTGTCTTGTATGTTCAATTATTCTAAGACAACTGCATCTCCAGATACCATTCTGCCTGCAGAAATTTTTTTTCTAGTGCAGGGAGATCTACTTGCCCGGGTCGAACAGGCTTCCATTAATGTTCCTCCTCCTCTTGAAACAAAGTTGCTAGCAAAGATGGCCTGTTGTGGCACAATGACAACATCTTCATACCTGAGAGTCTCCGGGTCACCATACTTGAACTCTGTCATGACCATGTGTTAGCCGAGCACTTTGGCGCATCCAAGACATCCGATCTGGTACAACGCACATTCTGGTGGCCTCAAGTAGCAAAAGACTGTAAAAAATATGTGCAATCTTGTCCTACCTGTATCCGGAGCAAGAATAATGGAACCAAGGCATGGGGCTTGCTTAAACCTTTACCTGTCCTTGACAGGCCTTGGAAACTTATTTCCATGGACTTCATTGTAGAGCTCCCTCCCGCAGAGGGCCATACCGCCATCTTTGTGGTTGTGGACCGGCTGTCCAAGATGGCACACTTCATCCCTATGAAAGGAACACCTTCTGCCCCTGAAACAGCACAGGTCTTCATCAGGGAAAATTGTCAGACTTCACGGAGTACCAGCCAACATCATCTCAGACAGGGGAGTATAATTCACCTCCAGATTCTGGAAAGCATTATGCAAGTCCCTTGGCATCGAACTATCATTCTCCTCTGCCTACCATCCACAGACAAATGGCCAGACGAAGAGGACCAACCAGACCCTCGAGCAATACCCACAATGTTTTCTTCCTTTTCCCAAGATGACTGAATCTCTGCTGCCGTTGGCTGAGTTTGCTTATAACAACTCTACCCACTCAACCATAAAACAAACCCCTTTCTTTACCAACTATGGGTATCATCCATCAATTCTACCTAGTTCCATTCCAGAATGTTCAGTGCCAGCCATTCTTGAAACCGTAAACTTTTTCAGCACAAACAACAAATTGCTACAAGAAATGATGGCTAAAGCACAGGAACTCAACAAAGAGACCTTTGACAAAAAGATACGGGGAGAATTAATCCTGGAACCCGGAAACCAGGTATGGCTGTCTACAGTGAACCTAAGGCTAGCATGCCCTTCAAAAAAGTTGGGTCCTGGGTTTGTGGGTCTCTTTTCAGTAAAAAGAAGGATCAATCAGGTGGCCTATGAGCTGGAACTGCCGGATTCATTTTGGGTACACCCTGTTTTTCATGTCTCTTTACTTAAACCTGCTGTTGCCAACTCTTTCCCAGGATGAAATATGGGTCCTCCTGAACCCGTGGTGATCAATGGGGAACAAGAATTTGAAGTGGAAGTGATCATAGATTGTCTGAAGATAAACAAATTCAATTTCCTATAAAATGGAAGGGGTATGGTCCTAAAGAGAATTTGTGGGAGCCTGAAGGTGATATTCATGTCAAAAGACTAATCCAGTCCTTCAAGAGGTCTCACCCTGAGAAGTTGGCTCGGTTGGGCATCCGGAGGTTGCCCCTTGGGGGGGCAATGTGAGGAAAGGCTTGCTGGGAGTAACAGTTCCACACAAGCAGGTGCACGGTTGCGGGCACCTGTGCGCATCCCCAGCGCCATGCGGGCTATTTAAACTCAGCTGTTACAATGAAGCTCTGATGTCTGACCTACAAGCGTTCCCTGTGAGTTATCTGCTAATCTGATCTGTCCCTGTGATTATCCAGCTTGCCCTGTGACTACTACTGCTATCCGCCTGCATTTAACCCCAGCCTGTCCACGACCTTGCATCTGCCTCATCCTCTGGTCAATCCGTGCCTGTCTGTTACCGACCCGGCTTGTCTTGTGACACTCCTCCAGTCTCCTGCATCTGTTCCAGTACTGCCTGACCTTCCTGTGTTCCAATCCCTGGAACCTCCTCTCTGAATCCTGTGAGTGCCTTCCTGATACAAGCCTGTTCCAGTTCCCAGTTTGCTGTATCCAGCTTGCTGTTCCATTCTGCTGACCCCCAGCTTCAGCATTATCCGGAGCTCCAGACCTGCTGACCAGCTGTTGATCCTGCCAGGCACTCGTGCTACCTTGTACTCCCATGCCTCCTGTTCACTCTACCAGGGGCCGCGAGTCAGGGACATAAGAGAGGCCTCCCTCTGCATATCGGGCTCATCTACTAGGTACGTGGCAAGCATGGACCTGAGCAGCAAGAATTTTGTTACCCAAAGGAGAAGTGAGACTGGTGCGAACCATAGCCAGAATATGATCAAGAGGAATCACAGGAACCGGAACCGACTCCATCTTGGAAGTGGAGGAAAATTGTCATGACAAAGCGTCAGCCCTTACATTCTTAGTACTGGGTAAGAATGAGACAATGTAATTAAAACTTGACAAGAAAAGAGCGCATTGCACCCTTCTGGGAGAGAGGCGTTTAGCCTCAGAAAAGAATGTGAGATTCTTATGGTCAGTAAGAATGAGAACAGGCACAGTGGTACCTTCGAGAAGATGTCTCCATTCTTATAGGGCTAAAATGATCGCTAACAGCTCTCTGTCACCAATCTCGTAATTGCACTCCGCAGGTGACAATTTCTGGGAAAAGTAGCCACAAGGATGCATAGTGCTCTCAGAGGTAGGACGTTGAGACAGAAGGGCGCCAACTCCAGTCTCAGAAGCATCAACCTCAAGGATAAAAGGTAACGTAGGATCAGGATGTGCAAACACAGAAGCAGAAACAAAGGCAGCCTTGAGACTCTCAAAGCCCTTAATAGACTCCGGAGATCCACTCTGTGGGTTATTGTCCTTTCTGGTAATATCAGTCAGGGGCTTGACCAGAGACGAGAAGTTACAAATAAACTTCCGATAATAATTGGCAAAGCCAAGAAAATGCTGTAGAGGACGGAAAGCCATGGGTCGGGGCCACTGTAGGACTGCAGAAAGTTTCTCTGGGTCCATCGAAAAACCAGCAGTGGAAATTACATAACCCAGGAATTAACCTGTTCACGATGGAATTCGCACTTTTCCAATTTACAATAGAGATTGTTCTCTCTTAGTTTCTGAAGCACACAACAGACATCTGTGTCATGGCTCTTCGGGGACTTGGAAAATATGAGGATGTCATCAAAATAAAACACCACACATAACTGCAACAAATCTTGGAGGACATCGTTAATAAATTCCTAGAAAACTGCCAGGGTGTTACAAAGGCCAAAAGGCATTACAAGGTACTCATAATGGCGTGTTCTGGTATTAAACGCAGTTTTCCACTCGTCACCCTCCTTAATCCTCACGAGATTGTATGCCCCTCTCAAATCAAGCTTTGTGAAAACAGTTGCTCCCTTGAGGAGGTCAAATAACTCCGTAATCAATGGAATCGGATAGGCATTCTTAATCATGAAACGATTGAGAACCCTATAATCAATACAAGGTCTCAGTTCATCGCTCTTCTTCTTCACAAAGAAGAAACCAGCACCAGCAGGAGATGAGGATTTGCGGATGAAACCTCAAGAAAGTGCGTCTGCAACATATTTCTCCATGGCCTTATCCTCCAAGACTGACAAAGGGTAAACCCAGCCACAAGGGGATATGGCACCAGGTTGAAGGTCAATTGTGCAATCATACGACCGGTGTGGAGGTAAACTACCGGCTTGACCTTTGTCAAAGACATCGCTAAAATCACAATACTCCTCCAGCAGGGAGGAGAGTGAAGAGGTGCAATGGACCTTGGTTACCTTCTGAAAGCATGTCTTATTGCATTGTGGCGACCAGGAGAGGACCTCAGCATGGAGCCAATCAAAAGAGGGGTTGTGCCTCTGTAACCAAGGATAACCAATAACCAGCGGAAACTTAGGTGAGGAAATAACTTGGAATTGGATTATCTCATGGTGAAGAGCCCCTATGGCCATGGACAACGGAACAGTCTCATGAGTCACATGGGCAGGCTGTAGAGGTCTTCTGTCAAGAGCCTCAATGGCAAGTGGAGTGTCACGCAGCTGCAGTGGCATCGAGTGGTTCAATACAAAGGCAGCATCAATGAACAGGCCTGCAGCCCCAGGGTCCATTAGAGCCTGTATCTCGACGGACAACTCAGCCCAAGAAAGGGTAACCAAAACCAGGGGCTTATCCTTCTGGAAGGTTCGGGATGGGTCCCTGGATGCAGGGCTGTGTTTTGGCCTAGGCCGACAAGGCCTAGGCCTAGGGCGGCACTTTGCGGGGAGCGGCAAAATAGGCCGCCCCCCCGCATGAGACAAAGTCCCCCCACCCGTCTGACTGATTCCCGGCTCCCGCTGCCGGTTCCCGCTGCCGCCTCCCGCACACTTGCAGCCCACGGCGGCCGGCTTTCTGTAGCGGCGCCGCGGTGTATGGGCGTGCTTGGCAGAGGGTGGGGGCATGTATCTCACGCCCCCTACTCTCTGCCAAGCACGCCCATACACCGCGGCGCCGCTACAGAAAGCCGGCCGCCGTGGGCTGCAAGTGTGCGGGAGGCGGCAGCGGGAGCCGGGAATCAGTCAGACAGGTGGGGGGGCTTTCTCTCATGCGGGGGGGCGGCGTGTGTCACTCGCGCCCCCCATATGCAACAGGTGACAGGTGGAGCCTTAAGCTCCACCTACCCTCCCCTGCATTGCTTTCCTGCAGTGAATCTTCTCCTCGGCCCTGGGGCTGTGACGTCAGGAGGAGAGAGAGGAGCACGAGGGAAACCCCCAGGACAGCAGGTACAGTGATTTAATAAAGTATATCAATGTTATGGGCACTGGCAGAATTTGATGGGCACAGTGGCAGCGTTCGATGGGCACAGTGGCAGCGTTCTATGGGCACAGTCGCAGCGTCCGATGGGCACAGTGGCAGCGTTCGATGGGCACAGTGGCAGCATTCGATGGGCACAGTGGCAGCGTTCGATGGGCACAGTGGCTGCGTTTGAGGGCACAGTGGCTGCGTTTGAGGGCACAGTGGCTGCGTTTGAGGGCACAGTGGCTGCGTTTGATGGGCACAGTGGCTGCGTTTGATGGGCACAGTGGCTGCGTTTGATGGCACAGTGGCTGCGTTTGATGGGGCACAGTGGCTGCGTTTGATGGGGCACAGTGGCTGCGTTTGATGGGGCACAGTGGCTGCAATTGATGGGCACAGTGGCTGCAATTGATGGGCACAGTGGCTGCGTTTGATGGCACAATGGCTACGTTTGATGGGGCACAGTGGCTGCGTTTGATGGGGCACAGTGGCTGCATTTGATAGGGCACAGTGGCTACGTTTGATGGGGCACAGTGGCTGCGTTTGATGGGCACAGTTGCTGCATTTGATAGCACAGTGGCTGCATTTGATGGGCACACTGGCTGCGTTTGATGGGCACAGTGACTGCGTTTGATGGGCACAGTGGCTGCGTTTGATGGGCACAGTGGCTGCATTTGATGGGCACAGTGGCTGCATTTGATGGGGCACAGTGGCTGCGTTTGATGGGGCACAGTGAGACCCCCCCCCCGTGATAGCATTAAAACTCAGCAGCTAAAAATACTGTAGCTGCTGACTTTTAATATTAGGACACTTACCTGTCCAGGGATCCAGCGATGTCGACACCTCAGCCGATTTTCGGATTGGCTCTCGGGTTTTGCCACTATCATTCATGGTAAGGGAAACCGACCGGTTCCCTACTGCACATGTGCGAAGCGCGTTGCACTTTCTGAATGGCCCAGCGGAGGAAGGAGGAGGGGGGCAAACTTCAGAGGGGACAGCGCAGTCTCCCGGAAGTGGGGAAGGGTACCTGTCAGAAACAGGTACCCGTTCCCCCCTGAAAGGTGCCAAATGAGCCTAAAGAGGAAGGGGTGTTGTTTACAGATGATAGGGTGGGTCTTAAACAGGAAGGGGTGTGGCCTCGGCAGGATGGGGTGGGTCGTATTTAAATTAGGGGGGTGCATGCGTTTAGTCAGGCCTAGGGCAGCACAAAACCTAAATACACCACTGCCTGGATGGGTAGCACAAGACATCAAAAAGTGACCTACCTGGCCACAATAAAGTCACAATCTCTCCCTCCTCCTAAAGGTTCTCTCATCCGCAGAGTCTGGAGTCTGGAGTCAATGAGGATGGCAAACGTGATTAACTTCTCCAGCTCAGTGGGTATATCTCGGGCTGCTATCGCATCCTTGATGGTATCTGAGAGACCATGAGAAAAAGCAGCCACAAGGGCCTCATTGTTCCAAGCAACCTCTGCTGCCAGAGTAAGGAATTCAATGGCATAATCGGCAACAGTTCTCATACTCTGTTTGATGGACATGAGGCACTTGGCAGCAGAAGCGGAGCGTGCGGGAAAGTCAAATACCCTTTTAAAAGAAGCCACAAACTCAGGGTAACTCAAAACAACAGGTTTTTGTGTCTCCCATAGGGGGTTTGTCCAGGCCAAGGCTCTCTCAGAAAGCAAAGATATCATGAAACCTACTTTGCTTCTGTCCGTGGGAAATGCCTGGGGCAGCATCTCAAAGTATATCTCAACCTGGTTGAGAAACCCTCTGCATTGGACTGGATCACCCCCAAATCGCTGGGGAAGTGGAGCGGAACCAGACATACCTCTTACAGAGGTAATACTCAAGGTGGGTGCCTGCACATAGACTGGAGCAAAGCAGGGATGGACTGCGACACAGGTTGTACCGGAGCAGCCACAGTGGGAGATTCCAGGTGAGCTGTGTGACTCATAAGCGTTTGTAATGCCATTGCAAACTGATCCATACGGTGATCCTGCTCATCCAATCTGTAAAAAATATTACCAACAAGTGGATTGACTGCATCTTCATGGCCTTCGCCGACTGTCAGAAACCATGAATCAGACTGAGACAGAAGTACAGTTAAATCACACTTGTTTAATAATAATAAATAAAGGTAAACAGAGTAAACACAGTCAAAACATAGCCAGAGTTCAGGAACCGAAACAGATAGTCAGACAAGCCAAAACGTCAGGGAGCCAGAAGGAATGTCAGCCAAGCAAATCTTTAACAGGAACACAGGAGAGTGTCTCTAGAGATGTGACCAAGGTGAAGGCAGAGATCATCTGGACTGGGTGACTTAAGTAGGCAGGACCGACGAGCAGGATCATCAACAGGTGAGTCACTGTGAGGAGATAGGAGCTGGCAATTAGCTGAGAGCTGAGCTATATATATATCTATAGCCTGGAGCCCTCAGAGAAGGAAGGGCTGGGCCCAGCCCTGACAGAAGCTAACATTGATGCGCACTGCGCCAAGTTAGAAAGAGTTTTGGAAGACACAATACTTGAAATGTGTAATGCCATAGGTGTTAAGTCATGCCATGGACGTTACGTAACGATGTCACTGACTTACTTCACCTATCTGACTAGAATGAACACAAACGACAGCCTGCAAGAAAGTGACCTGCAAAAATCGATTAATCTGGAGCGAGAAGGCATTGTGGAGACTGCCGTTACAAAAGCAAAGAAAGGAGCTCCTCCTGGAGATGGTGTCACTGTGCTCTAGCACATTCAAACACTCCTTAAGGTCAGGCGAATCAGTGCAGTCTAATGCATCCAGTGCAAGTGGAAATGCTATCAAGGCATGAGCCACCGCGGAGGCTGCACATGCTAGGGCCAAACATGGCCAGAAAGAGGCAGCCATAAGAGCTGAAAGAGCATGCATAAAAGAGGAAGAGCAGACAGCAGCCGCCGCCACTGCGCATAAAAATGCTGAATTGGATGCAATCTTAGAAGCCCTAAGTAAGAAAGAGGACACAGCAGCCTCCATACCCCAGGCTGAAGTCTTGGAAGCAGCCATGCAACTGGACTGTGGGGAGCAAAAGTACAACCTGACACTGACATACAGCAGATTATGCGAGGAGCCTTCTCTGTTTCAACACCAGTGCAGTGAGGGCAACATATCTGACACCAAAGACTTGCTAGACCCGAGAGAAAACGCTGTTTCTCCAAGGGTACTAGGTGCCTGGGGTATCAGCAGTCAAAGAGGTCATCCACATGCCAGTGTGCTCATGGATGCACCACCACAGGCTCACCATGCGGCTGCGCTAACACAGAGAGATACAGTTATACACACTGGCCAGCAATCATCACGCACTTACATCAAAAGAGGAGGAGATCACAAGACCCTTCCAGGGAACCATGGCAGAACACGACCAGCACACTAATGTATCAGGCCTGACTGACATGGGGACCAGACAGCCTCTGGAGTCAAGAAGCAGAAAGACATAAACAAAGAATTTTCCATACATAAAAAACCACATCCGCTTAACAAGACATCGGGTTCAGAATGAAATACCATAAAGGAGTGCAAAAACGTACTCCGAGAGTTGGAAGCTTGCTTTAAATGCTGTGCTTCTAAAGGACATCTATCCAAGGAGTGTAAAGAAGCCATAAAATGCCAAAAAGTGTAACAGTGATAGGCATGTGACATCTCTACACCCAGAGACATTTAAGCCTAAAACGGTCAAGACCCCTAACCCTATAATAAGGCAGGGCGGGGAGGAAGAATAGGTTAAAGACACCTCCCCCATCGATAGCATCTAAATGTACTGAGATTTGTGGAGATGGAGGCAAAGGTAGATATTGTTCGAAGATATGCCATGTGGCAGTGCAAACCAGAAAGAGCTGTAAGAATGTATGCTATCATCGACGATCAGATCAACCGATCATTGGTTAGATAAGAATTTTTTAACCTATTCAACATACAAGATAACGCCTCCCCTTACATGCTTTTAATGTGCGTGGGAGGAATAGAGACAATAGGGAGGAGAGGCTACAATCATATGTGCCATGGATGGTAAGGTAAAGATGCCACTTCCCACACTTTTTGAGTGTAATCACATGGAGGAGGATAGGAGTGAAATCCCGACACCAGACGTGACACGCCACCACCTTTATCTCAAGGCGATAGCCGACTGCATCCCATTACTAGACGAAAGCACCCAGATCTTGCTGCTACTCGGTAGGGACATCATGAGTGTGCTTATAAAATCCGCAAACAACGGGATGGGAAACATGATGTCCCATGCGCCCAGAGGCTTGACCTAGGATGGGTCATAGTAGGCGAAGTATGTATTGGCAAGACACGCAGGCCTGACAATGTAGAAGCCCTACATACAAACTTGCTGGAAACCAGTCGTGCATTTGTCTTTAAGCCATGTCTGAACCACTTTCATGTTAAGGTGATGCTCAGGATCAAAGGAAGATAAAGGCATGTCATCAAAGCACTACGAGACGTTCCTGGGTTAGAGAAATGCACCAATAACCTACGGTGCACAGCATTCCTGACAACAAGGGACGATAACAAACAAGCACCTTCGATAAAAGATAGAGAATTCCTGAGGTTGATGGACAAGGAGCTCTAAAAAGCTACATTGGGTAGTTGGGTGGCCCCCTTGCCCTTCTGTTCACCCAGAAGATGTCTCCCTTATAGTAGAGAGCACGCCATCTCTAGGTTCACTTCACTCTGTCGTAACTTACAAAGGAAATCAGAGAACAGGGATCGTTTTGTAGCTTTCATGCAGAAAATGTTCCTGAGTGGTCAAAGAACCAGCGCCCCCATTAATGGAAGGTGAAGAAAGCTGGTACCTTCCCTCATTCGATGTCTACCATCCTCAGAAACCTGGTCAAATCTGAGTAGTGTTCTACATTCAACAGATGTTTTACTGTTTCCTTGTACGAGAAGATACCAGAAATTATCTAAGGTACCTTTGGTACCAAAACAATGATGTGAATGGAATATAGAATGAAATGTCTTCGGTAACAGCCCATCCCCTGCAGTTGCCACCTATGGACTCAGAAGAATGGCCCAAGAAGGGGAAGACGAGTAGGGAAAAAACGCTAGGAGTTTAGTCAAAAGAGACTTTTATGTGGATGACGGGTTGAAATCGGTACCCACAGAAAAAGAAGCCATAGATCTACTCAAAAGAACGTAAGGGATGCTAGCAATGCCCAATTTAAGGTTGCATAAAATAGCTTTCAATAGCACCACAGTAATGAAGGCATTTCCTGCAGAAGATCACATAAGTGACCTAAAGAATTTGGATCTGGGGATCAACACACCTCCTTTACAGCGTAGTCTGGGGTTAAGCTGGAATCTCAAAATGGACACATTCACTTTACAGGTGTCTATCGACAGAACCCTACACTCAATGAGGAGTCTCCTGTCCACAGTCAACCGTCCTTACGACCCACTGTGATTCATAGCCCAGGCACAATTCAAGGCAAGTCACTTCTCAGAGGATTGTCCTTCGGGAAACAGGACTGGGACTCTTCGTTGCCTCCAGAGAGATGAAAAGAATGGGAAATGTGGAAGGATTATTTGAAGACCCTTGAACAACCTCAGATCCCACGCCCCTACTCGCTGATATCACTCATGCTTCAACTGAGGCAATAGCAGCGGTGGCCTACTTAAGAACTAAAGATGCAAGTGGTAAACACCATATCAGGTTCATCCTAGGCAAAGCTAAGCTGGCACCACAAATCAACCATACCATACCCAGACTTGAGTTATGTGGCGCAGTATTGGCAGTAGAGTTGGTGGAACTCATTTAAAATCAATAGACTGTAAATAAGATGCTATCAGGTTCTTCACAGACAGTGGTGTTAGGTTACATATGCAATGCGAAGAGAAAATTCTATGTATATGTGGCAAATCAGGTGGAAAGGATCAGGAAGTCTACCCAATCAAAACAATGGAACTACGTGCCCACAGATCAGAACCCTGCAGATATTGCAACCAGATCAGTACCTGCAGCCAGTGGCATCTCCAGCTTTCATATTTAGGGGGGGCACATGGGGGGACAGGGACAAAAGTAGGGGGGCAACTATAAAATGCCATTATATATATATATATATATATATATATATATCCTGGGGCCCTTTACTACGAACCCACAATGGCCCTTTCACATGTTCTGCACTGAGCTCCCTTCCTACTGTATTGGGGCCCCCCAGGGTGGCAGAAAACAAGAGATGTCACCAGCATACCAAGAAAATATACCGCGGCGCTGATTAGCACTAATTAGCGCTAATTAGCGCTAAAACGCTATTCACTATAGTGCTGGTAAAAAAAATACTCCCAAAATCGAATTTACTATAGTTCCCTGAAAACAAATAGTGCCCAAACCCTTACTCTGCTAAAACCTGGAGTAGTGCACATGGAAATAATGTTTAGAGCATACTCAGACCTGCAAATAACTCTCATTTTAGCTCCAATGTCTTTTTTATAGGACACTATAGTAAATACCAGAATGAGCAGAGCGCTGTGTTAAAGAGCATTTTCTCTGAAATAAATATTCCTTTGCAACATTGTTGCTTCTACTTCAACTATTTTGTTTTTAAGTAGCTAGAATGTGGAATGTTTTGATGTTTTGGTAAAATATATTTTTCTTTGTGACTTTCACTTGTTACTCTCCATCTCACAACAATCTTTACCCAAACTCACACAGGTGTCTTTACAAACCACAAACAATACCATTGCTGATGCAAATTTAAAATGAGTTCAGATGTTTGTGCTTTTTATTATTTCCAAATAATCATAATTTGAGCCCAAACAATGTGATATGTGTACCAACATCAGAAATCAAAATGTAATTCTAAAAAATTTGAGGGTAATATCACTATTCTACGCTCACTCACAAAGTGCCACCAAATATCACAGAATAAATCAAGAAGAATGACTCTTGAGTAATGTAATTTCATCACCTGTATGTCCAAAGAAATGCAGTATTTATGTGTATTTATGTGTAGGAGGTTTTCACATGTGGCAAATCTGTGGCTTAGAGGTTAGAACTTCTATTGAGTGTCTGGGTTAAAATCCCAAACATGCAGCTTCATGTAGAGAAGTTGTCTCATCTCCCAGGTCCTAAAAATATGTCTAAATGTAGTATTTATGTGTAGAAGGGTTCCACCATCATTGTAAATCTTGCCAGATCTATCTAGCCAAAAGCATTGGAACGCCTGCCTTTACACAAACATGAACTTTAATGACAGCCCAGTCTTAGTCCGTAGAGTTAAAAATTGATTTGGTCCACCCTTTGCAGCTAGAACAGCTTCTGGGAAGGCTAGGCTGTCCACAAGGTTTAGCGTGTCTATGGGAATGTTCGACCATTCTTCCAGAAGTGCATTTGTGAGGTTAGGCACTGATGTTGGATGAGAAGGCCTGGTTTGCTGTCTCTGCTCTAATTCAGCCAAAAGGTGACATGGATGAGTGAGTTTGGGGTGGAGCAACTTGACTGTCCTGACCTCAACACAACAGAACACCTTGGGGAGAATTTGAGCAGAGACTGTAAGCCAGGCCTTCTCATCCAACATCAGTGCCTGACCTCACAAATGCACTTATGGAAGAATGGTCAAACATTCCCATAGACACACTCCTAAACTTTGTGGACAGCTTGCCCAGAAGAGTTGAAGCTGTTTTAGCTGCAAAGGGTGGGCCAAATTAATTTTGAACCCTACAGGCTAAGACTGGGATGCCATTACAGTTCATATTAGACATGTGCATTCGTTTTCGTCCGAATGCATTTTCGTCCGAATTTCAGGTATTTTCGTTATCGTTTTAACAAACGATAACGAAAGTGCAGAGTCCGAAAAACGAAAGATCCAACATAAACAAATGCTTTATTTTCGTTTTCGTTGCTACAACAGTTCGGTATAGATAGGAGATTCGACATGATGATAATAACAATCTGTGTCCATCAAACCTGTGGTCGAATGTGCCTAACCTTAACTCTTTTAGTCCAAGATTATTCTACATAGAGAGAAAAGATTCGACATAGAGAGGAAAGATTCGACGTAGGGGAGGAAAGATTCGACGTAGGGGAGGAAAGATTCGACGTAGGGGAGGAAAGATTCAACGTAGGGGAGAAAAGATTCGACGTAGGGGAGAAAAGATAAATAAAAATAATGTTGATGATGAATGTTATTGGCTGATTGTAACCAAAGAGGAGGAGCAGAAAAATAGCTAGAACTAAGTACACACGTACTTTGGCTTATGGTGTCTGTTGAAAGTTCTAAGATTCGACGGTGCAGGTAAACTATACGGCGTCGTACAGTTTAGCTGCTCCGTCGAATCTTCTTTGAACATTCGACAGACACCATAAGCCTTCAATGACAGATTCAACCTTAATTTTCGGACGAATGCAATTTTTAACGAAAAACTAAATAAATAAAAACGAATTTCGGGAGTAACTAAATAGATTTATTTTTCAGACGAAAACGAAATTCCGAAACGAAATATTTCAGTGTGCACATGTCTATGCATATAAAGGAGAGTGCCCCAATACATTGGCCAATATATTGTATATTGCTTGTTACACTGAGCATGGCTATGGACTTAGGGCTGGTTCACATGACAAAGATGCAGACAACATGTGTGAGGCTGCCTGCTGGCTAAATGGGTAGCAATTCCATTTAGCAGCACTGGGGTTGCTGGTTCAATTCCCGAACATGCTAATGCTTGTGTTGAAGTTTATATGTTCTCCCTGTGTGGGTTTCTCACCACAATCCAAAGACATGCTGGTATGTTATTTGTCTCCTGTCGAAATAGTCTCTAATGTAAGAAAGTTAGTTTTGGACTTTAGATTGGAAGCTCATTGCAGCCAGGGACTGATGTTAATGTTTGTCGGCACTAATCATGCCCAGGGACTTGGACATTTAAAATTGTAGAGTTTACATTGCACAGGTACATATGCTTAGAAAACTGTTGCTTTGTTTATGTGCATGCAAATGGACTTTGATCTTTGAACTGTAGTTGGAGATTTGATGCACATAGCCAAGGGCTAACACGGTTGCAAATAGTATTATGTGTTCCTGCTCATCAGGTGCAATCACTTTAGACATACATGAAGAGACAGATTGAAAGATACTGGTGGGCGTGTACTTCTATTGGGCATGTGTCAGTGTGCTAACAATACAACCTATCTTATATAAAGGGCTGCAGTAGGGGGGCTGATTTGGCTTGAGAAGGCCAGTTTGTTTGCTGTGATTTGTGAGGGAGAAGGAATGATATTGTGCATATTGACAAATGCCCAACTAGGGCTGTTTGTTTGCTGAAATTCTTGTGCATTGTTTCCATCAAAAGTGGGTTTATGTGGCCATGCTGTCAATGTTGTGTGTGTATTGTTCCTGTCTGACCATGCAAACATGGTTTGGAGAATGTGCTGACAATCTACTCATTGCTTAATCATGTACACAGAAAAGCCAAATTAAAATTAAAATAGAACTGGTGACAAAAAAGCAAAAAGTAAGATGAATGCTCAGAGTGAGCCATGTGCAAGTAATGAAGTGTACCTGGAATTGGTGGAAGTAGGTGAGTCTGGTAAGTCTAGGCAGGTGAATCAACAGGTGTGTGTGTGTGTCGTCTGTGATGCAAAGACTAAAATGCACACCATGTCAGCCCTCCAATATATACCCCCAGGAGATCCAACAGGGTTCCGCCCCCAACGCCATGATTGGATGACTGACACATGAGTGCAAGAAACACCCAGCTTCATGGGGGGGTGTGCGATCACAAACGCCTCCCTGGTGCATCCAGATGGTCTGGTATGTCCAGCCGCAATGACATTGCAAAATCGCAGATGCCATGTGGCTGGCACACATGCATGGCGTTGTGGTGTAGGTGTCCCCATCCACTCAAGAGGGAGGTTAGGACAGCTGGAGACAAGAAATCTCCCTGTATACACCTCGCAGCTCCCAGGTAAGACAATGGTGCCGCCACCACAAGAGAACTACACAACAGGGGGCCTAAATGTATGCCAGTGCTGGAAATTGCAAACTAAACAGTCTCCAACTCCTATGCCCCTACTATTCATGGCTCAGGCTTTCTATTCATACATATCATTAGTACTTAATGCATGATTATACTTTTTTACGCCTACAGTTCCCATTATATATGGACTCTCTGTTTATACATAGACACATACATATCATTAGTACTCAATGCATTATTATACTCTTTTACACCTACAGTTTCCAATACACATGGATTCAGTGAGACTCCTGGGGGGACACTCTCACATGCGCACCATGCCTGTCCTCTGGTTTGCCCCACTGGGGTCCTGTTTGGCTCTGCCTCCGCGGGTTCCCAGTTGAGACACCTGCTGCTACCTCTGGGAACCACACACCTGCTGTTCTGGCCTCATTTAGTGGTGAGTATGGGACCCCATATTATGGCTCCCACACTCTGCAACTACTCCATCAATACTTTACCACCTACCCATTTATATTCTTCTATCTTAGGTACATCTGTACACGCATCAACCCCTGAAGAGCGAGCTGGGTCACAGGATGAAGAGGAGGAGGAGGAGAAGGAGGATTGTGTCAGCATGGACGTGGAGGATAACACTCAGCAGCAGTCTTCAAGGGATGGTTTTTAGTCCCCAGAAAACCACTGGCCACAACTAGCTCAATATGCAATTGAGCTACTGGCCTGTCCTGCATCCAGTGTTCTTTCTGAATGCACATTCAGTGCTGCTGGAGGGTTTGTAACGGATCATAAAGTGTGCCTGTCCACAGACTCCGTTGGCTCACATTCATAAAAATCAATCAGTCTGGGATCAGCAGCAGCTATCAAACACCTGATGCTGATGTAACTGATTGACTTTTCTCTGGATGTGGGATCCCTTGAAGACTGCCTATGCTTAGTGACTATCCTATTCCTCCTTAATCTTGATGATGCTAGCTTCCAACAATATTTTTGGTTTAGGGCACCAATACCACTGCCTAAGGCCCAATTTTTCTGTCAATGTTTAACAGGGGCATGTAATTACAATTTTTGATCTAGTATTTCACAGCAGGGCCTATTTCTGCGCCCAACAAGAGTATCTGTGAGGGGTTACAGTGTTGTGGCACCAAAGGCCCAATATTTCTGCCCCTGTCCCAGCAGCAGAAAAAAAGGACAAGCGTGCCCCACGGCCACCTGCAGAAGATGCACCATGTCCATGACCAGCACCGTGGACTGTAGACACAGAGCCTGCTTGCCCTCTTTTAATGGCCTGTGAGCGTCTGCCTCTCCTTGGTGGCCTTCCAGACATGATGGGGATTTTGTTTTTCAACACCACACTACACTGTATTGTGTACTGTGTACACCACCAGAAAAGTAGTAGCAACTGCACTAGGGGTGCACGGTACTGTGTACACCAACAGAAGTCTAATAGTAACTATGGGTGCACTGTTTGTATTGTGTACTGTGTACACCACCAGAAAAGTAGTAGCAACTGCACTATGGGTGCATGGTAGTGTGTACACCAACAGAAGTGTAAGAACAATTATGGGTGTACTGTATTGTGTACACCACCAGAAAAGTAGTAGCTACTGCACTAGGGGTGCTCAGTACTGTGTACTGTGTACACCGCCTGAAGTATATTAGAAAAAGTACACCAGGAATGGCCTGCAGTCAGATATAGCTAAACTGGATACAGTGGAGATATATATATATATATATATATATATATATATATACACACAGGAGACTGTCTGTATATATATATATATATTAAATACACTGCAGCTAACTGAATAACCTGTCTGCCTGAAGTCTATTAGAAACAGTATACCAGGAACGGACTGCAGTCAGATATAGCTAAACTGGATACAGTGGATATATATATATATATATATATATATACACGAGACTCTCTGTATATATATATTAAATACACTGCAGCTAACTGAATAACCTGCCTGCCTGCTCAATCTAAACTCTCTCTCTCAACAACACACTACACGGGGCCGACGTGCAGGCAGACTTTGGCCAATTATGGCTCTCTTAGCTGAGGGCGCTAGGATTGGCCAAAGCTTGCAGGTCATGGTGCATGCTTTGGCCAATCATCATACAGCAATGCACTGCGCTCCCGCAGTGCATTATGGGCCGTTATGCGCCGCTCTAATTTAGCGCAAATGACCCATAATGTTCAGTTTTCGACGAACGGGCAAACAGCCAATGTTCGAGTCGAACTCATGTTCAACCTGAACAGAAAGCTCTTCCATAATTATAATTTCTATATGTATTTGTGCACCAAAAAAACTAATCTTTTCAGCAGTGTCAGCACACCTGCAAGTAAATGATAAAGGTGGAATCTTAATATATAACAGCTGTGGAAAATTGTACGTAATGAATTCAGCTGGTGGATAGGCAGTGTTGTATGTGTCAGCCCTGGTTCACATTGGTGCGATTTGACATGCAATTTGACATGTCAAATCGGCGGCAATTGCACCGTTCTAATTGGTGCGGCGCCGCAATTTCCAAAAGTAGTTTCTGTACTACTTTTTGGCGACTTCGGGGTATGATTTTTTTATTGACATCAGTGTAGAAACCTGCATAAGGCCTCATGCACACGGACGTTTTTACAGCCGCGTTTTTGAGCGTTTTTTACAGCTTAAAAACGCCTGTCTATGTTAGTCTATAGATTCATGCCCACCTAGACGTTTTTGAGCTGCAAATGGCATAGGCGTTTTTAAGCTGTAAAAAAACCCCAGGACCAGTGCGTTCCGAGGCGTGGTGCTAGAGCTGTAAAAACGCGAAACGCAGAAAAAAGCGAAAAAACGCTCAAAAACGTGACCGTTGCGTTTTTTCGCGTTTTTTAGCTCCGGCGTTTTTTTGCTCAAAAAAGATGATTGGACACTGTAATCTCTGTAAAACACAGGAAATTCCTGTCTGG